>NC_064002.1:11970004-12280404 GCF_932276165.1 Plutella xylostella
GCCCTTGTATGGCTAACATGACCAACCTTGGCAGTAAACGTTCGTCTGCATATGCCAAAATCACTGATGAATAGCGCACGTTACTCGATACCTTCTAAATAAGTCACTCATAATGATGGCTGATGATGATGATGACCGTGCTAGCAATAGTGCAGGCGGTTCCGCTGAGCATAAAATCTCTTCCCAGACAGGGGGCGTTTGGATCTGGCAACCAGAACAGGAGTGCCAGGTGTGCGCAGCGATGCAGGTGGGACAACACAGCCGCCAGGGCAGGAGTACATGGCTGGGTCTATGGCTGCATAGTGCAGGTAGCACAAACCGGTGGCCAGGGCCAGGACCGGGTGTACGCTGCGATGCAGGTGGCACAAAACGGTGGCCAGGGCCAGGACCGGGTGTACAGCCGCCAGGGCAGGAGTGCATGGCTGGGTCTATGCAGCGATGCAGGTACCACAAACCGGTGGCCAGGGCCAGGACCGGGTGTACGCTGCGATGCAGGTGGGACGAGACGGCGGCCAGCGCAGGAGCACAGGGCCGGGTGTATGCTGCGATGCAGGTGGCACGAACCGGTGGTCAGGGCAGGAGCGCAGGGCCGGGTGTACGCTGCGATGCAGGTGCCACGAGACGGCGGCCAGCGCAGGAGCACAGGGCCGGGTGCAGGTTACACGAAACTTTTATTTCACCGAATCGGCCTGCCTACCCTCAGCGGGTAGGTAACGGCGGATCACATTACTCGCCGCACATGCCACAATGTCCCAACATACTGAAACTCGGAGCCACGTGCTTCCTGTAAAAAATCCTATGACGGTCCTGGAAAGCTCCTGTTTGTAAAGCCTTACATAAGCTATAATCAAGTGCATTATTGTAATAGCAAAGTTTTTATCAACAGTTTTCTAAAAATATTAGAAATTGAGGGTAGAAAAATAATAATTAAAAAAAATAAAAAACCGACTTCAAAAAACCACTAAAATGTAAGAAATAATTTAAGGTTTACACAAATTCTACTCGTATGTGACAGTACAAATATACCTAAGCAGGAACTGTTCTTTTTTGATGTTGGTGCGGTGACAAAGTAATCTAAAGAAATATGGCACCAACTTCAAAAAAGAACAGTTCCTGCTTAGGTATATTTGTACTGTCACATACGAGTAGAATTTGTGTAAACCTTAAATTATTTCTTACATTTTAGTGGTTTTTTGAAGTCGGTTTTTTATTTTTTTTAATTATTATTTTATTTTATAGTTTTTAGTTTATTTGCAATAAATTTCAATCAAAAGTAAGGTGCAAATGATACCAAAAAGTCCTACTAATCAATACGAATCATTCAAGCCTAAACACGAAGTAGTTGCTATATACCGTTGAGGAGTTCCCCTGACTGCCTTCCGTTTCCATCATCAGATCAGCTCAAGGTCACCATCATATTTTTTTGTTATAAGAACTTTATTTACGTTCGTAATTTCATTAGAATCGGTTAATATGTGCCCAAAATGGAAATTCATACCCTGTTTTTACCCCTTTACCCACCCTTGGGGGTGATATAAAATTCTGAAAAAAAATGGGACCACCTGGGAGCTCAACCCAATACAACAAAAAAAGAATTTTCAAAATCGGTTCATAAACGGCGGAGTAATCGGTGAACATACATAAAAAAAAAATAAAAAAAAAAAAAAAAAAAGATGCCGACGAATTGAGAACCTCCTCCTTTTTTTGAAGTCGGTTAAAAATATATTTTTATTATTTTTTCCTGTATAAAATTAACATATGCTTTACTTAAAGCGGTCATTAATGTAAGTATCTAGCTCAAGCGCCACTAGTAGGACCGGAATATGTGATCAATCATCACCACGACTATTGAATCGGACCCTACTGCGTGGGATAAAAACCCCAAGCGCCGGAGCATTATGACCAGTGGCTGAGCTTTTAAAAGCAGTAAATAATAGCATTTTACTCACGGCTTATCAACTCAAACCTTCGTTGCGAAATCCTCAGCAATGGCTGCGTGCGCAGCAGCCGGCAGGCCCCGCGCCGCCTGGTCCGCATCACGCTACAGCTCCCGGCAGCAAGGACTCCGCAAATTCAATATTATATTTTTCCCCGTCGGAGCGAAGCCGACGAGAACCGTGGCTACATTGAGCCATTTTGCCGAAGTGTTCACTTCAAAAATCAAAAACCAACTGAGGCGCGCGGGCGACTCACTCTATTTATATAGGCACCCGCACCTTGCAAACTAAAGGTGGAGAGAAAAATGGACTTTATTTAACTGTCACTGTGACCCTTATGATGCCGAACACGGAGAAAGTCGAAACGCCAAATCTCACAATGTTTAACTAGGTTTCAGATAGGCTCAGACTACATAATAAATCTTGTCATTTTAAATACCTGAGCCCGCTTTGTTCTATGTTTTAAAATAACGTTGATAGAAAACTCGGAGAAAGAAAACACATCTTTGTGTTTGGGCAATAGTTACCAGCGGGCAACGCAACGGTAGAATTTCTACGTAAGAAAAACATTGTGTGTGCTTTTTTCCAGAAAATATATAAAATCACTAGTTATTTTTGAAGTTTTTTCAAGGATTTGAACGCTGTAATGATCAAAAATACACATATATGTATAGTTGAATTGAATTGAATTGATATTTTATATAAGCCACATTCAATTCAGAAGTTTTAACAGAATATAATAAATCTTTAAAACTTAAGATATACTTACATCAATCCCACAAAACAAAATACTAAGGTAAACATCGCCACGCAAGGTAATTTTCGCAAATTGGAGTTTATAATGAAGTAATATGAAATATTAACGTCAATATAAAGTCATTTAAGGCTCTTAAGAAGACGGCCCACTTCAGGGACGAAAAAAATACAAACTCGATGTTTATTAATTATGTTGCTAGGCCAAAATTATTATATCCTACATCTCTCATTCAGTTGGAGCTTAAATAGTGATCCATTTTTGTACAGGGATTCAGTAGAATAGGCTTAAATGAATAAATAAACCTACATGGAAAACCGTTTAACTTTTTCAGAACTCGAAGAGGCTTTAAAAAGGAGAGCATATTTCATTTTTTTGACAGCATATTGAATATTTTAAACCCAAAATTTACGGCCGACGCTTCTGTTAATAACATTTACAAATTGTTGGATAACGCCGGGTATCCACTGCTCGATCTTCTTGATATCGTAAGTGTTTTTTATTGTCATTAATTCATCAGCCTGATACTGTTAAGCCTAAGCTTATAACATAAATCGACTCAACCACAACACTCTGATCTTGGCCTATCGTATCTTGTCAATGCCGCGTGTTTTGAAACTATACAAGGCCAGAACGCAGAGGTTGGGACTGCTCGCGTATATTTTCAAATTAAAATGGTGCCATGATTTACTTGAAAGTATACCAGGCCATTACGTACTAATCGCGTATATTTTCAAGTAAGTTGGGCCAAAATTATGGCTTGAAAATATACTGCAGCAGTTACCACTGCGTACTAATCGTGTATATTTTCAAGTGCCAAGTGGCAATGCAAGCACTTGAAACTATACGTGATTAGTTACTAGGTAGTCCTTTTGAATTGTTGCTCTCTCTTTCTTTCATGCGAAATAGTAATAAGTCTATAGCTTTCTAAACATTGCCTCATCATTCCGCACTTGGAATTGTTTTCGTAACGTGTTTTTTGTTTACACCGTACAGCTAAAAGTAAATTGATATTAAACTGTAGAACTGTTGTTAATAGTAAAAATGATCTGAGAAGAGGGTGTAGAACAATTCATAAAAGACAATTACGGTGAATTCAAAACTATCTATAGGGTAATTACCCACTACACTCACGAGCAATGAATAAGTCCAAGTAGCAAAAAGTCAACACCGAATGACCCCAATTTTTTAAAACATTTAATTTAGAATTTGATCAAAATTTACGTTTTTAGTTGGTTATAATAATATTATGATGCGCTGTTAAATGCACTTTTATATGGCCGACGACGGCGTCATTAAGCTAGTCTTTTCCGTTCAGGAGCTATAGTCACTGGAACTTTTTCATTGCTCGTGAGTGTAGTAGGTATTACTCTTAATTCATATAAATAATAAAATATTAGGTCCTTACATATGAAATTGGCGTTTTCTATAGGAGGAACATAAAGTCGTTTTTTTTTTTTTTAAATGAAATATATTAATTTAATCAAAGTATGTACCATTGCTATGTTTGCACTTTTGCCATCTCATAGGTAGTTCATTGATCCCCTTACTAAAAAAACCATTCGGGCGGGAATCAATAAAATCTTTGAAGGCGGTTTGGACTGCCCCATCGGAGTTGAATTTTTTTCCTTGCAAGTAGTTATCCAAATTGCGAAAAAAATGGTAATCTGTTGGAGCAAGGTCCGGAGAGTACGGTGGATGTCTAAGACATTCTAATTGAAGCTCCTCTAATTTGGTAGCCGTCTGTTGTGCAGTGTGTGGTCTAGCGTTGTCCTGAAGCAGCAGTGGCCTAGAGCGATTGACTAGCCTCGGTTGTTTAGCAGCTAGCTTTTCCATCATGGTTTGCAGTTGCTGACAATAGATATCTGCCGTAATCGTCTGGCCAGATTTAAGAAAACTGTAGTGAACGACACCGGCACTAGTCCACCAAACACTTACAAGCAACTTTTTTTTAGTCAATTTTCGCTTAGGGCAGGATTTGGCTGGTTCGCCAGGGTTCAGCCATTGCGATGAGCGCTTCCGATTATCGTAGAGGATCCACTTTTCATCACAGGTAATGATTCGATTTAAAATTCCTTCATTATTGTGCCGGTTGAGTAACGTAACGCAGCAGTCGACGCGCGTTTGTCGGTTTGCTTCACTCAATTCATGAGGTACCCACCTTTCAAGCTTTTTCACCTTCCCAATTTCCTTCAAGTGGATTAGAATAGTTTTATCACTAACACCGGAGCCTGCAGCTAACTCGGACGTGGTTTGCGATGGATCCGCTTCCACAATAGCCTTCAATTCTTCATAATCAACTTTGGTCTCCGGCCGTCCACGAGGCTTGTTCTGCAGGTCGAAATTTCCAGAACGAAAACGTTGGAACCAAAAACGCACTGTGTTTTCTTTTGCGACACCGTCACCATACACATCATTAATCCTTCGAGCCGTTTCTGCAGCACTGGTGCCACGGTGGAACTCATACTCGTAAATAACGCGATATTTCAAGTTTTCCATTTTGTAAACAGAGTGACACAAAGAAAAAAAAACAAAAGAAGAAAAAACAAATGAATTAGGGGGTTTGAAACACAAATGCATGAGTAATTATCTGTATGAATTTGAATTTGGAATTCCTAACCATAAAGGTAATATTTGAGATCAAAGTGGCCAGTACGACAAAACGCCAATTTCATATGTAAGGACCTAATATTAGAATATTCTAACTTGCAAGTATGATTGCTATAAATATCAATTTATCAATTAAATTAGAGCTTGTTCATCTTAATTTATTAACATTCTATAGTTATGACAGGCAGAACAAGTCAATTGTAGTCATTTAGATTTACCGAAATAGTTAAGTAAATCAGAATCAGCATGTAGGTATAAATTATATGCGACAAGTACGCACAAATCGTGTATATTTTCAAGTAAAATATTATTTTTTTTCACTTGAAACTATACAGTGGTAGTACACTATGAGTGCGTTCTGGCCTTGTATAGTTTCAAAACACGCGTCAATGCCGCTTTAAGTGATAATTAATCATTCTTTACAATCATTTTAATTTTCGAACCACCACGAACATTTTAGCAATTAATAACCCCCTGAGTCACCTCATTTTTCTTAGTATACCCTTTTTGCAACACCCTAAAGATTCAGCATGATTTCAGTTGTCAAAGCCGTGCTCTGTGCTGCTGGTTCGCTGCGTGTGGCGCTCGCAGGAACACAACTGCTCCGACATGTTCCAGCGCGTGCTCACCTTCCGCGGCTACTGCTGCCAGTTCCACATCGACCACTTCAGGTACTGCTGCCAGTTCCACATCGACCACTTCAGGTACTGCTACCAGTATCGACCACTTCAGGTACAGGTCACTGCTGCCAGTTCCACATCGACCACTTCAGGTACAGGCTACTGCTGCCAGTTCCACATCGACCACTTCAGGTACTGCTGCCAGTTCCACATCGACCATTTCAGGTACTGCTGCCAGTTCCACATCGACCACTTCAGGTACTGCTACCAGTATCGACCACTTCAGGTACAGGTCACTGCTGCCAGTTCCACATCGACCACTTCAGGTACAGGCTACTGCTGCCAGTTCCACATCGACCACTTCAGGTACTGCTGCCAGTTCCACATCGACCATTTCAGGTACTGCTGCCAGTTCCACATCGACTACTTGAGGTACAGGCCGCTGCTGCCAGTTCCACATGGACCACTTCAGGTACAGGCTACTGCTGCTAGTTCCACATCGACCACTTCAGGTACTGCTGCCAGTTCCACATCGACCATTTCAGGTACAGGCTACTGCTGCCAGTTCCATTCCGACTACTTCAGGTACAGGCTGCTGCCTCCAGTTCCTATCGACCACTTCATGTACAACATCTTCTTACTCTTCCAAGCAGATGTACTGCTTTCCATGGTGCTAGATTCTACAGGTCCTCACGGATACGTCCACTGATGTCAACTTTCCACGGTGCCGCATGCAGATTTATTTCCCTGTTCCGCGGCTACTGCTGCCAGTTTCACATCGACCACTTCAGGTACAGGCTGCTGCTGCCAGTTCCACATCGACCATTTCAGGTACAAATCTCCTTACTCTTCTTACATCAGACAGAATATTAAATTATGACTGAAACGTTTTATTTTTATTTCAAACAGATTAAAAACTTAATTCAAAGGTGTTATTTGTACGCTGTGTATGCAGCTATCCTTTGAAATCGACTTAGCCGTTTAAAAGTTTTGTAATTTTAAGTGTTGAATGTCGTTTCGGTTTTTAACATCGGTTAGGTGAGTTTATATAATAATATTAAGTATAGATAGTTATTTTAATAGATAGTTAATTCTTTTTAATTTAACTTATTTGTTTTTACGTGAATTAATTAATGTTGAAATTAAGTGTAGTTTGACACAATCATACCTAGTGTGTGACATGTTTGGAAATACAGTTAAAGTACATTGATATAATGATATTTAATATTATGCTTTCAGTTCAATGCCACATCATTAAACCTTTCACGGATACTTAACCCGTCTGTAGCCATTAATTAATTCCTGTTTATACGTTGTTTACTCTCGTTTCAACATAAACAGGCAGTCAAGAAAATACCAGATACTTTTGTGTCTTTATTTTGTACCGTTTATTTACTTTAAATTTTATAAATATTTAATCTAATTAATGTAATCTACGGTTTAAGAAGTACCTATGTTTTTTTATTAATTTAAATTTGTCAAATGCTATCGCTGAGCCTGAAATCCATTTTCTCATTCCTATTTTTAATTTTTAAATATTAGTACAAAATGTTTTCAGTAATGATAAATCTTATATTTGTTTTCTGCCATCTTCATTAGTACTACTGTCTTTAAAATAATTGTATTTTACTTATTTTTTACAGTAAATACCTATAGGTAATTAAGAGTTACTTCCTATACCTATAGCAAAGAGATTATTTAAATTGTTTAAATACGTGACTTGCATAACTGGGTCAATTTACCCACTACGTTGACAGAACACTAATCCAAGTGATTACTAATGCTTCAGTATAATATTATACAGGGTGTTGCAAATATGGTATAGGAAGATAAAAGGTTACTCAAGGGGTCATTCTAAATAACTTTTGTAAACAAAGATTATTCAGAATATTAGTTTATTGTTTCATTGCAGTGGCTTTCATTACTCATAAAAGAAACTTACAAATTTTATAAGAAGAACTCTGATTAAATCAAAACTTTTGATTAATTATTTTTTTTCAAAGCTTGCTATTGTCTAGAGAGGCCAGCAGACGAGAAGTCAGATAGTTATACTTAACAGCAATAGGACTGCAATATTGCCAGGCTTTATAGCCTATCCATTACGAAACGTTTATTGCAGCAAGCAAAGCAAGCAATGCAATATCTTGTACGGTCATGGCTATATACGGTGAACCTTGTCAAACTAAGAACGCTGTCTGTTGAATGTTTTGAATGAAATATGCTTTGTGAGTTTTAAAAGTGTATAGATAGGTACTTATGAAGGACTGTACATGTACAACATCTGTAAAAAGTTAGTATCTAATAAATAAATATACCGTGGAAGTACCTATTACTTATGATTATTTATTTTATTTTAGACATCATGCAGGAAACGACACAAATATGATCACGTATCCGGATAGAAGTCGCGCCATGGAAATAGTATTCAATGGTGTGAAGATATCTGCTGATGGAACTCAGACTTACGGTGACACTGAGGTGACTACATTTTATTATAATTATAAAATATCTATTGCACAAAATATAGTTTAAGGCAAAATTTATGATAGTAGCATTCTCTACCAAATTAACCTTGGGTGATGTTGAAAAGTCATAGTGCGAAAGGCTTAGAGGATTGTATCACTTACCAGAGCAATAGATTCATAGGAATTATATAAAAGGTTTAAAGGTTTATAAAATGATGGAGCTTCATAGATTCCACGTAAAAATGCACATGTGCCTCGCACTATATAGAATTTAGTATCGACAAAAAAAGGTAACAGTAAAAAACGTTAGCGCTACATAGGTAGATAAGCCAGTCATTCGTCAGGCCCACAAAATTTCAGACATGCCCTTTTTAACTTATTATAATTTCTGAATAATTATGTGTTCACGTAGGTACCTACACCTAGGATCTAGGATGACCTAGAAAATCTAAGCGGCACGTTCTCCTATAAAATATTCAGCTCATGCGTTACTGGCTAAGCATAAAAAATCTAATTTAAAAACATAAAACTCCGTCACGAGGCCAATAAATGGAGGAATAGGATTCCAATAGTCCCGGACTCTGTTCCCGATGCCATCATTGCTTTTTCTCCTTTGATAGTCTTAAATGTAAAACGGCTACTCTTTTTATATACTTAAGAGGAGAGCATTTTAATGAAAGTAGTAGTACTTTTGAGTTTCTGCATTTATTCTAAAACTAAAACCTGACCAGTTTAAATTGAAACATGAAGAGGTATATGCGGTCATATATGTAGGCATACCAACATAATAGGTATATGCCTAATCCCGTTGCCCCTATTTCCCTTTAAACTTTCTAAGCTGGGCCCTCATTTGTATGGAGATTTGTACGCTATCATGATCGCTAGTTTGACGTTGATTTGATAGAATGTTTGGGTCCAACTTTGATTAATACGGAGAACGGAGATGTTATGATAACTCGGTCTTATAAACATACTTCGCCACATATTCGTGTAAAAACACCACAGGTACAATTTTAATTACATATTTGTTTCAGCTCTACATTTTTGACCCCGAAGACAGCTTGACGATAGTGGATACAGCCTTCACCCTCGTCTCGAAAGCCTACTTTGACGTGAGGATTGACATGTCGGCGATGGACGCCTCTGACGGGGTTAAGGCTTTGGACATGAGTGTCAGGAAATGTATGCTGCCCACTGTAAGTATTTATTCAACTTTTTATGCAAATTGAAGGAGTTTTGTCATGAAAAAACGACCATTTTGGTCTTTGCGGCACCACTGCCCTAAAATACGATACATACGAATTTACAGCCCATGTAAATCCGGCCCTAGCCTAGGTATCTTGTAGGATTGGAGCATTATTTCCATAATCTCCATAGAAGGCATGTGACATAATAAGTACATCACACAACATAAACATTTAACATCCAAGACCCGAAAAGCAATATCTGTCTTTGAACAAATACGTTACCTGCCGCGGCCGGAGCACAAACCAGGGACCGTCGGCACAACATTCAGAGCTGCTAACCAATGCGCCATTCAGACTTTTCATTGCCACTGCCCTTCCAAGTGGCGTCGTAATGATGAATCTTGGGGGTCGTTCTACTCTATATAATGAAAAACTAAGTTTTGGAGGGCGCGAGTCACGACTCTATCTTGTTATATTAATCGTGCCGATTTCACGGCACCTCTCGTTCGATTTACGCTATTATAGAGTAACCTTATGTATCATATCATATAATGTGGCAGGACACAGTGAAGGGCTCCAGCTTCTACAGCGGCTGCCTGGCGCACAAGCTCATGTTGGAAGTAGTCCGCTCCTGCCGCTGTATGCCTTACTTCTTCTGTAAGTATTAAGGGTTCAGAATGTCTGGATAATGGGTAGCTGTCGGATAAAAGACATGATGTCACTGTCTAACTGCCAGTTTCTATAACTCTATGTATCTTTAACTGGTAGATACTTTCATACGATTTTGACAGATTGTTACTTTTGATTATGTCAAAATTGTAAATGAAAGTAACTACCACTTATGGATAGATAGAGATATAGAAACTGGCAGTAAAACATAATGATGAATAAGTCCAGTGGGTTTCGGTCACGGCGAGAGTGACAGCATGTCTTTTATCCCACAGGTAGCCATTATCCAGACATTGTGATGCAGGCCCTTAGTGAAGTTTCCCTACACTTCTGTAAGTTTTACACGATACTTGGAATCGTCACGATATATGCGATCTTATAGCACTGGCGACATCCGTCTCGACTATGCAATAATCATCATCATAGGACATAGGCCGCTCTCTAAGAGGGCAACAGCACTCTATCCTCGGCCTTCCACATCCTACCAATACTGGCTAAAGTTGTCTAAAGTTGCTACCCTTGCCAGTTTGTGGTCTCCAGTTGAGAACGTTTATCCCACTGGTCATTGTTTCTTCGGCATACATGCAGATTTCAAAAAGTAAGTATGGTTGACCAAAATATTATTATAACATTATAATGTTTTAAAATATGTATGTTTAAATACTTATGCTTACTTTTGTACTCGCTACTTATTTTGTAAAACATTTTGAAATAAATTTGAAGTTTAAGGAAGTAGGTCTATCACGTTTCAAGTGTCTCGTTTACAAAAGGTGCGAAGTTTTAACTAAATTTTGGAAGTATTTGTAAAACTCGCTCACGTTGGCTCTGCAATAGTTAGGAAAAAGTTTCTTCATTTACGAAAAAAACTCGTAGAAAAGTAGATTTTTTGTTATACGAGACACTGGGGCCGAAACAAAAACTTAAACTTCATAAATTTACTGTTCCTTATCATATTAAAATATGGTGCACAAAATTAAGTTAAAATGGAGTGACGTAACAATTTATTTGAGTATGGGTTTATCACATTGATTGATTGATAAGTTCGTGCTTGTTTTTTCAAAAACATTTGCCATCTCTCGTGAATGTAGTGTTCATTATTTTATTATACTATTTAATCAATTCTTTATGTACTTATCCGAATTAACTAAACTCGCACGTCTCAGACTATTATAGAACTATGTAAGTACTTAATTACTTCAGTTACAACTTTCCCAAGAACAACCAACTTAATAATAAAAATATTATTGATATTTTCAGCATTTCGAACCGACGTCGAGTATCCGAACTGTACATGGGGCCAGTACAAGTGCGTCATGCAAACAAAAGGTACCTTGTAAAGTATGTTAAACTACGTACCTGCAAGTAAGAAATACCTACATGAAAAAACTTCATATTGATTTTATGACAGACACAAACTAAGAACAACACTACCGACTACTTATTTAAGATCGTTCAGCAAAAGAAACGCGACGACAGAGTGTTGTATGTCAAATTTTACAGTGGATGCTTACGGGCGTCTGATGACGACCGAATGGTGCAGGTCCCGGGTTCGATTCCCGGCTGGGGCACATTTTTGTTTAAAGACAGACACCTATCAACTATCTGATACCCACGTAACAGGCTCTGGCTAAGTTAAGGGTCGGATGACCATGTGTGAGGTGTCCCCACATATTATTTAACTTGCAGAAGACTTCGCGGGCAGCGCGACGGAGCTGCGCGCGTTCCAGAACTGCTTCCAGAAGTGCGACTACGTGCAGTACGGCGCAGAGGTGCGTTGAGTCTTTGTAGGAATTGCAAGTAAAACTTGGGATTTCTTATCATCATCATCAGCCTTCTATCGCCCACTGTTGGGTAAAGGCCTTCTTAATTGTACACCAACTTCTCCAGTCCTGAGCCGCTCTGGTCCACTGCTTCCCCGCAACCCTGCAGATGTCATCGGACCATCTAGCAGGTGGTCTGCCAACAGGTCTTTGTCCATCTCTAGGCCATCATTTTGTGACGGCCTTTGTCCACCTTCCGTCCTCCCGACTTCTTAAAAATAATAATTATTATTTTATGAAATACACACGACAGCTATAACACGAGGCGAAGACAGATTCCATATAACATAATAATATTATATCATTCGTAATTCAAACTATAAACTTTTTTTTCCAACAAGGTGGAGTACGTCGAGCTCACGTCCAAGCTCACCGCCAGGATACTGGATAAGTCGTAAGTCATGTAAAACTTTTTATTTAAGTACCTAAAAAAATACAAGTGTGGGGCGCACAAAAAGAACATCACCGAGCAACGTTTAGTCCATCTAAAGTCATCTATTGTCTCGCGATTAAGTGACCTATGAACCGTTTAGAATATGTCAATTTACTGCTAGTTTCTATAACTCTATCTATCTATAACTGGTTTATGGTGGTATGTATATATTATGATTTCATACGATTTTGACAGATTGTTACTTTTGATTATGTCAAAATCGTATGAAAGTAACTACCATAAATATATGGATAGATAGAGATATAGAAACTGGCAGTTAGTAGGTACCTGAGATTAAAAAAAACCGGCCAAGTGCGAGTCGGGCTCGCGCACAAAGGGTTCCGTAGCAGCAAAATTACAGTTAAATCAACCTATCTCAAAAACTATAAGAGATACTTTGATCAAACCAAAAATCGTTGAAAGAGTTAATTAGCATGCATCACCTCTATTTTTTTTAGAATTTTATACCCCGTAGTTATAAAAATAGAGGGGGGGGGACATACTTTTTACGACTTTGAGAGCTGATATCTCAAAAACCGTTCACTTTAAGAAAAATGTTTTTTAGAAAACTTTATATCATTTTAAAAGACCTTTCCATTGATACCCCACACGGGTATGTAAATCGAAAAAAAAAATTTCATCCCTCAGTTACATGTATGGGGGGCCCCACCCCCAATTCTTTTTTTTACTATTTAGTGTCATATTTTTGTAGCGGTTCATACATACATATACATATTCCCATCAAATTTCATCACTGTAGTACTTATAGTTTCCGAGTAAATCGGCTGTGACAGACGGACAGACGGACAGACGGACATGACGAAACTATAAGGGTTCCGTTTTTGCCATTTTGGCTACGGAACCCTAAAAACAGACTTTATAAAGTCATGAAATAAAGAGTGCTATTTTGCATCTAAGTCCTTTTTTCATTGTCAGTTATTTACTCAAACTTGAATACCTACATGTAAAAATTTAAATAAAAATGGATAATCTCTTTTGAACGGATTTGTGCTATTCATATCCATTTATTATTAAATTTGTGATGTGTGCTAATATTTTCACCACGATGAGAAATCCTAGACAAGCTCTGGTGTTTGTTACTGATACGCTAAAAAGAAGCAGAAGTCATCATGACAAATCATTATTGGATGTTTTGCTGTGAATGATAGCCAAATGAGGGAAACATCCTTGACCGCAGGGCTTTAGGCGAATGTACGGCTCATTAGTCATACATAGAGTTACTTGGCGATAAACAGATACATACTAGGATTTCATAACACCATCTCAAAATAAATAGGTACCTGGTCGAATCAAAAATATCAATATTGCCAAAATATAAACATGGAACGATATTTAATGTGAATTAATAGGGCGAATGTTTTTTTTGTAACATGAAACTATAATGGCCCAGTCCCGTAGGCTATCCAATATTCCATACCAATATTATTATGTGTCCAGCAAACTCGACACAGCTTGTAATTATGGCTGACTTGCGGTCATGTAGTTAAATGTTTAAGTATTAAAAGAGAATGAAGTTTTAAAACAATAGTTTTTTCGTTTTCTACAAAAAAGTCGCATATTTTGCAACTTTTATTTCATTAATAATTTATTTTTATTACTTACCTGTTAATTAATATATTAGAAAAAGTTTTTTTTTTCATAATGTTGGTAACATGGTATGTAAGGTGCAAGTACTTATTTATCTACTTTGTATTTTTAGCGCAGAAAGATAAATCAACCTTGTGTATGTGTATATGTAACTTTTAAAACCTTAAATCTTGGGCTTACCGCGTCGCGAGTTAGAAACTGGGTTTGGAAGAGTTTGAAAATAAACGATTTATCCGGCTTTTACTTATTAGATTTTGGTACGAAATGGTTGGAAATTAAAAAAGTTTGTTTTAAAGTAAAGCTTAAGCTAAAAAGGGTTTTCATGTCAATTCATTAACAAGCTAGCTTTTTTTAGGAGAATATAGTACCCATATTATTATAATGTACTAAAAACACTGCTGTGAGGTATTAACATTAACCCCCTACGGAAAAAAACAGTTAGGTACGGAAACACTAATCTTTGAAGTTCAGAGGTAAAAATACATCAAATACAAAATGCTCACATAATAGTAATAAATAAGTCTTATTATTAAGAAAACTCTCCCTCAGGAAACATTTTAGTGTTTCTTTAATGGGCCAGTAAATTCAGAATCCCACCTATTTGTTTACAGACTACAACGAGCCAACATAACTTGGCTAACTCACCGCATTCACATAGCTTCCGTTCGTTCTTGCTCCAGCAATATATTCTCTGCAAAATGTTTCCCTTTCCGTATAAACGGCAAACGATATTAAAAGATAAGAGAACGAATAAAGCACTTTAGGAATCTCACGATAGTTTTTTTACAGTTGTAGGATAAAATTGTTACGAAAGAAAAACATTAAGTATATTTGGTTTCAAAAGTCAATTCTAAGCTAGATTTAAGTATGTTAAGTCTACGTTTTATAATAACGGGGTATATTATAAAACGCAATAGTAGTAACTCGACTTTGCAGATAATTTAATAAGATTCACCTTATTAAAAAACGGGCGGCTCACCCCTTACTTCCCCTTCCGGATTACAGTCGAGAGCATATTATTATTATGTAGGTATGTGTAAGAGCGGTGGTGGCGTAATGGATAAGGCCTCGTCCTCTCAATCGAGAGGCCGTGTGTTCCAATTCTGGCCTGTACCAATGAATTCTTCCAATTGTGTTTTCAATTAAGGAGTTTTAAGTACAATAATACCACGTGCTCTTACGGTGATGGAAAACATCGTGAGGAAACCTGCACATCTAGATTGTAGATGTGTATCCTAAGTGCATTGTACTTATCCCAAAAACGGCGATATGGTTCGCAACCTATCACGTGAGTACAAATGTGCTGCGAAAAGTGGGTGGCTCGCTTGTGAGCCACCTCTGACTACCCCTTCGGGGATTACAGTCGTGAGTGCATATATATGTATATGTAGGTATGTGTGTATGTTTGTAATTATGTATGTATCATTCATCTTGTTGCGGCGCCCGTTCCTCGGGAAAGGCCTATGTCCTGCTGTAGACGAGTATTTATTCACCTTAACACTTTCAGAGCTTTAAGAGCACTTACGTTAAAATATATATTAAAGTACTCCTCGGATTAAAATAATCTTCTCCGAATTTGCGAAACATCAAGGATTGTTTTGAACCCCAACACTGTTGTCTACCAAAAATAAAACAAGAAATAAAATGTAGGGGGAAGTAAAAGAGGATAGATCGTCCACGGAGGGCACTGGAATATAGATGAAAGGGATCACTTCATTAATTTTACAAATTCGCCCGAGATGTTTGATACGATATCTGATTGATTTCCTTTGACCGAGTATATTGCTTTTGTTGGAAATGTTTCATCAATAACACAGGGAAATAAAAGGATGCAAGAAATGGACACAATTACCAAATACCTTTTTGTTTGAGTACCTATCCTTTTCCTTTAGTTTACAATATTGGTGCAGAGTAAATAGTAGGTAATTTCAGACCAAAAAGTAACAAAATGCTGTTTCACCTTTCTGAGGATAAACCGTTAGTTCCTACTGTGTTTGGCAATAAAAAATTAAAAAAAACATTTTCTTTTTTTTTTCATAAAGAAAAGTTACTCGTTCATCATTTTAATGATTTCAGTAAGTAATTATTAGGTAATCAATTTTACTTTGCAGACTTCAGGAGAGCCAAGGTCTAAGTGAGGTGTCCATTCACATAGCAGACAGAACCTGCATGAAGTACCGCCGGGAGGTGCTGTTCACGTGGGACCAAATGCTGGGTAACTACATTTACAATCTTTAATAGGAATATGTAACTCATGATACAGTGACTTATTGGATGGGTGACCATATTCACGTGGTAGTTTTCTGGACGCTTCCGTGCTTCAGACGGCACGTTAAGCCGTGTGTCCCGGTTGCTGTTTCGGCAGCAGTCGTTAAGCCTAGTCAGAGGCCTTCGGGCGGCTTGAAAACATCTGGCAGTCGGGTTTTCCACTTACCCGACAACTCTCTCAGCACAAGCTTGCTTGTGTTGGGGTCTATCATTCCGCACTGGGCCAGCGTGGTGGACTAGGTCTAAAGCCCTTCCCTGGAAGGAGACCCGAGCCCTAGCAGTGGGGACGTGATAAATAAATAAATATGTAAATATGTAAATATGTGGGGGACATCTCACACACGGCCATCCGACCCCAAGCTAGGCAGAACCTGTGTTATGGGTGTCGGACAGCTGATATATCTACACAAATACATAGATAGATAGATACTAAATATAAATATCAACACCCAAGACCCGAGTACAAATATCTGTTTTTAAACAAATATCTGCCCCAGCCGGGAATCGAACCCGGGACCTTCGGCTCAGTAGTCAGGGTCACTAACCACTACGCCATTCGGTCGTGATGGGTTATAATGAGGTAGATGGTAACCAACCGTCCCTTTTCTCATTAATCATCACGTTGATCACTGACAAAAATTTACCCTGATATAGGTAAATGCCCACTTGAGACACAATTTAAGGGATAAAGCGTATGTTCAAATAATCCAATAACGAGAACCCTTACAGACATGTGCCCTTTTCAACGTGTCGCGTACACTTGAGCAAAAAACGTTTTCACAATATATTACAAAATCTTAGAGCGCTCTTTCACCAGAGACATGTTGTTTTACTGTTTTAATCTGAGTCTAAAGGTTGTGAAAGAGTGATTGATAAGTGCTTGCTTTATTAGCACAGCACTGTAATCCACGATGTTTTATTCCATGGAGCGAAGAGCTTATATACACTGAAAATGATTTTTAAGTAGCCGTCTTGTATACCAGTTCATACTACAGTAATTCTGCTGAAAATAAATATGTAAATAGTAGGTACATAATTATTTAGATTTCAGTGCCAGACTGTACTTATTCGTGTTCGAGTGGGATCCCTCTATATGACGAAAACCGAAGTTTCGGAGCCCAGCTGCGCGAGCCACGACTCTATCTCGTTGTATTAAACGTCCGATTGCATGACATCTCTTCTTTGTTAGTTTTTCTTTAGTATAGAGTAACCCTTGAGGGTCAAATTGAGTAACGCAACACACACCCTTCTCGCGAACGCTTCAAGTTACAATTATGTTTACAAGTAGCTAGTTATACTTTGGTTCTTTGTTTTTCCTTTGTAGAACTATGTGTAGGTCGAGTTGTAGTGGACGTGGACCAAGTCTACTTAATTAGGATACTATAGTATAGTCAACAAAAAAAAAACAAGACCCACCCCCAGCAACAGTTTGATCCAGAGACTCAAAGGTGGAAGATGGGTTGACTGGTTGGGTGGTCAACTGTTGTTGTTGATTGATCAGTCAGATGAAGATATTTCAGTATTTTTAACCGAATCCAAAAAGGAGTAGGATCTGAATTCCTCAGTATAAAATATGTATTTTTTTCAATGTTAACTACCCACCCGTCTTCGCGTCGGCGGATCTTAAAAATAAAATTGTTTGCTGGGGGGTATACATAATTTACTACCTTCTAAGCTGACTGTATTCACATACGATACGATTTAGTGTTATGAAAAATATTACATACCTACAACCATTTTTATGCAAACTGAAGTGCTTGGTGCGTGCAAGATCAATATAGTAGTCTAATTAATTGAAGAACCAAGGTTTCTATTCATAAATGTATTTGATGTTACTCACATTTTAATTTTATTTAATAGGTAACTTACGTTAAAACTATTATAATTGACTCAAATTGGTCTAGACGAGTACTTAGGTATAAAAAATTTAGGTAGCTTTATTATTGTCTGGGAATCATAATAATTACCAACTTAAGGTGAGCCTCCACCTGCCGGCATCGAACGCAACGGACGCATCGCATTCAGTATTCTTTGTATAGGAATATACACAAGTGCGTCCATTTCATCGGCATTGCCGACGCCGTTTCTCCATACATTTATGACATACTTACTTCTTCTCTTCTTCTCATACAGATGGGTGGACGCTTACCTCTACAGTGTGTGTTGTTTTGTAATTAATCTGATTGAAGGTACTTAGACCCCCACATATGGGGGTTTTTTCTCGATAAAATTACTCGTGGAATCCACCCTTAAAGTTTGTCGGGTCCGAAAAACAACACACTGTATATTTTTACTTATTTTCATTTTATTTTCCAGCTAATATCGGAGGTATATTCGGCCTGTGCATGGGCGGTTCCATCATCAGTATCATCGAGATTCTCTGGCTCATTCTCGATCTCATCTACATTATTATATCGGACAGTTTCATGATGAAAATATACCGAAAGCCCAAAAAGGTTTCACCGATTGCTCGCATCGTCACTGTTGGAGAGAAAAATGCTTTGAAGGTATTTAACAAGTATGAGAACAAGGCACAGGTGTCCCGGTCTAACGGGAGGTTACTGCCGTTTATACATTAGGTATAATAATAGAAAACCAAATACAAAAGCTCAGCCTGAATTAATCCACTGAATATGAGCCTCCTCGAGAATACTTTTAGCGACAAGGCCGCCTATTGTGTTTTAGTTATAAGTTTGAATGTGACCTTCAGTGTTTTTATGTACAATAAGGGTTGGCTGGAAGAAATTGCTTCTTGGCAATAATCCCGCCTTTGTGTACTTCTTTCTTTTTCTGTTTTCATGTTTTTGTCTGTGTATGTTTTGTGTACAATAATGTGTCTATAAATAAATACATAAATAAAGTTGTATCACTACTAATACTACTACTTTCCAAGTCTAAAGGCTTATGAATGCAAATTCTTAGTTTAACAATCTTTTGTCATAAAAAAAATATCTACATCAGCCGGGGATCGAACCTGGGACCTTCGACATTGCAGTCAGGCTCACACACCGTGACTAATATTCTTCCGATTGCCGCTAATCAAATAATCATAGATCTAAATGGTTAATGGTTATGTCAGTTCCATTTTAATGAGTTTTGCTGATAGTATTGGTTAATGTTAATTAACAATGTGAAATGTTATTATGAAACTAAAACACCCAAATACCTTGTTTCTATTTGTGAATGTGAAATACGGAATGAACTGAAATTCAGGGTTTCTCATTTGTTTTAAATGTAGGTATGTAGAATAAGTTGAATAATTAACAATGTTACAAAATATGAATAAGTGTAGCCATAAATATAAACTAAACTGTGTAACCAAAACTTTTTTTTGGACCTAACTTCTCGTTCATAGAGTTTCTGACCTTTTCATGTAATTAAAATGTTTTATAAAGTATAGCTATAAAATATTTCTCACGTAACTGAAATACATAATTACTTTGTCTGCGAATATACACCTGACATAGGACCGGTTTTTGAGTCGTTGTTAACTAAAACTATTATTAATCTGAGTCACGTGTATACGGTGGTACGAGTATTATCGCGAGACAATGATAATTTGAGATAGGTTTTAAGTATAATCATTTGTGAGCCACAATACCAGTTCTTACTGCGATTAAACATGCTGAATCTCGACGGTTGTATTTGCGTAGTCTCAACCCGACCGCTGTCCGGACCTCCCGGGTATTTGCATAGCGTCTATTAATTGTAGCGTAGAGTAATAATAGACCTCTTATCTTCAGCTATGACTTACTAAATGAAGCCTAGATACAAGTCCTATTTTGAAAAGGCGGCTGAGAAGTTTCTTGCCTCCGTTCATCTCTAAAAACAAAAAGCTCTTTTTCGAACTAAAACTAAAGCTATTATCTAGAAATACTCACAACATTATGTTTAAGTATTAATGGAGGTTCCAGAATTACAGTTCAATCACATTACTGTACCCCGAGGGTATTTGCTTTTCCTTGTACAGAACGTTCCTTGTACAGCCATCAGAACCGTTCGATTATTTTTTGAACATAGTTTTTTTAGGTACCCAAATAATAAGAACCTACTTAAGTATTTAAATGTATTATAAGGAGCAAAGAACACAAAGTTCTTTTATGTTATTATAATTTAAAATCTCGACAATTAGATAGGTAGGTATTTATAGCAACGGGTTTACTTGTCGTTAGTATACCCGAGACATCTGTTTATAAATTTATTTCATTCTACAACTTTCTTAACATCAAAATTATTTAAAAATAATGATGTCTAAGCATTAACGCAGCTCTACATAATGTAATTTTTATTATTTTGTAGAAACAACCGAAATTATCTGAAATGTCTAAGTAAGTACATGTTTTGACCTCTTTTGTGTAATAAAACATAATAGATTACTTTTATCATCAGTTAGGTTATACAATACACTCTGGTTTTGATTTATCTCCTTTAATTTCAGGCTTCTTCGACTTACAAAGCTTTTAAAGCTAAGTAATTCAGCTGTCGTCCTGACACGCTAATTAGATTACCGCTTACTTTTCAGAAAATCACTTTCAGGGATTTTGAAACCTTTTAGGTTTATTCTTGAAATACACAATATTAACTTAAAATAAACATTTTCTTTATACAGAAGCTATTGTAGACCAATCTATTGTGTTGTGCATTAATAAATAGGTACCTTATAAAATACTCAAGTAAAGTAATTTATTTAAAGTAGGTATATTATTATATTTTCATGTGTATAAAAGTATCGTCAAACAATTTGTTGTAGAAATCTCACAAACAAAACAATACTAAAATGCGCCAAAATGTGATATTGTTTTAAATTAGCATAATTTTGCTTCAGCCAACAAGGCGAGAATATAAAGTAACTTTTTGCGCCATTGCCACTGGAATTAAGGGCAAAAAACCTACGAGCATTCCGAAACTGAACATTTTCATATGGAATGTGTAATAGTTCTTTAGAAAATGAGTGAAAGGGTACAATTACACAAGCACGTGTAATTGTGTATGTAGCCCCAATACTGTGAAATGAATGAACCGATATCCTAACTAATATTATAAATGCGAAAGTAACTGTGTCTGTCTGTCTGTCCGTTACTCTTTCACGCCAAAACTACTGAACGGATTTGAATGAAATTTGGTATACATATTTAAAAAAAAAAACAAAAATATTTATTTAAACACCTATGAATTTAAATGAGTAAGTACAATATTATAAAATTAAATTGGAAGTGTGTGAGTTAGTAAATTTACGAGTTTTGGTGGCTTCCACACTAGGCTCGGCCTGTGTCGTGGATGCCGGTGTACCGGTTATAAAAGGTATAATATTAACAAAGAAGGTAGCACTTACAGTAAAAACAAATGTAAACAATGTTTAAATTACATGTATCCCGGAATTCCCACGGGAAAACTTTTTAAGGAGAAGCGAAGCTCGCGGTAACAGCTAGTATTATTATAAAAAGTACTTTTGCTTGAAGCTAAAGTTTCATGGAAGTTCAAAAGATATCATTTCTCATGAATTTTATTCTAAGGTTGTTGAAGTGAATTCACAACTTCCGGTCTTCCATAAATATTTTTCAATTGAATGTAATTTTAGCTTTTCCTACTTATAGCTTTGTAAGTACTTCAGAAAGGGCATAAATAGGTAGGTATGTTATTTAATTAGGTTAAGCATTTTTTAGTCTTTAAATAAGTTAAGCTGCAGAAGAAGATCTCGATTGAGTTGCGTTAAATTGTTATCCGACAGACTCTTTGACTTGAACAAGTTACCTATGTATTACGTGTATTTTCTAACTCATTATAAATTTCAGCTTTCTTGTTGCTAGGAATGATCCATGTTCGTATTTAAAAAAGGTAGGAAAAGGGTTAGTAGGTACTTTTTTAAACTCTGATTTTTTATATCATTACCTCCCTGTCTCTCGTCAACTTATATTGTGCAGAGGCTATAATTATTTTTCTAATTAGACCCTCATCCATCAGTGTCTCCTGGCCTGAAATTTTTCTACAGATTGCAATTAAAACATACCATATACACCGTACGGTCATTTCCAATCAGCTATGGCATGGTTATAATATTACTAAAAGACCTTCTTCTTATCGTGTTGGTAACAAACATGCCTAATAGTGATTCAAATCGTGGTGAAGGGATTATCTAGTCCCTATCTAGTATAATATATATGTATAATAATATATTCTAATAGTAGGTACATGTATGGCAATTATGAAAGTATGAAAATGATAGGGTTCCATATCTAGTATGGGGACCCAAACAAACATATTATGTGATAATATATTATGTATATATAAGTTCTGTTTTGACCAATGCATGAATAGGCGTGTCGACAGTATTACATTATCAAAGATTTAATGACTTTAGAGGAAAATACACATTCAAAGGATTTAAAAAACTGATTTAGTTTTATTTAAAAAATTGAGATTAATAAGATTTTCAATAAAATAAAAGAGTAAAATACTGCAATCGGCCATTTTGACTGAAACGCCAATCACAGCGCATGACGTCATACTTATGTACGCTTTACTGTGTTTTGATTACCTTACATACTGATTGCGCGTTACGATTGATATATATTTGTTTTTGTGATTTATCGACTTTATAACACGAACCTATCTTTAACAATGGAACCAGGTTTTGTTAAGGCAAACAGTGCAAATTTGCCCAGGATCGATTTATTGATGTTGGGCGAGTTCCTTGTAACAAATAAAGAATTTTGCTCTTCCGAATTTAGAAACGTGAAAACCTCTTTGTAAGTTTATTTTATTACCCCCTTATTCATAGAGAAGTTACAGAACGTTTTAACTAATAAACTGTTTTGTCCCTCTCTGTAAATGAACAAATTGTTCTTTGTCGGAGAGGGACAAAACAGTTTATTAGTTAAAACGTCTTGTAACTTTTCTATGAATAAGGGGGTTAGTATTTATCTTTAACTCTCTCTCTCTCTCTCTCTCAGCCTTCTGTAGTCCACTGTTGGACATAGGCCTCTCCTAACGATCGCCACCCCAAACGGTCACCCGCCATCTGCATCCAGCGGCTTCCCGCTACCTTCCGCAGATCATCAGTCCTACGGGTTGGGGGGCGACCGACACGCCGTTTGCCGACACGGGGTCTCCACTCCAGAACCTTTGTACTCCAGCGGTCGTCGGCTCTGCGGGCTACGTGACTAGCTACGTTATCTTTAACACTAGATATAAATATGACTAAGTAGCAATCAAACTCGTTTTAAACTCGTAGAAGTTTATTTCACCGAAGAAGTTTGTTTCGTAGAAGTTTGTTTCGCCGTGCAAGCTTTAACCATTCATCTCTTATTATTTTCTTGTATGAGACATGTACAAACACCTTGTTGGGTGTCGTTATTGATGTATTTTTGCACTGAGGCACTGGACACCACTTATAAACTTTAGAATTCATTTTTAACACAAAAAATACGCAGTGTTTACTTTGCTGTCTAGCTTCGCGTAAACAAATTTGACGTACGTACGTAAGTGTGACGTCACACACGACGCCATGACACGGCGAGCTGTTTTCGCGCCGTATTTAAAAATGATTATAAAAATGGCTTTAAATTTCCAAAATCTTAAGTTTATTACCGAAATAAAGGTTTTGTTGTAAACAATAGATGGTTATCTGCATTACGGAAGAGGATTTCAAAATCTTTCGCCTTGCCTATTATATAACCTACATTATGTACCTACAGGTAATTTTTACATAAAATGACTCAAGGATACATTCAGTCGTAAAGGACGCACAATTTAACACAAAGCGTCAAACCTTTTCCATGAAAGAGTCTGTCTGTTGGGGCGACGGTAAATTTATTAGGAATAAAACGAAATAACTCGGTCAAGGAACATCGTTCGCAGAAACGTACAATGGTAGAGAGAGGCGAAGCCGTGGGGGTATAATGGATAAGATCCCGTTTTCTCATTCGAGGGAGAGGCAATCAATTAATATCAATAAAATATAAAGAAATTATTAAAAGTTTTTAAGTACAACGTGCTCATGCACCAAAGGAAAAAAATTAGGAAACCTACACATCTAGATTTAGCGCATCTAGACAAGTGAACCCACCACCAATCCACAATGGACCAACGTAGTGGGAAATAGTTCTTAACTTTGGATAGCAGTTCAGACCTTGAGATACCAAAGTTTAATTCAAGAGGGCCAGGTGCATGTACCCCGGCAGAGAATAG
Source organism: Plutella xylostella (assembly GCF_932276165.1). Classification (NCBI taxonomy): domain Eukaryota; kingdom Metazoa; phylum Arthropoda; class Insecta; order Lepidoptera; family Plutellidae; genus Plutella; species Plutella xylostella. The sequence continues at coordinate 11,994,563 of NC_064002.1, forward strand.
GACAGCGGATTCACGAAAACCTTATTTGCAATATTTAATCAGAATTCGATTTAATCAAAAGTTTTATAATAATAACGGGAATAAGGTACAGCCCACAGGATAGGAAGAACCAAGTCACTCATATAGGAAAAATCTCCATTCCAGGAAAATCACACGGAAAAATATTTCGTTATATTGGAAATACCTAAGCTAAGTACAATGTTATAATATTTCGCGCAAGTACGTATGACATGGGTAAGTGGTCGCGTCCCTGTTATAATAAAGGTCTACACTATATTATGTTATGACTAAAAGCGTTCCACAATGTTGTTGTGTGGCCATGTGTTGAACCTTTTTGGTAACGTTTCAGTAGGGAGTCGGGAGGATTTTTCACGAGTTTTTAAAAAGGGAACCAGAATTGTTCTGAATAACGAGCTGAGTCACTTTATTTCAATTTAATGTACGGTCAAGGACAGAATGTTGTGCCTCCTTGGAAGAGGCCGTCATGCAGTGAATATTTAGTACCTAGAATCTAGAGGTTAATTCTGCTTTCCGCTAGAAACAACCGTTTTACAAAGTAAGTACATATAAGTTCTCTAACTCTGCCTAGTGGTTGTGTACAAATAAAAAAAGAACTATCTTCCTATGTAATGCAAAAGAAAAAAAAAATTTTTTTAGCAAAAAGACACATCGTTATTTGTTTTCCTTTACTTAAATACCTACTTTGTGGACGGGGCATAGAAAGATAAATTGTACCACACAAAAGTACATTAAAATGACAAGGAGGGCTGTTTGTACGGCGTTATTTATTATCTTTTGTTAAAGACGTCGCAGACAGTATTCTGAGGCTGACTACACGGCCCAGCGGCTCTATCGCACTTGTTTTGACCACGACAATCAGAGTGAATTACTAGAAAATGCCTTTTTAAGAATCTGTCCCAATAATAAAATCATTTTGTAATATTGCATAGTTATTTTTTATTGTTCATCTTATGGTTATTTTATTTATGCTTTTGCATAATAGATAATTTAACAATATTAATAACGAATATAGATTTACAAAAAAATAATGTCATAATGAGTTCAAAGCTCAAAACTCTTCAGGATGTACATAGGTACGATCAAAAGTTACTAGCATAATAACTATCGGAGTTTAGGGGACCTTACTGGTACAAGGTCTTAAAAAAAGAAATAGTAGCTGAACTATGGTCGTAGATTTACATAGTAAATTATGTAGTTTTACATTGCTTGTCTGTCGTATAGAGGCTGAATCTTATCCTCAATGCTGACAATACATAAGAAGCCAATAAATACGTGATCTCCACAAACGTCAAAATTGACCCTCCGAGACATAGTGAAAATACACCGCCGTAGGTACCTGCAAACAAATAAATATAATTAAGTACTATGTATATTTTATTATACAAGGTTATAATTATAATAAAAATTAAGTAGGTAATTATTACATAATACACGAGTACAAATCCAGGGGTTAAATAATCCCAAGACACAGCTACGTATCCATATTTTTTTTAAATTTCAGTCGTCACGTCGTCATAGAGTCACTACTTACCAAGCAGCCGATTAAAATCTATAATTATAGTTTTCTTATAACAATTGCACGTTGATTTCCCAAAGTACACCTTCAAAACGCTAACATCATCCACACTCACGTTTTTGCTAAAAGTAAAAAAAAATTATACATAATTTTCTTTATCAAAACTATAGTACTAATTATTATAAACTATACACTACTATTATATACTTCGTATAAAAAAAATATAGTAAATGAAATATACAAATACGTTTACAAACTTGTATTACTTACTGCATATTTTTCGGCAAATTATTTGTGGCAACGGGCAGTATGTTGTCTTGTGCGAAATATTTTTTATCGCTACACTCGAGGAAACAGGGACATGGTTCCTTTGTGTCAAAAACTGAAATGTCAAAAGCATTTTATGACTTTTTTGCAAAAGTTAATTTTGTAGGGCCCTAATTTTAATTAAAAGAGGCCCTTTATACATGTATCAGAGAGGCATCCCCGTGGGGTTACCACCACCGAACATTAGCAATTAACAATCCGCAAAAACCAGCGTCGCTCGCTTGTCAAATCTAACGTAACTGAGTCGTGAGACTCGTGAGCACAAGTTTCGATCCTCCATTAACTTTGCGTATCGTCAACTGTCACTGTCAATATGTAAGGCAAAGTTAGTTCCAAAAGTGACCTTTTTTCCATATGTTAGGTGGAATTTCACCAAACGCTAAACGTATTTAACGTAGCCTGTCATACGTCTGTCAGTTAGTACAAAGTGTATTTAAAATTTGATTTAAATACGTTTAGCGTTTGGTAAAAGTGACCCTTCGTGTAGATTCGAAAATAGTATCGAATCCGGTGCTCGCTGCACAGGTATAGATTTCACAGACGTTTGTCAGGCAGGGCGATGCACGCTGCTTATGGATTGTGAATTGCTGCTAATGCGTTGGTGGTGGTAACTATCCTGGTCAATTTTAGCAGTGGAACGTCGTGAAATGCAATCCTTTATTGTATTTTTTACCTTACAATTACACAATAGTTATCCTGTATACAGAATGTTGCACAAGTGGTGGTAACTTTTGGGGTTTCTTAGGGAGTCATTCCAAACCACTTATTTTGGAAATTCTCAAAAAAAAAAAATGGTTACTACGCCATTTTCGCAACAGCTGGTATATTTTAATTATTAGTTTTATTTAGGTACACGGTTAGTTTTACAATCTAGGAGCCGATGCTAGTAGCTGGAAGTGGAAGTAACTTACCGACGACATTGTGAATACATTCAATATCAGTGAGTTCACAAATCCGACGGTCGCTTTCTGGAAACAGTAATAGAAATAGCAACATAAATAATATTGAAATGATTCTAGGTACATCGGAGGTAGACAATAATAAGTCCACTTTATGAAAAAAGTGGTTCAATTATTTATTATAAAAAGTGTAAGTACATAAATAAAGAAACTGCCATAAAAATACTTAACTGTGTAGCTTTGATGATACAGATTGAAATATTCTTTTATCACTACCAGTGTAAATTTAGATTATTAGGTACTATACCAGCCGATTTAGATCTTACTTATAAAACTTAGTTTTTTTTAAATATAACTCTCTCTGTGTTTAACATATTATCTTTAATATTCGTTGAGTTGTCTAAACTTTAAATTAGCTTATGAAGCTTGCATATTAAAAGAGATGCGATTTGCACGTACCTATTAATATTATGAAAATAAGGCTAAGCCCGCATTGCCATTTCAATCCCATCATATTTTTCTCTCAGCCGTGTTCGTAGACTTCGTAGGAGTATATTGTCAGTGGGCTGATACATCCGATATGATATACCTACGAGCTTTACATTTATGGACATCGCGATTTTATAACCCGGCATCACAAGAAATGTGTTCTGTTTGAGATGAGATACGTGTATATATATGGGAGTAATAGTAGGTATATCATGGGATTACTGTAAACCATATTTGTCTTACCCACCGATATCTTTATACGGACTAGATGGAATGTTAGTGCAAAAGAAACGCATCGAGTGTCTCGACAAATAACACCCCACGTTTATCACTGAGCTCTTACTTAGTATTAGTTGGGTTAGAAGATTAATTTGTGAATTAATTCATCGGTAAAATGGTTTTCAATAGTTCGAACTTAAAACGGTTTGACAGTAAACAAAATGCGAACAGTTTTTTTGCTTTGTTCTTGTATGTAATACTCCATTTTGTTCGTACATTGTTAATCTAAGGCCGTACCTGTAGGATACTTGTAGGGCACGCACCCACACGCGGCGATGTACGCTCGCATCCGACACTCCGTCTGACACGTCTCGTAGCTGGAACAAACACAATGTAGTACAGGAGCCCTATCGCGAAGTCAAAACAATAATAAATTAACGAAAAATTGTCGATGTCAAAATCCAAACCAGTCCACGATATCCGGGGCTGTTTGTATGGCACGTGTACCGAAAATTGTTTTTTTGGTAATAGTAGGTGAAGGGGATTTCTCACTATTTAAGTTCTTTATCGACTAGATTCAAAATATATCGACTACATTCAAAATATGGTTAGTAATTGGTTGGAGGTGGAAAGGGGATCAAATAATATAATATGGGTCTAAATCTATCAGAGATTTAAACAAGAATGCTTACATCTTACTAATTCGAATTCAAATTATTTATTGCAAACTAACCCCCTTATTCATAAAAAAAACCGGCCAAGTGCGAGTCGGGCTCGCGCACAAAGGGTTCCGTAGCAGCAATTAAATCAACCTATCTCAAAAACTATAAGAGATACTTTGATCAAACCAAAAATCGTTGAAAGAGTTAATTAGTATGCATCACCTCATTTTTTTTTAGAATTTTATACCCCGTAGTTATAAAAATAGAGGGGGGGGGACATACTTTTTACGACTTTGAGAGCTGATATCTCAAAAACCGTTCACTTTAAGAAAAATGTTTTTTAGAAAACTTTATATCATTTTAAAAGACCTTTCCATTGATACCCCACACGGGTATGTACATCGAAAAAAAAAATTTCATCCCTCAGTTACATGTATGGGGGGCCCCACCCCCAATTTTTTTTTTTACTATTTAGTGTCATATTTTTGTAGCGGTTCATACAACACATATTCCCATCAAATTTCATCACTGTAGTACTTATAGTTTCCGAGTAAATCGGCTGTGACAGACGGACAGACGGACAGACGGACAGACGGACAGACGGACATGACAAAACTATAAGGGTTCCGTTTTTGCCATTTTGGCTACGGAACCCTAAAAAGTTACTGGATGCTTTAGCTATTGAACTGTCCTGTCACTCTCTGACAGAGAACAATTTGTTCTTTGACAGAGAGTGACAAAACAGTTCAATAGCTAAAGCGTCTAGTAACTTTTTTACAAATAAGGGGGTAAGTGTGTACATGGCATTACATTCTTAATAATAGGCACTTACAACTTCATACCTTTTCAGGTGTAGCAACTAATCCTTAAGACTTACCTGTACCGGTCAGTGTGTGCCAAGTCCACCTCATCATGGAACCAGCAGTTCCTCTGCTCCACCGGTATGCGTCGCAGCACGGGGTCGCTCGTCACCACGATCGGCTCCACCACCACGTCCATGCTGTCCCCCGGGTTGATGTATCTGGTTAGGACGGTCGTCTCGGGGAAATCGTTCGGGTCGCTTATGAGGATCTGTGATTTAAATTTAAGTTAAGTTTCTTGAAGTTTAGATTAGTTAAAGTTTTTTTGTTTTATTTTATTTGTATATTTTTGGTATGTTATTTGTTTAGACACCGAATAAATAATTTAATCCTTGTCTTTTATCTTTGAATAAATTTAAGAGCTAATTAAGTTTAATTTATTGTTAAAAATTAGGGTATGTGACCTTTATGTAAAAGCACATTTGAAGATTTTATAAGGTTAATATTCCGTATTTCCCGTCAGTGGCCGTCTTGTCTCTCCACCCTATAAACGTCAGTTGCACAGTGGGCAGTCAGGAAATACTTACATCTTCGACCATTTACAAATCAAAGACTTACATATATTAGCAAAAAATATACTCTTCGACTTACCCTTGCACCTTCAAAGGTAAAGTCAGACCATGGAGGATAATCTTCGACATGTACATCGAACACCACTGTTAGTCCCGAGTAACTGAAACATAATATTTCTGCTGTGTCTAACAAAAGGACCAAAGGATGTCCCAAGAACAGAATAGAATAGAATATAATTTTACTTAACGTAATATTCGAAAAAAAATCACCATTCCACAAAAACTTACTGAAGGAAAAAATCGCAACTCTTTTAAAGTTTTTGCCTATATAGGTATATCTAGTACAATTTATGTATAATTACATATATCTATTTCATTTATCCAACAGCCTTAGCTGAGGTGGGCAAATAGTAGTTAATGTTATGTACCTACCTAATTAGAAAACTGTATTCCATTATTTATAAAAAAATAAAACGACACTGACCTGCCTGATTTAGATGTGGAGATGATGGCTCCAACTTTCCTATCGTCATAGAATTCCATATCATCTTCTGCATCAAAAAACGGGCTGTGAACAAAAAATACGCAACAACGAACGTATTGTGAAAGAACATTCATTTTCAAATAAATTCGTTACAATATTTGTTGTCTGGAGTCTTTTCATGGAATGGAATGGAATGCAATATTATTAAACTGTGCGTGCTGCGTTTTTTTTTATTTATTTATTATGTAAGTCCGTGAAACACAGAGGAAATTATAATGATATGCGCGACTTAAGTCCCAAAAAGTCACGCTACTAAAAATCGCTAAGTCCTTATTACACCTACCGAGTGAGGCTATATACTCGGCCGATCCTCGACCAATGAACGGCTAGCAATTCTCGGTACGTGTAATCGTGGTCACTTACTCCTCGAACCCATCGTTGAGAGCCGCGTAGTTAAACGCGCAGCAGTAACCTTCCAATGTTTTAATGAGTTGAAACATTTCATTACATTTCTTCTCTTTCCGATCATACTGACAGTAAATGAGCAGATTTGAACATGGCTGGTGGATCTGAAAGGAAATTCATATTTTATTTGTAAGTCCAACTGGCTCTAAGGCCACGTCCACGACGCTAGCGGGCGGGGCGGTGGCACAGACTACCTAAATACTAGTATTTTGGTAGGTATAATAAATACAGAATATATTGAATTGGAAGCTACAATAAGAAACCTCACCTCTTCCATAATAGTATCTACGGTGAAATAATGACTTTTCAGTATTTCCATTATATCTTCGAAACTGTCAACTTTGTAATCCCATCCGAAGTGAGTCAATTGAGTCATCGCAACAAAAAACGAATTAATTTCTTCATCAGAGCGGCCGTATTTTTGTCTGAAACATTGAGAAAAACCATTCGGTCCGTAAGCATTTTTTTAAATAACTTATTTCAAACTTCGGGTAGGTATCATAATCTGTTAGTGACGTAACAAATTGAAATTTAATGTCTAAAATTTCAAATAGATTGTAACAATTCTTATTAAACAATTACCAAATCCTATGCAGGTTAACTTGAAAACAAAATGAAATGTCAAAAATTATGTCAGTAAAGCGGAAACGGAAAACAAATAGGTGCTTACAAAATGCCTCGAATATTGTTCGTTTGATTCAACGAAACGGAATTAACGTTGCAAATGATGACGGATGGAAATGGAACTTGGCTGATTCTGCACGTGGCGTCCACCTGGCGGTTATTACAAATATTTATGTCATTTTATACGTTAGAAATTAGCTAATTAGATATCATCATCAGCAGCCAACAATGGTCCACTATGATGGACAAATCGCTACATTACACTGTGCTAGTTCATGTTGACCTCACGGTCCACCCGTCGATTCATAAATGTATGAAGAAACTGCTCAAACTCAAACTCAAACTCAAAATTTTTTATTCATCGTAAAAATATAAAATTTTCTGATGAACGTCAATTTTTACAAACTACTCTCCGTTCGGATAAGGGGGGCTCTTTCTGTCTAAGGAGAAGAACGGAGGCAAGAAACTCCTGAGCCATCTTTTCAAAAAAAGACTTAATACTAGTTAGTATACAATACTTATAAGCTTAATAATAATTATAATAATAATAATAATAATATGAGCAGAGCTAACTATTTATCACAGCCATCCATTAACGTCCTCTAAGTAATCATCAATTTTATAATAAGCTTTTTTACAGAGTTTCCCTTTAATGTAACACTTAAACTTATTCTCTGGCATTTGAGTAACTTCTGTTGGAAGCTTATTATAAAATCTAATACAGTATCCTAAAAACGATTTATTAACTTTCGCTAGACGCATCGCTGGAAAAGCCAGCTTGTGCTTGTTCCTGGTATTAATGTCATGATTACTGCCAATTGTATCAAAAGTTGAAATATTCTTTCGTACATACATTAAATTGGAAAAAATGAACTGACATGGAACTGTAAGGATGTTAATTTCTTTAAATAGTTCTCTCAATGAATCCCTGGAACCAAGTTTGTATATGTCGCAGGCAACTGGTTTAATCTCCTGTTTGATTGAACCGCTAGCCCGTTCATTGGATGACGCTATTCAGTTGTATGACTAGGCCGAACGTTGATTGTACAAGCGTCACAAAACGTCCAACTAGTTAGCGGACTTAAAATCAGTCAGGTGGTGAATAAAACAAATATGGCGTCTAACAGCGAACAGCTGACACAAAAAGCACTTGTATTGTTATTTTTTGCAAATAAATTAGCTTTAAAGTGCGTTATTTATGTTAAAATAGTGTGACAACATGGATTATTACCTATTATTTCACCGCCGGCGGACAGTTTCAAAGAAAAAAATGTGCTGAACCTGGATAATTATGAACAACAATATCAAGGTACGTTTATTGTTATTGTTTAGTTAATTTGTGAGATGAGAGTTTTGTAACATAGTCTTTTTGTTGACTCTTGTCTGGTCATGTTCATCCTAACCAGATATTACAAAGTTGCTATACTATATCCCATTTAACGACTTCGCTGAATAACGTTCAGTCAAGACGTTGGACGTTACAGTCAACCACTTGACGAGTTGTTCTTTAGTCATTCAACTGAGTAGCGTCATCCAATGAACGGACTAGCGGTTCAATCAAACAGGAGATTAAACCTGATGACTGCGACATATATACTGCGGCGGCAATGCCGATGAAGTGGACGCACTTGTGTGAATTTATTTACAAAGAATACTGAATGCGATGCGTCCGTTCCGAACGATGCCCATACGTTTATCATGCACAAGCGCTTATATAATATACGGGTAGTACATGTGTATTATAAGCCTACTACACGTGCGAGCAGAGCCTAGGGCATAATCTGGTCACCGGAAATGATTAGCGCGAGTCAAACTTTCATAGGGTGTGTTCCGTATGTTCCATGCAGTTCATATACTGGCAGAATCTATTTAGAAATCAAGTTATTTTTTTATTAATCATTCACTTAAATTCCCTTATTAAAAAAATCAATATCATTATTATTACGTATGTATAATCATGAATTAACCGGATATTTTCGGTCTATCGATAATTCTACTCCTATACTTCTTTTTAGCATGTCGCTGATAATCATAACAGTGTGAAAATTATGAAATTATCTGTAAATTCTATGATGAAAATGTTACAATATATTATAATATAGTATGTCTATGTCCACTGAAAGATACACCTTGCAAACGGGACCCCAAAACGTCAAACCGACACTTTGAAAGTACCCCAAAATAACTTGATAAGTACTTGTTGTATAAGAGGAAAAAAACGAATTCACACTCACGACTTACACGTGTATAAATTTGGCTGTTTTCATAGCGATTTTTGACGACATAAATGAGGTAAATAGTTAATACAACATTTGCAGCCATCACCGCGATCCAGCCGTGCGTCCGGGAATTTCTCGGAGTCAGGTAAACCGTGCCGTGTAGCGTAGTCAAATTGTCTAAAACTGGTCCGGTTAACGGTTTTCCCTTGTTCGCCTTAGGCACTCTCCAACGCATTTTGTATCTATTCAATTAACTAAAGATTTCTAGAACGTAGCAAAGGGCGGTTTTGATTTAGAAGGAATTATTTTGTGTCTATAAGATTGTGATTGAGTTTTAATTAATTTCGAGAAATACGTCGAAATGCCGTGAGCGTTCGGGGTTACAAATTATTTTCTCTTGTTTAGGCTTGTAAATTTTCACCAACTGAATTCAGTTGTTCCGAGAACACGACAAACAAAGCAACAAGCAACAAAACAAGGTTCGCTCCGATTTTTATAAAAGAAAGGCTCAAAGGCTCAAAAGGGTTTAATAATTAGTTACAACCATAATTATAGGTATAAAGCCTCAAAACAAATAAGAAACGTACTGTGAGTGATTTTTAATTAACAAAGTTTTTAACAAATAGCATTCTATTTGTTATGGACAGCTTTCTGAGTGCCTGTGCCTAGTACAGTCAATGCAATAATAAACTCCTATAAATATTTTGTGTCCTATGATTACCGTGAGTATAAACGTTAAGCCGTTAATTACCCTATGGTATTGTTTGTGTGTTTTAAGTCTAGTTTTTAAAAGATACAAAAGGTTAAACGTGTGTAGTACGATGACTATTGTAGGTACATGTACAAATTGTACATGAAGTAGGATGCACCACATTATTATTTATGAATGCGAGGCCGCAAACCCGGGATTGCCTGTTGGCTGAATTTTCGCAGCGCATTTCATGAACATCCTAATCACAATGCTTTAGGATGCCTCATTTTGATTCACTCGCCTAGTACCGTATGCGTTTAGTGGTTCTAAGTTTAGACTTGTTTAGATAGGTACTTGATTACTCTGTAGGCTCGCTGTCGGAAGGTTGATTGGCCCCGATGGCGAAATTGTGTTGATAACGATTTTCAGATTGAACTGTATTGAATTTGATGAATTAATTACTTCGTAAAGGTCAGGTTAGAAACGTGCTACTGTCGGGTAAAATAAACTAAAAGTCCATCACGACATATTCATAGGAATCTTTTCAAAATATTATTATGAAATATAATAATATATTGATTATACCTACCTACTTATAAAATCTGTTGATTGGAGAGAAAACCTAATAAATTCCTCGATTTCAATCCAATCTTGGCTAAAATTGAATCATTTTAAATGAAATGTCTGAAATAAATTTCTGCAGATAAGTGAAATCTTGGAGGTTCAACAAGATTAGCCAAACAGATTCTAGCTCTATTTGACGAGTTATTCTCTTTTCAGATTCAAATTTATCTGAAAGCCTACAAAATACCGAACTAACGATACCGAGAATTTCATTCATATTTGTAATTAGGTTACCCTTGAGTCTCGCGAAGGAATTTTATTATATGTACGTAGGTATATATTTATTGAAAAATACTCTCTTTTAGCCAAAGCAGTGGTAGCTATTAGTCGGGTAAGCACTCGCTTCTCACGCCAGAGATGCGGGTTTGAATCCCGGCGCTGCCATGTACACTAACAATGAATTCTTTTGAATTTAAGTAGGTGAAGATAATCTCATCGAGAGAGCAGGTCTCTTATTTCAAAAATCACCACACAGCCTTCCATGGCATAGCACATAGCCATATACATTTAAATAATACATTGATGTACACTGTTGACTATTGGAATTGTTCATGCAGTCGAATGAACATGTAAAGCAGACAGTCCTGGGAGTCTAGCTTACATAAAACAAAGCTTCAGAGCTCTGCTACGCTAACCTCGACTCTATATCGTTGTAGTAAATATACCGTCAGCTCTCGTTGGATAGTTTTGTTGTTAAGTCAGAGTAACTCTGCTGCGCCTAGCTCTCTCCAACCATGCCATCATCATGGCATGTCATGAGTTATAAAGGGTGATAAAATAAAGAGTGCCTTGTTTACTGTAACGTGTTTCGATACCGGACTAAATTTGCAAGACCTCAAATTTCTGGTCGGGGGTGATAAATGATAATATACCGTTAGAAATCAGAATCGGAGCGTGGGACTTACCTGTCCATTTAATTAATAAGTTATGGGTATTCATCAACGATAGTTTAATACGAACTATGTAGATGGTTTGCCAGTGCACTTCTACAACTGAGTTTTTATTTTGAACTAGCTGTTCCCGCGCGCTTTGCTTCGCCTTAAAAAGTTTTCCCGTGGGAATTCCGGGATAAAGAGTAGCCAATGTTCTTTCCCAGGGTCTAGACCGTATGTATACCAAATTTCATTCAAATCCGTTCAGTAGTTGTGGCGTGAAAGAGTAACAGACAGACAGACAGACAGACAGACACAGTTACTTTCGCATTTATAATATTAGTTATTAGTTACGATTACGTTTAGTTCAGTGAGAAGATGTTGTCATTAGGTTGAACTTAAAACGGTTTGACAGTAAACAAAATGCGTACAGTTTTTTGCTTTGTATTTGTGAGTGACGCACCATCTTCTTCGTATATTGTTAATCTAAGGTATTCATAGTAGGGGTGTTAGGGAGCTCCGTAACCGTAACCGAAACTATCGGATATCCGATATAAAAAATCATCCGTAACCGTAACCGAATCCGAAATGAAAGTTTCGGATAGTATCGGATAGGGGCGGAGCCTAATTGAGACACGTTATGACAAGTTGTTTGATCGGCCGGCCGCTGCCAGTGCCGACACTGCCGACACACAAGCTGCGCGCATTGTTTGTTTTTTTTCTTCTGAATTTGTATAAAATGCGTCCTAAGTCGAGTGCAGTTTGGTCGTTTTTTAATGAAATGACCGATTCCGCAAAATGTAAATAGTGTGGTAAAAGCTTTTCAAGGAAAGGAGGTGGGACTACGTCGCTAAAACTTCATCTTAAATCACAACATAGTTTATTAGTATTTTACTTTTAAAATGACTGAAACTAACGGATAATCCGAAATAATTTATTATCCGTATCCGTAACCGTATCCGGTATAATAATCATTCCTATATCCGTATCCAATCCGTAACCGAAATTTCATATCCATAACATCCCTAATTCATAGTATACCCTCTGTTCAGTCTTCTTGGTATCCTATGACCCTCCGGTGGGACAGAAGGCAGACACAACAGTATTTCTATTCAGTAGGACTACAAATTAAATTCCGTGTTAGCTTTGACGCTGGGTGTTTCGTAATATGTGAGTTAATTAATCAAATATCTGTATTCAGAATACTAGAGAAGGCAAAATGTGTACGATACAGTCAGCTTATAGCACCTTCGTTATATTAAGTACAGTCAACAGTAAGAAATTGTATCCAATTATTAGGAAAATAGTAATATCTGTAGTAAATATTTATTTCAGATTGAATTAACCTAAGTCAAATCTTGTCCGCTCACAACTTCCTTTTTCTAACGCACTGTGTATAAAAAAGTCAAAGTAGATAGTTAGATAAATATCTGTACGGTAATCGAATGCAATCATGATACATTGTTATTTATATCACACATTTGCGGCCTACTGATAAGCAAATGTGGAAGAGCACATTTAATTCACACGATATTTTTAAATTCACAATCCTTAACATTAATATAATTCTCAAATACGCATAGGCATTTGGTTTAGTTATACGTATTCAGTTTAGTTTTGTGCGCAGCTAATGTGTAGTAAAATTGCATGTCGGTGCCTAATTGAGGTCTGTGGGCGGCACGACTCCATCACTCCAACCTCTGACGTGCCCTCATTCACTCCACACCCTGAAATATTTTCATTCACGCAATTGTATTCATCCCTTCTACCTCTATTATGATTCTGTCGTGTCATGGTGTGTAAAATGAGAAGCCAACCAGAAAAAAATACAGAATAACGTACATACAACAGCTTTAAAAGTAAAACCATTTCATATTTTCATTCATAAAGTCCATTTTCATACATGACCAGACTGACTACAGGTATTTTTAATACCTCTTAAGTATTGGAACTCGGAGGTAAAGCTCCAATTTCTCCATAGTCGGTTAGATCGTAACCAGGGAAGGGTTGATCAATTATACGTCATCTCCATATTAAATTCTTGACAGATGTGTCAAAAGTCAACCAGTAATCCCTGGTTATGCTCTAACTCACTATGACGAAATTGGCACAAAAAATAAGTATATTATCTATTCCAGTCGAACTTATTATACAATAGTTTATCTTGTAGGTTAAGATTTAAGATCAAGGGTTATTTATCTAACATATCTATTCGAGTAAGTATAGATCGTTGCATTTACTGACAAGATAACACTATCACAATGACATTTTTATCGGATCTATGATCTTTGCTTTTATAAATAAGTAGTAAGTATGTTAGTTTGATGCTGTTTCCCACTCAGTCCATTTCTGAGAAAGGGTGATACAAAGGTTTCCACTCAGTGCTATTCTAAGAAAAGAAGATGCACACGGTAGCGTTATTGAGGTAAGTAAATCAAAAACTTTGACTGTGTTGCTAACAAAAAAATAAACGTTGTTTAATGGGTGTTGTACCATCAAAACTCAGAGACATGCAAATGCTGTCAGTAGGCTGTTAAACGCCCTTTAAATCTGTCACTTTTGTTTTGTCAATTTTGGTTTAAATACGAGCCGTACGAGTAAGGCTCTAATGTTCCAGCATCTCCTTAACCATTTTCATGATGTTACAACTGGTGTCTCTGTGTCTATCGTAAGCGCGTTTCTCATAAACTGATCATTTGATACAAAAGTGGCTATATTATTGGGCTAAATAATTGATTTAGCCATTGAAAAACTTATCTCTTATAATCATGGTTTATTTCAGTCTGCTCTTAGGGTGCTGTTTAGCATCACCATGGAAGGAAGAGCCCGTGAAGAAGTTTCCCGAAGACTTCCTCTTCGGAGCTGGCTCAGCGGCTTACCAGGTCGAGGGAGCCTGGGATGAAGACGGTAAATAATCTACTTGTTCTTTTCATCCATCGTTTGCGATTCAATAAAATTCAGTTTCTGCAATCACATATTACCGGCAAGACAACAACAAAAGTAACAGCCTTTAGAGTTTAAATAATAATATATTTCCAACCCGCACTAGGCCAGCGTGGTAGACTAGACCCAAATGACTTCCTTTATTGGAAGGAGACCCGTGCCCCAGCAGTGTGAACGTTATGGGTCGTGATGATGATGATTATATTTTTAGGTAAAGGCGAGAGCATCTGGGATGACTTCATGCACAACAAGCCGTGGCTGATGATAGCCCAGGACGGCAGCTCCGGCGACGTCGCCTCAGACTCGTACCACAATCTGGAACGAGACATCCAAATCATCCGGGAGCTTGGACTGGACAGCTATAGATTCTCGATCTCCTGGCCTCGTCTGCTACCGTCCGGCTTCCCAGATCAGGTCAATGAAGCCGCCATTCAATACTACAATAACCTGATCAATGAGCTGCTAAAGTACAATATAGAACCAATCGTCACGATATACCACTGGGACCTGCCAAAATCTCTTCAAGACCTCGGCGGCTGGACGAACCCTAACATCGCGCAATGGTACGAAGACTACGCACGGATTGTGTTCGATAACTTCAGCGATCGTGTCAAACTATGGCTGACGATAAACGAACCGAATGAAATCTGTTACCTGGGATATGGTCATGTGCTGGAAGCGCCGGCTTTGAACGCGTCTGGTATCGCAGATTACCTTTGCGCTAAGAATCTGGTAATAGCCCACGCTAGAGCGTACCGCCTCTACAAAAGCCAGTACAAGCCGCTGCACGGCGGCCGCGTCGGGATCGTGTTCAGCGCCAACTGGCATGTGCCCTTAAATCCTGAGTCTGAGGCTGACAAGCTTGCTGATACACTCCATTTTCAGGCCAAGGTATGTTTTTTGGTTATAAATCTTTAATTAGAATCAAATAATATGATAACCTAACCTGTATATTTTGCTTTTAGTTTGGCATATACGCGAACCCAATCTTCGGGTACGGTGGTTTCCCAAAAGAGTACTCCGAACGTGTGGCTGAGAAGAGCGCTGCGCAGGGGTTCCCTCGGTCGCGCCTTCCAGAATTTTCCGAAGAAGAGAAGCAGTTTGTCCTTGGCTCGTATGACTTCATGGGAGTCAACCACTACACGGGACAGCTGGTGACGGCGGAGAATGTTCCAGAATACGCGGTGCCCTCGCTGCTGGATGATACTGGAGCTGATTTGATTACGCTTGAGGAGTGGAAGCAGTCCACTTCACCTTGGATTAAGGTAACTTCTAAGAGTATTAGACTAGACATACTTTGCAAGCTATGCAATAATAATTTGCGTCCATCTATCAGCATTGCAAGCAACAGACGCATCGCATTAATTTTCTATCGTCTTTTCTACATTAATTAATGAGGATCCTTTTGGTGGGTTACATACGACATTATATAGTTGGACGCTTACTTTTTAACGATGTACGATTCCTTTTTTTTTCTTTATAACAGTATTTTGGACGTCAAATTACTTCATGAGTAATGAAGCTCACTTCTATCCCACATACCAAAACTAAATCCTTGTTCATTTCCAGTGGATGCCAAACAGTTTGTACAACCAGCTGCTTGAGCTCGGCAGTCTCTACCCCGGCGTAGACTTCTACATCACGGAGAACGGCTGGTCGGGGTCAACTGGGCTGGTCGATGATGACCGGGTGGACTACCTCAGGTCGTGTCTGCAGCAGTGTCTGGACGCCGTGGCCGAGGGGGTGCGGCTGAAGGGGTACTACACTTGGAGCCTCATGGACAGTTTTGAATGGGCTTTTGGTTACGAGTGAGTTGGCTTCTTTTACTTAGCGTGTCGGTGACAAACACGAGATACTAGTGGATGTAGGTTAGAACGTGTTTTCGTAAATGTCATGTTCTATCTATACTTTCCAAAAAAAATAATTTTATATTAATAATATATGTTGAGGTTTCAAAATCTGCCACATCCCTTTTTAATTTACTTCACTTTTTGAGTTTAAAGTAACTATTGTTTACAGCGCCCGCTTCGGTCTCTACGAAATCGACTTTGAGGACCCGAAGAGACCTCACACACCGAGGAAATCTGCGCTCATCTACAAACACATCATCAAAACAAGAACCATCGATTATGACTACGCACCAGACAGCCTGGTAATGACTATAGATGAGGGTCATTAAGGGCCCGTACAGGGTGACGTGCCGCGCCAATTTTGGGTTTTCAATGCTCTTCACACAGCACACGCAGTGACACGCACACATGTAAGTTTGCACAGTGGGTCGATAAACTTTTACTCGCCAACTTTATTGACAATTATGTTCAAGTACATTTTGGGTGATTTTAGGGTAAGTAAGTATAATTCTTACTTACACTGGTAGGCACCAGGAAAGAGTAGAAATTAATAGGGGTGCCACTTTACTCTATACTCGGAACCCGATTAGCTTTCTCAAACAAATGTGGTATTTACTTGTAGAAAGGTAACTAAAAGTATTAAAGTGTAGATAATAAGTTTCGGGCATCCTCCAGCCAACTGAACCCCGACGACAAAGCAAAGTAAATACATAGTGTCGCAAAAGGGCTATACTAAGCCAAAAGGGGATGACTCAAGGGGTCATTCTGAACAACTTTTGTTCTACGAGATTTGCAAATTCGCGAAAAAAAATATTCGTTTTCCATGGTAAAAAGTCACATGTCCAACAAAGTTTCTATGAAAAAGGTTTTTTTTTGTTAATTTCCAAAACTCGTAGAGCAAAAGTTCAGAATGACCCCCTGTCTTACTCCTTTTTACCCGACTGCCGAAGGAGGAGGGTAATGTTTTTTGATTGTATGTATGTATATATGTATGTTTGTCTGTTTCTTTGTTCCCTCCTGTAGCCTAAACGGCTTGATAGATTTTGATGTATGAGGTATTGTTAGAAGCGTATTGATGGCGCGATGGCTATAGGCTATGTGACGTTCCATTAAAATGTACATAGCGCCCTCTTGAGGACATAACGTGATGATCGAAAAAATAATAATTCAACTTTGCCGTGTAAGGTATCAAATGAAAGGACTTGATTTTCACATTACAAAAATATGCATATTGAAGGTATTTAAATAACAACACCAAAATTATTGAAATAAAAAATGATCATGAACTACCTACCGACGTAAAATTTCATAAAATAAAAACAACTAAAAAGTTACAAATAAAAAAATACAATTATAAAAAACTAAAAACCTGACTGTACGCTGAAAACATGAAAACGAGTCCCAATGTTAATGTAAAGTATCGCAGGCGGGGACCAACTTGACCGCCACTCAAGGCCGTTTTCTAAGTAACATTCAGCTAAATGGTGAACCCTCTGCTGGTATAATTTGTTTATATACCGCTTTTTCAATACCTGTAAGTACATTTTTTGGCAGCATAATATTTTTACTTAATTTTAGGGTTTCGAACGTCAAAATAAAAAAAGCAACCGTTATAGGATCTCTTTGTTGTCCGTCTGTCTGACTGACTGTCTGTCACCGCCCTTTTTCTCAGAAACGGTTAAAGATATCAAGCTTATATTTCGCATAGATGGGGAGTACCCCAAAAAAAATATTATGGTACTCCCTGTCCCACACAAGTAAATTGGGGCTTATATTTTTTCCAGTTATTATGATGTGTATCCTTTTTTTTTCTTTGTTGTTTTGTATAAGTAGGTATGTGTTTCTTTTCTTTAAATCTGTATTTTTTTTGTTGTTGCTGTCTATGTGTTATTTTTATTTATTTTATTTTTATTTTTACATTTTCGTGGAGAATCAACAGCATTTTGTTAATAAATAATTATTACTTATGAACACATAACAACTTGATGCCATTAACAGAATGAACTTAGTAAACCCAGTAAACCTAACACATCCAGAGGAAAAACAAAATCTCTTTCCCTCTCTCTGAAAAACATACTTAATAGCCCAAACTCGATGCTTTTAGCTATTAACATCTTTGAAATAAAATTGAGCCACCACCGTGTTACTGCCCTCATCAGATCCTCACGAGACCATACCTCAACCAGCACCAAGAGACTGTATTTTTGATCCCTAACCTAATGTTCGTGCGTATTGTCATCACTTAGATCCATTCGCTATATTCCTGCTCCTCATCAGACCTTTACGAGACTGTAATATCACGAGAATATTGCACACTATCTAATTTAATTGAATGTATTGAATATACTGGAAGAATTATGCTTCCTCAATTTCAAATCAAATTATGTTGGTGTCATAAAAGTTGAAAAAGTGCAATGACAACCAATGTGCAGTGATTTTGTATCTGTACACGATAAGATCGCGAGCTGTCAGTGCTGCCTAAACCGACGTGACCCTTCTTTGGAGGCCAGCGGCCAACTGAGTCAAACGTCACTTGTGTTTATGATTTTATAACACAGAAAGCCGCCATAGATATTTGTATGAAGATTTGAGGGAAAAAAATTGCTCAAGTTTGGGATTAATTTACACAAAATAAGTGTGTGTTTATTAAAAAACAAGGTATTTAGCGCCTAGTCCAAGCCTTTAACTTTATAATATGATAAAAATCATATGAAAATTCTTAATAATTACGACACAGTTGTTACAATACGGGAGTGTGATTGACTGGTTTTTCTTGATATTCTGAAATTAATTTACAGTTATCCATAATCATTTACTTAAATTCGAATGATTCAGCACCTAGCTAGACTCTTCAACTACCTGTGTGATTTTTTTCAAGGCTGTAGAGCATCATTTACTACATAATTCTATGACAATGCCAACCCTCGATTCCCTATTGCAGACCCTTAATAATAAGTGAGCATGACGTTGAAAATGTCTAATCAAGCTGAAATTGTGTACAAAAAATGCGCTTCGGATTTTTATTGAATAAATTATTGACCCATATTTTGTTATTATGATTTAAGACCTCGAATATTAAATACATTATAATGTGGAAAATCGTTGTAATAATTATCTGCGGATGTACTTACCTTTAACTTTGTGTGACATTGTTTCGGAAAGTTATAACAAGTCACGAAATATTATTACAAAGTTATGTCAATTTGAATGGAATTTCAAAGGCAATTGTGTTACATACTGAAACGTATGATGTTGCGGTCCAAGTTTTAACACACGCGTCTTTATTAATCTTTGGCCTTATAACTGTTGAAAATTTGCATAAAGTAGTAGTGAGCCCTATCATGAAGTCAAAACGGAATAACATTTATGAAGTTCCTAATTAGTGTCAAATTCCATACACAAGGGCCTGTTTCACAATGTCTGGATAATGGCTACCTGTCGGTTAAAATACAAGCTGTCACCTTCTGTCATTATTTTTTAGACAGTGACAGCATGTCTTTTAACCGATAGGTAGCCATTATCCAGACATTGTGAAACAGGCCCTTAGCATCCAAAAATAGAATAGAATAGAATACTCTGTATTTTGCACCATTAATGAACCATTACAATTTCGCAACTTATATAAAATAGTACAAAAAAGGCGGTCTTATTGCTTAAAGCAATCTCTACCAGACAACCTTTGGATGGAAAATCATGGTCAAAGTTTCCAATTCTACTTAGGTACCATTGCGGTAAAAAACTTATCCGCTCTCACGCAGTATTTTCGACGCGCGATATTGACAAATTGCTACCAATTATGAACACTGTAAACAATTTCGTTCTCCGCAACCGACATCAATCATTGACGGAGTGCCCCAGCTCTGCGAACAGTAACACGTTTGATTAATGTCTTAACAATATTTAACGGGTACGATATCTCTTACGAACTTTTCTTCGTCATAACGTGGGGATTACATTAGGAGTCCCCGAGTTATAACCCGAAGTATCGGCAGAAGGGTCACTATAGAAATAGGACGAAAGACAGCTGACATGCAATTATCCTGTTTTCGCCTTCGAGATTTAATTTTTATTTACCATGTAGTACCCTTAGTACGTCTAGCCAATTCGCACACAGTGTTCAGCGTGGGTAGCAAGATAAAAAACGAAGTCGGCCCGCTGTGCAGCCCCACGCTGCCTCCCGCCCGGCTCGTCAGCCGGCTAGCTCATTCCTTTGTGCGCAAGCGCCGAGATCGCACGCAGTCTAAATAAATTTCAAGTCTATTTTTTTTTCTCTGTATCCGTTATAAATTCCGATCTACAAAATGCCAAAACGTTCTCATGGAGAATCAAAAGAGGAACGTTGGCGAAGGAAGATGAAAAAATACGAATCCAGGCTAAATAAAAAGCGATTAGTTATATACAGTGATGACGAGGAAGATCGAATTGAAGGTTAGTACTTTTTATTTTAACATAAGTGCCCAAAAGTGTCCCGGCTTTCTTAACGCTTCGAGTCAATGCGCGACATTGACCAATAGCTATTTTCTTTAGAGTTAACACGTGTTGTTGACCAGCCTTTTTTGCTCGAGTTAATACGAAATATTAACCAAAGCTATTTATCCACCGATTTTCTTAACGGCTTTTTTTGCTTATTGCTTCAGAAGTTCAGGAACCCGAGGACGGGTGGTATCCGTCGCCTGAACAAGCCACACCCACGCGCGCTTTCACACCGCTTGAGACGGTGGCGCTACTCGATGGACATGATGACCCTGCATTGACCAGCGAGGCGGTGCGCCCGCCCGTCGCCGCCGCGCCCGCCACGCCCACCGCGCCCACCGCGCCCACCGCACCCACCACGCCCACCACGCCCACCACACCCACCGCGCCCACTACGTCCACCGCACCCGCCACGGCTGCGGAGCCAGACGACACTTCGACCGATGTTGCCCCTACCAGCGAAGACATAAATCCTGACCTTCTTAAGGCCCTTGGCTCTTATGAAGAAGAAACTACGGATTGGGGAGAACCTATAATCGAGCATATTGCTATGCGTCTCAACCCTCTCTTACTCAATGGACTTAAAAAAGAGGAAAAAGAAGCTATTATTAAGAAATATCCTTTTCCAAAAAATTTGACCTTAGCTAAAGCTCCAACTCTAAATGCGGAAATTAGCAACATGGTTCTCAGTGAATCCAGTCGTAACAGGGATAAACGGCTGCAAGACAAACAAAATCAATTGGGGTCAACATTAAGTGGTATAACAAAGGCCATGTCACTGTTAATGTGCAAAGAACCTAAAATCATAGACATTTTGAGCATTCTATCCGACACTAGTAAACTGTTGTCGGATTCACACTTCCTTGAAACCGATACACGAAGGTCATTAATCATACCATTAGTGGATAAAGAACTTATCAATCCATTCAAAGACCGCAAACGCGATGAATTTCTGTTTGGCGATAAGCTGGGCGACTTAGTAAAAAATTCACAAGGAATTAGAAAAACTGGCCAACTGATACAAGCAAACCCAGCAAATAATTTAAACACCAGAGGACCTTCGTCTCGCGGCGGCCATCAGCAGAAAACCTACGTGAGTCGGGGCGGAGGTCAACAACAGAGGCCCTACCGTCGACGAGCTGCGCCCTACCCGCAGCCGGCACCGCCAGCGCGGCACCAGGCGTACGCGCAGCCCGCGACGCGCCGCCCGCCCCCTGCCGCCCCCAGCGCCCCGCGGCCCCCGGCGACGGCGGCGAGCCGAGCGGCGGGGAGGCGCATCTAGCCGCTACAACTCAATCACAGCCACAGGTACAACATGCAGGCCGGCTACAATTTTTTTCTGAAGCTTGGTCCTCTATCACAGACGATAATTTTATTTTAAGTACCATATTATATGGATACAAAATACCTTTTACTGAAATACCTGTTCAATATCCTGATATGTACCCAAAGCGTACATTTTCAGAGACAGAACAAACTCATGTTAAATTAGAAATAGCCCATTTGCTAAACATAGGTGCCATTAAAGAATGTTCCTTTGTAAAAAATCAGTACGTGTCTGATATCTTCCTAGTACCCAAAAAAGATGGCGGTTATAGGTTTATTCTGAATTTAAAAAAGTTAAACAAATTTGTTAAAAGCGACCATTTTAAAATGGAAGATATCAGAACAGCGACTAGGTTGATTAACAAAAACTCATTCATGGTTAATCTAGATTTAAAAGAGGCCTATTTTTTACTCTCGATATATGAAGGTCACAGGAAGTATTTACGATTTCACTTTAACAAAACTCTTTATGAGTTTACTTGCCTTCCCTTTGGTCTCTCACCCGCACCGTATATTTTCACAAAAATACTTCAACCTGCTACCTCCCTTCTCAGATCTACAGGTCTTCTATCAGTTAGGTACCTAGATGATTATCTGTGTATTGCTAATTCTTATGAAGAATGCCTAACCAATGTGAATCGAAGTATTGAATGTTTAAGTAACTAAACTTGGTTTCGTAATTAATTATAAAAAATCGAATTTAATTCCGAGCAAATCCTGTAAATTTTTAGGTTTCATTATAAATTCTGATAAAATGACTTTAGAGTTACCTGAACAGAAGAAACGAAATATTTTAAAGCGTATCGAGAATATATCTACCCATAAAGTTATACAAATTCGTGACTTTGCACGTTTTTTAGGTAATCTAACAGCAGCATGCCCAGCCATATCATATGGTTGGGTATACACAAAAACATTCGAGAGAGCGAAATACCTAGCCTTGATTGAGAACGGCGATGATTATGATGCAATGATGTCGATTCCAAATAGTTTTTATGGTGATTTGCAATGGTGGAAAAATAATATATTACTTTCATACAATCCTATTCGACGCGGAAAATATGTCATGGAGATATTTTCAGATGCCTCCACAACAGGCTGGGGTGCCGCGTGTAACGGCGAAAGAGCTAATGGTCTTTGGTCAGCCGAAGAACAAACTAACCATATAAACTATTTGGAACTACTAGCAGTATATTTTGGGTTAAGGTCATTTGCTAACGACAAAAACGACTGTGAGATCCTACTTCGCGTCGATAACACAACCGCCATCTCCTATGTAAACAGAATGGGCGGCGTGCAATACCCTCATTTAACGAATGTTTCTAAAAAGATATGGCAGTGGTGCGAGACCAGAAACATTTTCATCTTTGCTTCTTACGTTCGATCATCACACAACGTTGAAGCCGATTGTGAATCGAGGCGTATTAATATCGACACGGAGTGGGAACTCTGCAGTCAAAGTTTTTTGAAGATAGTTACACGGTTTGGTCAACCTGATATCGATCTCTTCGCATCTCGCATAAATGCAAAATGTGAGAGATACGTGTCGTGGCGGAGAGATCCTTACGCATATAATATTGATGCATTTACACTGGATTGGCATCCTTTCTTCTTCTACGCTTTCCCACCATTCGCGATGATTTTAAAAATACTCAACAAAATTGTTAATGATGGTGCAACGGGTATATTGGTAGTTCCATTCTGGCCCTCACAAGCTTGGTATCCCTTATTCAGATCACTATGCATAGGTGAGACTATTACGTTTCCCCCTAATAAACAACTCCTCTCGTCGGTTTTCAGGACAACACACCCGTTGCATCACCATCTTTCCCTGGTAGCGAGCATTGTATGCGGCAAGCCTTCCTGAATCGGGGCGTGCCAGACTCAGCTATAGAAGTTATGATTGCATCAATATCCATAAATACTAGAGCTCAGTACTCGTCTAGTTTTAAAAGATGGTGGGATTACTGTATAAATAATGAAGTCGATTTCTATGATGTACAAATTAGTCCATTACTTGATTTTCTTACTCAATGTCTTAAATCAGGTGCATCTTACGGTACACTAAATAATCACCGCTCAGCAATTTCTCTAATTTCAACAAATTCTGTAGGCAATGATACGAGGGTGAAAAGATTTTTCAAAGGGGCATTTAAATTAAAACCTGTCTTCCCCCGTTATAATGTAACTTGGAATCCCAACATAGTTTTAGAATACATTTCTAATCTATATCCTAATGAAACACTAAGTTTAGAAAAGCTTACACATAAATGTACAACCTTGTTAGCTCTGGCGACAGGGCAAAGAACTCAGACGCTTTTTCTGATTAAATTGCCCAATATAAAAATGTACGACAATAGAATTATCATAACAATAACCGATCTTATAAAAACATCAGGTGTAGGTCGTGCGCAACCGGTACTGGACCTTCCCTTCTTTTTGGATAAACCGAGCATTTGCCCTGCCGCCACCGTCAAAGCATACTTATCAGTTACTGCAACAATTAGAAGTTCAACTGAGACTAGATTGTTATTAACTTTTAAAAAACCTCATAAAGCTGCTTCATCGCAGACCATAGGTCGATGGATAAAGCTGACTTTAGAGGCGAGCGGTGTGGACACGAGCGTGTTCAGTGCACACAGCACGCGCCACGCGGCCACGTCGGCCGCCCTGCGCGCCGGCCTCAGTGTGGACACCATCCGCCGCTGCGCCGGCTGGACGGGACACTCCACGGTCTTTGCTAACTTCTACAACAGACCTGTCGTTAATGAGCCTATGAACCTTTTGTCAAATGATTAAAATTGTTATTACAATACCTATTCTGATTAAAATTATGTAATAATTACAGATGTATATATATACCCATGAACGATCAAGTTAATTGTTGTGAATAATAAATTACCTGAAAATAGAGTTATTTTCTGATCAAAATGGTTAAATAAAACTTTAAGTATTACACTTAACAGTTGTTATTTATTTATTGAATACCTACTAACAACATTGATATACACTTATGAAATTTTCCTCTAAACATCTACATGGTAAATAAAAATTAAATCACGAAGGCGAAAACAGGATAATTAGATGATCAAACGAACTTGCAAAGTGAAGTTCGATCTGAATTATCCTGTTTTCGCCGCAGAGATTTAAGAACCCTCCCAACCCATCTTCAACCCTATGATGAATCAATGTTGTTAGGTAATATTGTTACATATCTCTAAATCATGAGCTAGCCGGCTGGCGAGCCGGGCGGGAGGCAGCGTGGGGCTGCACAGCGGGCCGACTTCGTTTTTTATCTTGCTACCCACGCTGAACACTGTGTGCGAATTGGCTAGACGTACTAAGGGTACTACATGGTAAATAAAAATTAAATCTCGAAGGCGAAAACAGGATAATTCAGATCGAACTTCACTTTGCAAGTTCGTTTGATCATCTAATTATCCTGTTTTCGCCTTTGTGACTTTTCCTTTCTTCTTCCTAAAAAAAACATGGAATTGTTTTTCGGTTGTAGTCTATTTATTTTTTCCAAGGCAAATTAAGCTGCCACGAAACAAATTGTAAACATGCTCCCGTGAGACTTAAATAACGTGACACACCATACAACCATAACTTAACTGAAGTTCAATAATAAACACAACTATGATGTGACAACTGGGCCCCTATTGCGAACTTGTATTGACAATGATTTCCGGATCCAAGTGTGTCGAATTTCACACTAATTAGGTACTTAGTTTTGAAATCGTGAAACCCCCTCGGAGCTCATGACTTCTTGTAGGTTCTACACATATAATTATGTATAGAGTGTTTTAAAATGTTCCATATGTGCCACAATTTTAAGTATTAAAATGGTGGCATTTTGTAAGTAGGTAGAATTTATCATTGGTCGTACCTTTATGTGAGTACCTTTAATAATATTATGTACTTACATGATTTTATAATAAATAAAATGGGTAATTTTCCTTTGAAACGAATATAAAATCACTTAAACCTTGTTAATAAATTGAAAGGAGACTGTTTTTTGATTCGATTATTAATCATTCAAACAAGAATAGAAGAATTTGAGAAGTCAGACTCTAAAGTAATAAATGAAAATTATGTGAATAATATGTTTATAAATTAATTTGTGCTTGTAGCTAATAATAAAATTTCTCTGATTATTATAATAATAAATAAGTTAAAATAAACAATTAGAAGGCCACGGGCAGAGTGTTGAGGCGCTCCTTGGGAGAGGTCTATGTCCGGCATTGGAAGATTACTGGTCCATGACTACGCTGATTAACTTATAAAGATAAAAGATAAAGATAAAATACTCTTTATTGCACACAAACAGAAACAGTATTACAAACACGAAAAGAAAATAAATAGCACAATCGGCAGCCTTATTACTCAAAGTAATCTCTTCCAGACAACCAAATTGAAAGGAAATAGAAAGAATGAAAAAGGGTATCGTGTGAAAATAAGAGATAAGTAAGTATTTATCTTAATTTAAGTAGGTACTTATTTAAATCTATAAACCTTTAGGGTCACTTGCACAAACATAAAAAATCTAGGTTTAGTGTCAAATCTCGATTTTAGAAACGTCAGTCCATATAAAATTTGACATTAAATCGAGATTTATCACTAAATATAGTTTTAATATGTTGGTGCAAGTGGCCCTAAATCAAGATTTAAATGTTTGTGCAAAGGGATTAATGTTTTATTACAGATAGTAAGAATAAATAATGATTATATTTCCTCTAATTTCGGCACCAAAAGCTAAGTCATGCTTCGATGTCAAGTTATCTAGATCATTAATTTTATTAACCCATAATGAAAATTCCCTCAGATGAATAATTTATCAAATTGTTTGCGCAGTAATTATGTATGGGTTCATTTATTTTTCAGAGTTGATTTGATGGTTCCGTACATAAATTTGCCTTCTGATTTTATATAATATACTTATAACAAAATATTTGTTGTTATTCGATAGATTTAATCAGCATTTAAAAACGGATAAGATATTGTTCTTCTATAGACGTGGGTTCAAATTCTGGAATTTACCAATGTTCTTTCTTTACAAATAAGGAATTTAAGTACCAATTAGGTACCTACCTACGTCCAGATGATTATTATTGATGATTATTGTCCGATGATGATAAGAACATACTATAAAGCATCTGGATGTGTAAACCCAGCCCACCAACTCTCAGTCATCAGTGAACCAGCGTGGTCAGAATTGGTCCAAGCTTAGGAAGGTAGAAGAGTCTTTAACTTAACTTCTTGACGGGGACATTCCCTATGGTTCCATTCTAGAAAGCCAAAGCCACAAGTCTGCAAAATTTTAAAGATGTCAATTGGATGTATACAAGAGAAAATTAATCTATAATATATATTATGCATAAAATTGAGCAGATTTGAGGCCCAGGTCGGCAATACACCCCCGCAGATAAAAATATATTTATGTTTGTTAGTCTTGGATAATTGGTTGGATTTTTACGGAAAACAAAGAATTATTAGTCTCGAATTGAAAATATCTTATTAAGGATAAATTATCTATTAATAGAATTAATCCTATTAGCAACATCACTTTGAAACTCATGAAGAACAATGTAGTGCTTTCAGTAAGTTTAAAAAAGCTTCACAAAAGTTTGAAGCAACATTGTGTTCAACTTAAAATATAACGTGGCGGCTGGCTGCGCCCCAGCGGCAGCGGTGGTGCGATAGTTTTTATATACAACATACATACACACGATATGACATCTTTTTTCGAAGTCGGTTAAAAAATTATTTGATCTAATTGAACATGACTATTCAATCCTCCATTCAAACAACTGTATTATTTAAGTCAAGTTATCTTTGCGTCAAACTACCTTTTTACCATATTCTCTAATCGTCAAGTCTGATATTCGTCAAGATGATAGAATGTGCATGTGCAATAATACTGATAGGAGGAAATGGTTTTAGTTATTCGCGAACGACAGTTAAAATTCAGCATAGCTGACTCCGTAAAATAATTACATAATATTAAAAAAAATTACTCACGAATTTAACCGTCCTTTTACTTCCATAAATAATTCAAAAATAAACGAAAGCATAAATAATTTAAGCATCTCAGCAGTTCTCAACTATTATAATATAATATTAACTCAATAATAATAATTTATATAAGAAAATACTACTTTATTCCGCTCAGCTCTGCTGCACAAAAGAATTATCTAGCTATTCTGGATAACGTCGTAATATTTACAGGGTGTTTTGTATCGCTGTGAGGCTGTCGCTTTCAGTTTTCATCCTGTCTGTATCCTTCAGTGCGCCCTGAAGCTTTCAGATGAAAGCACGCCCCTTGTTATCCTGTTCGGTCCGCGATTGCCGGTACAACTTTCTGTGTTCCGTCATTTATACATTTTCTTTTGACAAATTGTTTAATTCAGTGAGTGATCAAAGTGATGTTCAAACTTTTAAAAGTGGTTTATAGCAATACTTACCCCCGTTTCTAATTATAAAACTAACTGTCAGTTTACTCGCTTGCAAACCGTGAACATGAGATTAGAAATAAGGATTTTTGACTTGACAGAAAGAGTCAAAACTGTTGAGTGTTTAATGTTAATAAATTTAAGAAACCTTTACATGTTCTATCAATTTGGGGGTAAGCTGTAAAAACTAGAGACAATAGAAAATACATAATATGATTTCTAAGTTAAGTGTCACAAAAATATGTGAGTGATTTGTGTCATGATGGAAAATGTGACAGTGACGCCTTTAGGGATAGTTTCGTTTGAAGAGTCAGTGAATGGATCGTTCCCGCTAGTGCCGGAGTTCGACATACTGTTTCAGCCGGAACCGGTCCTTATTGCGCTGTATGTGCCGACCATTCTGATATCATTGTTGGCGAATATTCTACTCATCGTCGTTGCAGTGAAATGCAAATACACAAAAAAGTAAGTACTACGTCATATAAAATTTTAGTAATTTACCTACTTATTGTAATTTATAATGATCAGTGATTAAATTATGATGGTTTGATACGTTAATTGTATGTCTCTAAATGTATTGAAAAATTTACTGAGGATACCTTTATTCTTATTCATGTATAATATACTATATTATTATACATAAGGTGATGCTGTGCGATACTACTACTGTTTGTTGGTACTTGTTATTCTATGACAATACTAAAAGTTAAGGTTTCCATGGTCATGGTCACAAGGGTTCCAATAATTGTTGTTGTCAGTCCATGCTGAATGTACCTATATTATTATGTACTTACATTACATAGGTAAATTTGCATTTATAGACATAAATATCCACATTGTAATGTCATACTTTTTGCTTTTATAAACAATAAAGGAACAAGACGTCGGTATGGTGCAAAAGAATCATCTTGACAAATAACACCGCACTTTCCAAGTGAGCTTTCAATTTGAATGAGTTCGTTAGTTACATTTACAAACATTATTACATTTTACAAAAAAATAGTCACTTAGTTGATAATTTATGTGATAATATGATAGGTATGTGCTGTTTGGGTTTTATTGTTTCCACGTTAAGCTTCGTTACAAGAACTTATGGCTCGATTTATTACTGGACCATTTTCCCCAATGACGAGCAAAATATACAATGTGGGTCGTGAATCTGATACCACGAAGGCAATTTTTCTACTCGAATTTTACTTGTCGTAAAAATTGTTGACCCATAACACCGTTTATGTAATATTGTGTCTATCTATAACCTATGTAGTAGATATCAGCTGTTCGGTACTCATGTTACATGCTCAGTATAGTTGGGATGGGATGGCCGTGTATGAGTCGTCCCAACATATTATTATTAATTATTATCCTGGCATTGGTAGCAAATCTGTACGCACCAATTTTAAATTTATCAACATCCAAACGTAATTTTACAAAGCTTTGTAATAATCATTTTCCATATTTTAATGTAGGTAAATTATGAGTGTATGACGGCTCAGAAATTGAAATGTCTGCCTTCAAAATCTGTTCCATTGTGAAGCAGGCGTTTAGACAATATACCAGGTACAGTTGAATATTGACTGAAACTAGGGAAACAGTAGAAGCCCTTGCAATGGGTACAACTGGTGTTTATGTACATGTTCCTATGTAAATATGTGTGCAGGTATATGATGTAGTCTACACAGTCTGTGTTTTCGGATGCAATACCGAAGTGAGCATTCGGATGTGGCCTGCTTGTGACATATTGCCCTGGGTGCCGATGTTTCCATCAGTTAACCCAGCGTGGTCACTCTAGCTTATGAAAAACAAAGTTTCAGAGCACTGCTGAGTCAACTATGAATGGCAACCGTGAGTGAGGGAGTGCCCATTCAAACCTATGTTTAAGAGCACTGTATGTATTATTAAGAAATATTATAAAGAAATGAATAATAAACAAACAAACAAACAACCTCTCGACTCTTTTTTTATGTAGGTATTTAACGTATCGACTGCATGACATGGTATCGACTCCCGAGTTACGGAGAAGTATATCCGATGCCGTGATATCGTTGATAAAACCTTCATAGCAGGTGAAAATAAAAAAAATGCTATTCTGGCAATCTCACGTAAAACGTAAAAATGTCTTTGAGTTTGACATAAAATTGGAATGCTATTCTGGCAATCTCACGTAAAACGTAAAAATGTCTTTGAGTTTGACATAAAATTGGAGATGTGAAGCGAAAATTTTTAACGGAGATAGATCTGGGATGTATCTCCGAACTTCCGGAATTGAGCTCCAGCTTGATCCATGAGAGGAGGGTCAGGTTTCTCTGCACCTGACCGTACCTACGTTGTACTGAGTCAAAGTTCTGATGCTTTACGTAAACAGTTATGTTTGTGTTTTCATTCGCCAGATAGTTACAATAACTCACGTGTTTCATGAATCATGACAGTGACCGCTGGGTTTCTGCATTGTATGTAGGAAAACGGTAGGTATAATAAAATAGATAGATAGATAGATAGATAGAATACACTTTATTTGTACACCAAAACAGAATAATAAAATTAACAAAATGTAACTTAATTAGGGTACAAAAGGCGGTCTTATCACTAAAAGCGATCTCTGCCAGACAACCTTTGGATGGAGGGAAACAGAGATTAAGAGTGGGTGCAGTGTACATGTTACAAAAGGAATGTAGATTATTTAATATACTACACACTAACTAAATAATAGGTATTTTTTATGGAAAACTAAATTGAAAAAACGGCTCTCTTAATTGCTCTGATAATTTTACACGTTAAGTAAGCTGTTTATACAATATACTCGCACATCAATGGCAGGCCTCAGTGGAAATCGATGCAGGCCAAAAACCCGGTCTGATACAAAAAAAATTATAAAGATAAAGAAACAAACAACAAGACGTACAGGGAACAATATTAAGTAATAAAAAAGTAAGAGTACCAAACGTAAAAAGTTGTACAGAGCGTCAAAAGATATAATGAATATAATTATGAACTATCGCACACTATACCGGGGCGCAGCGGGCTGCCTTTCATGTAAGTATAAAATATAGGGGCCCTATCGCATATAACATTTACTTACGAAGTAATTATTTCATTTATTTATTAGGTACTTCATTGCACAAATATAATAATTATAGACTGGCGAAAAGTGGGTGCAGCAAGGTGTGAGTGTTTATACAGGGTTATTGGTAAGTAGATCGGATCCTTTCAGGAGGTGATAGAGGAAGGCATTTCCAGTCGATTGAATCCAATAATGCATTATCCTAAACTTAACCATTTCTAAGATATTTAATATTTAAGGTTTTTTTATTTTTTTGCCAAAATTTTATGCTTAAAACCGAAAATAAAAAATCTAGCCACATTTCAATATTTTTTTTTGGTTGTTTTGCATAAGTTACACCTTAATAAAGTAATTAAAATAATCAAATGTGCATTATTCGACTTAAATTAGACAAAATACCTCAAAATAGTTAATCATTTTGAAAAAATATTCAAGACGCAAAAACAAATAAATTAAATTAAAAAAGATTTTCATATAACATTTTTTTGTGCACTTCAGCTTAAAAACATGGTGAACTAATAAGCTTTCAAACAAGATGATTCAATACCAAATCGATTAAGGTATCACCAAGATATGGCCAAAACAACCAGAGAAAGCGGAGAAAACTGAGCAGGGGTTTCCATACTAAAGTTAACAGGACTGAAAACAATCACACTTTTTACCTTTAAAGTGGGCTAATTTTGTTAGTTTTCCTGTGACATATGACATTTTTTTGTGCACTTCAGCTTGTGCACAAAAAAATGTCATATGGAAATCTTTTTTAATTAAATTTATTTGTTTTTGCGTTTTGAATATTTTTTCAAAATGTTTAACTATTTTGAAGTATTATGTCTAATTTAAGTCGAATAGTGCAGATTTGATTATTTTAATTACTTTATTAAGGTGTTACTTATGCAAAACAACCAAAAAAAATATTGAAATGTGGCTATTTTTTTTAATTTTCGGATTTAAGCATAAAATTTTGGCAAAAAATTAAAGAAACCTTAAATATTAAATATCTTAGAAATGGTTTAGTTTAGGATAATGCATTATTGGATTCAATCGACTGGAAATGCCTTCCTCTATCACCTCCTGAAAGGATCCGGTCTACTTACCAATAACCCTGTATTTATTTATTAATAATTATAGTGTCAAATTAAATATATAAATTATTATTATAATTGAAAATCGTTGTGAAATTGTTGGCCTATTGCGAAGTTGTCAAAACATGCCATCCCAGCGTTAAGAGGAGTATATACTGTAACATTTACTTGTAACAGAACAACGAGCCGCTCTCTGATACCTATGTTCTAGTGCAGGGGTCGGCAATTAGTTTTAGGTAGAGTCCGGATATTGGTCGAAAAATTTTAAAAGGTCCAGAAAAAAAACTGATAATAATTAAGTAAATACAGCTATTTATTACAAAAATTAGTGAGTAAAATTGCATCGGCGGTCTTGAGCCAGGTTTTTATAGTTTGATTCTCGTGAAGAATAGCTAATTCGAAGAGTGTCTTCTAAGTGAGCGTCTGTTAATCTCAAACAAAATCGGTTTTTCAAAAAAAACTGAAAATTATGAAAATGAAGATTCGCAAATGTATGTCGAACCAAAAATACTCGCCAAATTAATGGCAAGTTTTTTCAAATTTTGATATTTTTGTGGGATATGATTGACCCAAAATTCTTCAGTTGACACCTTTCTATATATTTGCAAAGACACATCTTCTTGCAGATCAATTATTTTAATTTAAAGTAACGCCTTTGGCAGATTAAATAACTTGGCAGCAAGGACTTTTGCTTGGCAGCCACATCTGTCCATTCGGCGGCTGCATCAACTTCAAAGGGTGACTTCAGAAACAGAGATTACAGAGATAGCTTGCCCATCTCTGCAAAGTCTTGGAACCTTGTGGCGAATTCGTTGCTAAGATCGGCCAATTTTTTTGTAAACACTGCAATGTCTTCTTCAGAGTTCTCCTTATTATAATTATTATGGTCGTCGGAAGCTATAAGTACCTATGAACAGAGCGCGCGCGGCGACTCGACGGCGCGGGCGGCGCGGCGGCGGCGCGTTGTTTTTGATCGATATCGATGTTGTAATTAGATTAGGTAGGTACTAAGTTCGATTGGTTCAAAATATTACAATAATATTCAAAGCATTTATTTATAAGTAGTACTTGACATGCCTACATTACAATATTTGGCGGTCCGAGGTTCAACCTTTCGCGGTCCGCAAACGGACCGCGGTCCGCCTGTTGCTGACCGTTGTTCTAGTGTATCATCGTTTCACGAACTTTTTATCACGCTTTTACTAGTTTTTACCATTCTTAAGAACGTTACATTACACAGAATTGCTCCACAAAATATTGTAGTCTATACTCACCTTTACGGAAACGATATAATAATTTCCAATAGATTGTTGCTACTAAACTAGTATCTTCATTCAATTCTGACGTTTGATCATCGATACGTACTACAAATTCATTGTCGATCAGATAACGGTGACTTGGCATGCATACGGTACCAGTAGTACAGTCCGATATTTGTAAATATTGAAAATTGTAATAAAATGTTTAAGTTATGCTGAATGTAAACGCTACTAATATAACAAACAGGTAAGTTTGTAAGTAGGTATTGATGGATGGATGGATATTTGTTACTCTTTTGCTGGAAAATGGCCGGAACATTGTTTTAATGAAATTTTACATAAAGTGAGCTGACACCGTAAATTCACACATCCAACCTAAATTCCCACTGGGAAAACCAGAAAAACATTACCCTCCTCCTTCGGCAGTCGGGTAAAAATACTTAAACTTCCGAATTCATCGTTGATATTAATTTTAAGGAATTACATTGCATATTTCAGGTTAACTGGCACGTGTATACTAAATAAACCATGCCATAGAACAACGCGGACTCGGGGTACAAACAAACTAATGTAGGTACGAGCGTTCACGTGTAGATGAAACCTCGCTACATTGCGCTTTCATTCACAGCTGCACTGCAGTACTGCAGAACTAAGAGGCTTTTGCCAGACTTTTTCTACCAGCAGACCGCGCTTTGTGTACTTATTAATGTACGTCATATCAAAAAAGCTGTTATATGCCAGGAAGGTACCATAAACCAAAAAATACGATAACTTTTTACCTAATTCTGGAATCTGAAAACTTTATAATTTTTTATGCTATATACGAGAATCAGCTGATGTTTATTAAAATTACATTTTTGTAATGAATAGACACTACCTGATAATATACCTTTGTACTTTAGTACATTATAGTACAATGTATTCTGTGTTGCGGATTGAGTTGACTTCAAACATTCCAGTAATTTTCCGACTTCAACTGGATCTTGAGAACTCTCGAAACTCCAATATTGACGCCGCCGAGTCATGGAGGAAGGATTTCTTGTTCTGTAACATTTACTAGGTACACATTTCCGAACGAGTTCTGAAAATTTATTAGTCCATGCTGATTTTTCAGTGAGTACCTTAACACCAAAAGTTGAGTTTTCGGAACAGATGTCTTTATTAATAAATACCTAGTTTAAATTTATTAGTTCTTATTCCTTATCCTAATCCTAATCCTAACTAATATTATAAATGCGAAAGTAACTGTGTCTGTCTGTCTGTTACTCTTTCACGCGAAAACTACAGAACGGATTTGAATGAAATTTGGTATACATATGGTCTAGACCCTGAGAAAGAACATAGGCTACTTTTTATCCCGGAATTCCCACGGGAAAACTTTTTAAGCCGAAGCGAAGCTTGCGGGAACAGCTAGTGTTTACATAAAAAGGTGGTTATAGTTTTAGACAAACGGCCTCCCGTACCATAGTAGTGCAGGAATTGCCTATAAAATTAAATGGCAATTAATTCGATAAACCAATAAATCACGCCTTTGTTTTACTTAGCCACTAAGAAATTGGACCTTATCATTATACGGATTATGAGCTACTATAATGGTATGAGCCGAATCATTTATTTAACCAAATCAATTCTGGCACCTAGCGCCAGGCAATTGTTCCTTTCTTCCATGAGATAATTTATTGTTGGAATTGAATAAGGGAAGCTGATTTACATTCCATGAAAGGAATTTCGGAACAATTTGCAGGGATACTGTTTAAAATGCAAATACCTAATGATTCACGATTTCTTAATAAATATATTTTTCTAGCCCATCAGCCACATAAACAGCCTGGGAAAACATGATTTACCTACCTAGTTTTTGATATATTTACGTATTATCTTTATTTTAGTACAAATTGGTTATGAGATTATTTATGAATCGGTAACTAAGTAATTTTTAAATCAACTTAGTAATCTTAAATTAGTACTTATAATCTGCAATCCAGGGCATGTGCAGGACTATATTCAGACACATAAGCGGCCAATGGCTTAAGAACTTACCTCCTAAGTAGTATTAATAAAGTTCTGAAACCCAAGTGTCTGCTTTCTAACTTTCCATTCACATTCACTTATTAAATTAACCACTACTTAGATTGGTAATAATTATATTGAATTATAAAACGTATTAGGTATTCATTTTGAAAGTTTTTAGTTGTAAAGTTATATCTACAAATTAATACTCTACGAACTTATTACTAAAACAGCTTAAAATCTTGAATGATTTGATTACGATTTTCTTTATACCATAAAAGTAGGTACAGTCAGCTGCATAAGTAGCTGTACACTTTTGTACCTTGTCAAACTCACAAACTGCCTATTCAAACATTGATGGTTTGTCATTTAGTCATTTTGACAAGGTGCTAAAGTGTATAGCTACTTATGCAGCTGACCGTACAGTAGACATCGAGCTAGAAGTAAAAGGGCTGAGCTGAGGGGTTACTCTCTATATTTACGAATAAAGGAACAAAAAATTTCACGCAATCGAGATAGAGCCGTGGCTCGAGTAGCGCAAGCTACTAAACTGCAGCGACTGTGTAGTAACTACAACTCTATCTTATTGTATTAAGCTATTTTTATCTTTATCTTTATCAATGCTCTACTGTGCTCAGTGTGACAGGGTGTTCAAGACGAAGTTCGGACTTGCCAGCCACATAAGAGCACATAACAGAGTGTAGCAAGAGTCGCTGTTGTCGGATACGACGAAGAGGACATCATCATCATCAATGTGAAGAGAGAGTGACCCCCTGGGCAGTTGCCAGGACAAAGTGGCGCACTCTTGTGGATTCTGTACCAACCATACAACATTAATACTAACCACATTAAAGTAAACTATTTTAAAGTTAACAACTCGACCATTTACAATTAAAAATCACAAAGCGATTGTTACACAACTCTGATTAACAAATCATACCTTATAAGCACTAAAAACTGAAATTAAATTTGTTAAATGAATTCCGAAATATTAACGGAAAGTTAAAATGTAACAAGCCTCAGGCGGTGAATTTTTAAGTGCCCCAGGTTATTAATATTGAATATTTATATAAAATTTAAATTAGAACGCAGTAAAGTTTCTGGCTTTTTAGGGTTCCGTTACGTACGGTACCTATATTGAAGAAACTAACTTTAGCATGGAGTCCACCTTCATTATGTGCATTTTTTAAAATAAAATAATATAATCATATGTATTAAATTTTAATTTGTCGTGAGATTTCCTGAGAGATTGTGAAACAGATAAATATATAGTTATATAGATAAATATATATATATATTTAATCTATCAATGAAGTCTTACTTTATTATGTAAATATAACAGGTACATATGTATACAATGACTCATTTAAAAATGCCAACCTGAATGTTTAAATACAATCATAATTTAATAAATTTCTTCTAATCCAAAATATATTACAGTTTTGCCCAATAATCAACAAGGTTCATAATAAAAATGAATTTTCCGCAATAGGTTTTTAAGCCCTGCGTGCCCTAGTTTCGTAATTGCTTCTCTAAGTAAACTCTTGACTAATTAATTCTTTGATTTTCCTTAAAACATAAATCATCAATTCATCGTCATCACGGGCTCGTGATATTCCACTGCAAAGGGCCACTTTTTATGACAAAAACGAAGTTTCGTACGCGAGTCACGAGTTTATACCATTGTATTAAAAGTGGCGAATTCACAACAGGTCTCTTTCGTTCATATTTATTCAGTATATATAGCAAGCCTCCTGGACAAAGGCTTTGACCGAAGAGCATGCAATTTCATTGTTCGATGTTCAGTCGGGCAGTTTCCAGTATCACGAAGACGCTTGCAAGCGTCTTGTAAATACAGCTCGTTCCATAAACTTGGGGGTTAACTTTTAACATAAAGAAGAAAAGAAAAACAACAAACACTCACACCTTGTGCTAATGTACTCCCTTGCGGGGTAGGCAGAGGTGCATTGCTGCAGCCACTTTTCGCCAGTGTTATGTTAGTCCCAATGTAATAGGGCGAGCGTATTGCCATTTTACGGGCACATCCAAGACCCAAGAACAAAATTAAATATCTGTGTTTAAACAAATATCTGCCCCAGCCGGGAATTGAACCCGGGACCTTCGGCACAGCAGTCAGGGTCACTAACCACTACGCCATTCAGTCGTCTATAACGTAACGTAAAGCTGATGCTAAGTAATAGGAACTTTAAATAGGTGGTAACCTTAGTTATCTAACAAATGATCTCACTTTTGCTGCGACCCCGGAGAGAAACCCCAAGCAAAGTTTTAATGCCCTCTGAGACTTGCCGTTATATAAAACTATTTATTGATCAGATTAGATTAAACCCATTGTTCGCTTTAAGTGACTTTCAGTGAAGATCGGTTAAGTGATTCCTATCACTTTGCTTCAAAGGCGGAGAAAAACGTTCCTTAAAATTGAGGTTTTATACGTGTCGTACAAAAACTAGGTATTCTTTCTGGACTATTACAACAATAACTTTCTTATCACAATGTTTGCAACTGCGACAACGCGAGTTTAGTAAAAAAAACAAGGAATTACCCATAAATAAGAAAAAATATATTAATATTTGTACTTACCTACAAAAAATGGAAACAATTTGATATTCGTCTTATTGCGTTATTTTATGAAATACGACAACTCCCGTGGTGATACTGAAATCAGTCAGACAGCCATTATCACTGTTAATGTCTCAGATAATCGTTAAAAAGAATAATACAATAACCAATGCGGTAAAAGTCGTGCTCGCATAAAAATACATCAAAGACCACAGGCGTGACTTGTACTTATTATAATGAAACTGATAAAATTTGGTCGTCTCAGATTAACGATATACAAAAATGATGGTGTCACACA
Source organism: Plutella xylostella (assembly GCF_932276165.1). Taxonomy (NCBI): domain Eukaryota; kingdom Metazoa; phylum Arthropoda; class Insecta; order Lepidoptera; family Plutellidae; genus Plutella; species Plutella xylostella. Next base: position 12,033,375 of record NC_064002.1, read on the forward strand.
TAAAAAAGCAAAGCAGAAAAACTGTCCGTACTTTGTTTACTGTCAAACCGTTTTAAGTTGAACCTAATGACAACCATATGTATGAACGGACTAGTTCAAAATAAGACCTCAATGTTAGAAGTGGTGTGTTCTTGTGGAGACGTTTATTTTGCCCTAAAACTCCATCTTATATTGTTAATCTAAGTCCACCACAGTTTATCAGTTTCATTATAAGTATAACTCACGCCCGCGTGCCCGTCCTGCACACATTTACGACGTCTCAGTTTACGTCCGGGGCAGTGTTTGGTGATAAAAACAAGGTTTTACGATGTGACTTGAAGGCCGCATCTAGAAGGTACTGTTGGGGGCAGAGAATCATGACGCCTCTTAGGCCCAGCACACAGTCATAGTGAAATGCAACTGCAACAAAACTGCAACTACTAGAATTTTGAGTTGAAACCGGTTTAAAGCTAGTTGCGACGTGTGTTGTCTCTTAAATGTATCTATGGCATAAACTCAAAATTAACTTTACTCTGTCCATTATTTTATTGGTTTTTTTGACAGTCGAAATCCCATACATATTTGATGACTGCAAAGGAAAACCAACTTTACTTACCAGACATAAGGAAACGTCTACAATACAATAACATAGTGGAAGCTCTATAGTGGTTGCAGTTTCGTGGCAGTTGCGTTTCACCATATAACATCAACGGTTTAAACCATTGACAAAAGAATAAAGAGAGGACATGCCATATCAACGAAAAAAATGCGCTTACCTAAACTTTGGTGTCAATTAAAATGGCGGCTTTTTTCTTGAAAAATGTAAACAAACAAATTGTTTGACAGCTGAAGTACCTTGTGTTTGGATGTCAATCTTGGTCAATCAACATGGCGACCGATCGCAATGTTGTAATTTTAGGCAAAGACAAAACTACTGTTGTCCTTTTTTACGTACGATAACACCAATAAGTTAAAAAGAGACGACGATATATTTTTAAGTACCGATTTTTATGCCAAGTCCTCTTTATTCTTTTGTCAATGGTTTAAACATATGTGCAGGGCCTTAGGGTGTCAATGATATCGTGTTTAGGCGATAGGTCCGCCCTTGTATACCTACCTACTTAGTTAAGAACTATTCTGTGCCTTGTTTCATTGTACTACTGTATTGTATGTATAACTTACATTGTACTTTCGTAGAATCGTCCGCTGGCCTTCCTTAAAAGAGCCAAATGAAGCTTTGCCCACGTATAGACTGCAAGCACACGCTGGTACGACGAAATGCGCATTGAATATTGTTCTGAAATCGGTCAAGCAACTCAAGCATGATGAATTTCCTGTCTGTAATTTTCCATTTAAACATACATAGGCGAAATGCTAATGCTAATGACGTTATCTTGCAGTTGTGGAAAAAGTGTTAGGTATTACGATAGAAGTATACACTATACACCTTCGTATATAGCCTGTAAAACTAACCAACCGTCAATTCTTGAATGAATAACAGGCGGTCAGTGAGTTTGACAAGGACTAAGGTACCCAAATGTGTAGGTATTATGAAACTGATTGTACAGCTAACAAACTGTGTGGTGAAGATATCAGATGTCGCGATGGTCATCAGATAGTGTATGAAACAGACACCTCAACTCACTGAAGCTAGCTTGAACATCGGAGGCACTCTAGCTTTCGGAAGCCTACTGCGTTAACCATAACTCTATCTCGTTGTAGGTTGTAGGTTGTCCTATTATTTTGGAAATCACTGTTTGTTTAGGCTAGTCAGAATATAGCGTCAGTCACTCACTGTCTTGGCTGCATTTGTTTGAAAAGCACGCACCATAAATTACATTACAAAACAAGAATAAGCACAACAGGCAGCCGTATCGCTAAAAGCGATCTCTCATGCAACATTTGGGCGAATGAAGAACTTATGGAATAAACGAGGACGGCGTTCACTTATTGCCTACCTATTGCATTATTGCATTGAATAATATAGTACAATATTGGATCAGACAACTCGTTCCTTCGTTTATTGTCGATCTAGAGTGACCCCATGAAATCTCTGATGGATGATGTGGTTGCGGATGCGATATTTCGTGGATACATCGACAATCGACATACATCACGCGGGGCTTACTATTGTGATATTGATGGAGGAATAATTGAACTGGCGTTGTGGTTTGGTATGTTATGGCGTAAATCTTAATTCTTTATGTGTAGATAATTATCATGGAAATAGTGATGGCTGTGATAATTATAATTTTATTTATTATATTAGGTAAGTAAACAATCACCGTGATATCTGAAATACACTTTCAAATATGCCATAAGTACTCAAGAAAACAAATTAAAAAAACTTAAATTTCAATTACCTATGTTAGATATGGTTGAGTTTGGATTTATAAGGCATTATAAGGTTCAATGGAAATTATTTTTCGAACATGTTAATAAATAAATAAGTAAATCGGAAGGGAAAATTAAAACATCTAATAGCCAATGAATCCTGTATAATCATGCTCATTATTAAGTCATCCCCATATCCCAAGAGTGATCTAGAGTAATGTTTAATGTACATAATGGAATATTATATACAAACCTAATAGCAGTTATAAAATATTCAACTAGGTACCTACAGTACTTGCTTGGCTTTTTATTGCAAGATTCGTGTCGTGAAATAGTAGGTATGTACTGCACAAATATCGTGAAATAGTGTGTCAGTCTGCACCCCTTTTTAAATTAAACAAAAAGCGACAGATTTTCATTATATTATTTTCTTGCCAAGTTTATAAATGAAAATCTAGGTTCTCAACAAAATAGGAAATAGGATAATTAGCTTACCTATCTTTTGATTACGTCAGTGTTTGTACGATTGTTATAATAATATTTTGGAATTTAGGGTCCGATAATGTTCTTAACCTTGTTTTAGTTCCTTTCTAGTGTATCTTTCTATCTACAAAAATCTATATGCCCGGTTAATTCAAAATTTGGCCTCATTGATTATTCAAATATGACCATGGAATAAAGTTTGAAATTGAATTTTGTGCTCTCAACGCTATAAGTATACTTAGGTTCTTCGTTTCTATCAACAAAGATTACTTTATTATTCTTAGTATGCGTTCTGCCTCAGTCACGATCACACAAAACATGGAAATGAACTTCCGCCTAAACAACCTACATCCGAGGAATTCCATTACATATTCCGATACTGACTTGTAGCAGCCGAGTTGCTCCCACGTTTTATATAAAGGGTGTTATTAATACGGGTATAGCCGGGTAGGCAAAGAGTGTATGTACTTGATATATAAAAAAAAACTATAAATATATAGTTTTTGGTAGTGAGGGTCTTTATTACAGGCTAAATTAAAATTTTCATGAATTTCCAAAAGTTGTTAATAATGAGGATCTGAGTCACCGTCACCCCTTTCGGTTTACTTATTACCACCTTTATAACACCCTATACACGATGAAGATATAATTGCTTAATGGTGACACTAGAGTAGTAAGGTACTACTGTGCAGGCGACTATTTATTAAGGGCCACTTGCACCAACGTATTAAATCTAGATTTAGTGTCAAATCTCGATTTAAGAAACGTCAGTCCATATAAAATTAGACACATAATCGAGATTTAACACTAAATCTAGATTTAATATGTTGGTGCAAGTGGCCCTAAGACTTTGTGAAAGAACGAAGAGTGTTGACAGCATATGCGACTAATTGAAGGCAGGAAGGTACCTGACATGCTCCACGCTCCAGCTTTCTCTCAAGTTTTTCCCTATTAGGACAAAAAATCACAATATTATTATGTTTGACGTCTCTTTCGTCGTAAATAATATAGAGGAGTGAGAATTTTTACATCGTTCAAGTAGTAACGAGTAAACAAAATGTGAATTTGGCGGTAGAGTAGCCACTAGATACACGTAATGCAAACCTCCGCGCCGTCCAAATTGCCGATTATTCTCACTACTCAAACCGTTATAAAATATTTCTACTAGGCACTCAGCCTTTATACATTAAGGTGGAGTTATATTAAGGGATCAGAGGTTCCGTATAAATCTGACAATTTAATATTTCTTTGCCAATCATCACAACCCATCACGTCCACACTGCTGGGGCACGGGCCTCATTCCAATGAAGGAAGGGTTTAGGTGTAGTCCACCCGGGCCCAGTGCCGGTTGGTCGACTCTTCGACTTAATACACTCACGAGTAATAAAAAAGTTTCAATTACAAAATCTTCTTCTTCTTCTTCCTTGCCTTATCCCTATTTAGGGTCGCCTTTCAATTACAAAATATCGACCTTAAAATAATGACCCCTTTTTTTCTTATATTTAATTAGGGTTTGATTAAAATATAAACGTTTTAAGTTGGTAATATTCTGATGCGCTGTTCCATGTACTTCGATATTGCAGACGGAGTCATTAAGCTAGCCTTAGCCACGAAAATAAAAAATCCTTTTCCATAGAAACTTTGTAGATCACGTGACTTTTTACTATGGAGAACGAATATTTTTTTGTCGAATGTCCAAAACTAGCAGGCCATAAGTTGTTCAGAATGACCCCTGAGTAGGGAATACAATCCCGGCCTTTATTTGGGATCCCGGGATTTCGGGACTGGATGAAGACAATCCCGGGATCCCGGGATAGTCCCGGGATCAGGGTCACAAACAAAAACACGTCTAACGAATCAAAGTTTTTAGGTTTATTGGAGACACAGTTTTTATAATTTAACTTTGTCAGACCATACTTCGGTGAACAAAAAATATACTCCTTAAAAAAACATAAAGCATTACTTAAAATAGGGAATATACAAGCGATTCAAATAAAGGTAAAATATTATTTTTAATAAACTTCGTTATTTCAAAATTATGCTTCCATTAATATTTTTGATTATATCATTTATTTTTGACCGAGTAAATAATTGTTGAAAAGTACAAAAAAACTTTCGTAATTCAACGTAAATCTATTGAATAAGAATAAAAAAAATGCATATTCCCTATTATACATTTTGTTAATCATCTTACACAAAAGGTATCACAATTATCTTAAAATAAAGATAGGAACTTCTACGTTTGGTAATATTTGCAATTCCAACCTCTTTATACCTGGTTATGTATATATATCTAGTTTTTTTATACAATGTGTTTTTTTTCGAACCCGACGAACTTTAAGGGTGTATTTTACGATTTATTTTATCGAGAAAACACCCCCACATGTGGAGTCAAATCTCAATATTCTAGAAATGGCGGCCATTTTAAAGTTTTAGATCCTTAGTTTTCATAAAAATTCATATCTCGAGATTCAAACGGCTTACGGACATGAAATAAAATGCTTTTAGCCGCAAAAAGTCATCTCTATCGAATAAAAATATTCAAAACTCTAAAAAGTAACATAAAATAAGTTACAAGCACCTAATCTAGTTTTATTGACACAAAAAACAGCAAAAATTTACATTTACTTGAATAACTTTGAAAATCACCCCCCTTTGATGGTATTTCTATGTATTTATTAAAAAATATTTGAAATAAACTAAACAATGATATCAAAACCGTATCTGTACGTCGAGGCAATCAAGAATTATTGAAGTTAGTTAATTAGTATCTAAACTTTAAAATGGCCGCCATTTCTAGAATATTGAGATTTGACCGCACATATGGGGGTTTTTTCTCGATGAAATTACTCGTAGTATCCCCCCTTAAAGTTTGTCGGGTTCGAAAAAAAACACATTGTATATCTAGTACAATGCAATTGTTTACGTTTAAGTTTACGAAGAATGGTACACACACATGGTTAAATAAAAGAAATATTATGTTACCTGGGTCTGGGTTCTTATCCATTTAATTTACCCTTTTTTGTCAATCCCGAAAATCGCGGGATTGGCAAATTTTAATCCCGAAAATTTCGGGACTGGAAAATGACCGGGATCCCGGGATCCCGGGGACCGGGATCCCGGGCTTGTATTCCCTACCCCTGAGTCACCACCTTTCGGCTTAGTGTATTATCTCTTCGGCAATTTCCTGATGTACTTACTCCTTGTTGCAGCGTGACGAACATCTTCCTGGTGAACCTCTCCGCGGCGGACATCCTGGTGACGTCGGTGTGCATGCCGCTGCAGCTCAGCAAGGCCGTCACGCTGGTCTGGTTCTACGGGGAGGCCGTGTGCAAGCTCGTCAACTACATGCAAGGTAATGCAGTGAAACTCCCAACAGAAGGGGTGAAAACCTGGTAACTTACTTATTTTCAACAAACCTTAACATTCTTAATATAGGCTCTGAACCGACGTTCGTTTCATCGCGTTACCAAACAATTGTTGACGTCACTTTTGCTACTACTGGCGTCACTGACCTAATTTCGGACTGGCATGTATCAAACGAACCATCCTGTGCCGATCATAGGAGAATATGTTTTAAACTTCAAGCGAAACCACCGCAAGTCAAACCGCGGCGTAACCCGCGGAAGACTGACCGAACTAAATACGTTCAAGCAGTAACACAAAACTTTCAAACTATTAACTTTAAAGACATGTCGCAATCCACCGCGGCTATAGAAACCAATGTTTTGTCACTAACAACATGTATAACAACATCTTATGAACAAGCATGTCCACTTACGTCTCCGCCTACTCGGCCCAGAACCTCCCACTGGTGGGGACCGGAGCTTGAGAGACTGAGACGTAAGATTAGGAAGCTGTTTAATAGGGCCAAAAACACTAGACACTATGCTGACTGGGAGCTATATAAAGAAGCTCAAAAACATTACAAAAAACGAATAAGAATCCGCCAAGGAGACTCATGGCGTCGATTCTGCGAAAACATTGAATCCAACAACGAAGCAGCTAGAGTCCGAAAAATCTTAGACTGCGGTCAAAATAAAAACCTTGACTGCCTAAAAAAAGCCGATAAAACCTATACTATCAACGATAACGAAACGTGCCAAGTACTCCTTGAAACGCATTTCCCAGACTGCCGCCTCGTTGATGATCTGACCTGGGATAATAGCGAGCACTCGAACCCGTCAATATCTGATTGGATAACCGCCCAAGAATTAGTAACCGTTGAAAAAATTGAATGGGCCATAAACAGCTTTCTACCTTTTAAATCAGCTGGTTTGGATGGTATATTCCCCGCGCTCCTAGTGTGGGGACAACAGGTTATCGTGCAAAGCTTAGCAAATATTTTTAAGGCTTGCTTAGCACATAACTACATTCCTAAACAGTGGAGAGAGGTGAAAGCAACCTTTATTCCTAAATCAGGAAAAAGTGACTACACGGATTCAAAGTCCTACAGACCTATTAGTTTAACGTCGTTTCTACTAAAAACCCTAGAAAGACTTTGTGACAGACACATACGAGATAATAATCTCAAACAAAAACCATTACATAACAGCCAACATGCCTATACCGCTGGCAAATCGACCGAAACAGCACTCCATAGCGTAGTGAACAAAATTGAGTGTGCGCTAACAAACAAAGAATCAACACTGGGTGCCTTTATAGACATAGAAGGGGCCTTTGATAAAACAAACTTCGATAGTATCAACATTGCCTTAACCAAATATAATGTTAATCCTACTCTACGGGGTTGGATAAATAATATGTTAAAGTTAAGAGCAGTACAACTCAACCTAAACGGGACAACCAGATGCATTGTAGCTAAAGGCTGCCCTCAAGGCGGGGTCCTTTCACCTCTACTGTGGAATCTGGTAGTTGACGACCTCCTTAGACGACTCAACAGCAGCGGCTTCTATACAGTCGGCTATGCAGATGACCTCACCATCCTCATTAGTGGGAAATTCGAGAACCTTCATTGTAGCGTTATGCAGGCCGCAATGAAGATTGTCGAGCAATGGTGCAGGGAGTATCGACTAAAAGTCAATCCCAGTAAAACAGAATTAGTCCTATTCACTAACAAGAGAAAACTCAATAACATGAGCCCGCCTACATTATTTGGTACTCAACTAACACTTTCAACTGAAGTGAAATATCTTGGCATAACGCTAGATAACAAGTTGAACTGGAATAAACATCTCGATAACAAAATAAAACAGGCTACGATCGCTTTCTGGCAGTGTAAGCGAATGTTAGGAAAAACCTGGGGCCTTAAACCAAAATTAACATTATGGCTGTACAAAGCTGTCATACGACCTACCATAACTTACGGTTCTGTAGTCTGGTGGCCCAGAACAGAACTTAGCTCAGTAAAAAACAAGCTGCAAAAGCTACAAAGGCTTGCATGTCACAACACCCACGGCCGCACTCGAGGTACTTCTCGACCTTCCACCATTACATCTCGTGGTGAAACAGGAAGCAGCTGCCGCCGCTTTTAGACTAAGAGCAGCTGGCCTCTGGGCAAATAACTCAACAGCGTCACACACATCCATTATGTTGGAAGCCATAAAACATCAACCAATGATGGCAGCCATTGGTGATCGAATTCCGCTTATCCATATATTTAATAGGCACTACAACATTCAATTGCATGAAGAACCAAGAGATCAGTCCAGTATATATGAACTGAGAATATACACTGATGGATCCAAAAAAACGTCAGGTACGGGTGCTGGTGTCCACTCGGATGACCTAAACATTCATTTTTCACTGGCACTAGGCAAATACAACACAATCTTTCAGGCTGAATGTGTTGCTATTACACGGGCCGCTAACGCAGTCAAATCTAGAAAGGTTACGAATCAACGTATTCGTATCCTATCTGATAGTGCTGCAGTTCTGCTAGCTTTGTCTAGCAAAACTATAACTTCGGGGCTAGTACTAGAGTGTCACTCAGCTCTAGAATCGCTTGCCTCACAAAACAATAACATAACCCTCCAGTGGATAAAAGGGCACAGCGGGTCGCTGGGGAACGACGCTGCTGATGAACTTGCACGAAAGGGATCTGACACTGCACCAATAGGCCCAGAGCCGATAGTACCGATCCCTTTCAACCAAATTCGTTCTTGGTTACGTTCCCGAACGACAGAATGCCACACCAATCTCTGGAGTAACAGTGCCGAGTGCAAACAAACAAAAGCTTTTGTACCACTAATTAATACTAAACTAACACGCAAATTATTATGCTTGGACAGAGCAAACTTACGTGTCGTGATAAGTACCATAACAGGCCACTGCCGGTTAAATAAACACCTATATCGCATGAAAATCTCCACCAGTCCTCTTTGCAGAAGTTGCATGGAGGAAGATGAAACAGCTTCCCATGTCTTGTTACATTGCAAAGGCGTGGAGACACTACGATCAAAAATCCTCGGATCTCCGGGGTCCCTCCGGGAAGCCATGAGCAACCTAGGTCGTCTACTGGCTTTCTGGCGTGAGCTTGGGTGGCTTAATAGCTAGTCACCCCATAGGTATTTCACGCATAATGGCCCACCTTGGAGGCTAAATGCGGAAAATCAGCTCGCCATGATAGATAGATAGATGCAAGGTAATGGACGGCTTTTAATGATTTAAATGAAAAAGAAAATACCTAAAATAATACCCTTTTTTGCCCACCGTACCGAGATCACATGGGTGAACCGTCGAAAGTTTTTTAACTACCGTAGTAGAAGTAGATCTCAGGCAACCTTCGGTTGATGAAGCATCGCTTATATGCGGGAGGAAAACATCGTGAGGTGTGCTAAATTTAGATATGCATGTATCTAAATTTAGCACATCTAACCATTCACAAACTAACAGTGAACCAGCGTGGTGTGAAATGGTCCAACCTTAGGAAGGCAGTTTAAGAGAGTAAAAGAGTTTTTAATTCGAGAGATTCCGATGTAGGTACCTACTTACACTTCCACAAAGAATATAATAGAATAGATGCCAATATATTAATATTATTAATGAAATAATATTTATAATTTTGATTTTTCGTTTACAGGGTCAAAACCAAAACTAACTGGTGAAGTAAATACACGTACTCAATTAAATCAAAATCGGTATCCACTCTGAACAGGCAACTGGTAAATGATACATTAATGAGAGGAGTATTAAAAGGATTTCGCGATTCATTATTGTACATTTTCAATTGCGTAATTTAAATGAATTTTCTCTTATTACGTTAGAGCTAGATACCACGAGCCTGTTCCCCATTTTCATTATATACTTCTTTATTTACATACATCACATAAACCTGACCTATAATATACAGTATACATTCACGTGCAAAGAAACAGTTCCACTTGCAAAATTCCGACTCTAAATGGATTCAATTTTTTTAAGAGATGCTCGAGGAGTTTCTCTCGCCATTTCTTTCCTTCTCAATGACGGGGCCTTTGTGAAATGGTGGTAGATGACTATCGACAAATAATTGTAAAATTTTACGTCGATTAAACCATTTGAATTTGAATTTGAATTTTATACATTTATTAGAAAGTTTTAACAAAATGTTAACTTTTTAAGTTGGTAGTATTCTGGTGAGCTTTTAAATGCACTTCAATATTGCAGACGGCGTCATTAAGCTAGCTTTTTCCGTTTAGGAAAAACTTGATGATTTTCTGACTGGGAAGTTTTCATTGCCCGTGAGTGTATAATAAAACTAACCCATGGTTTTAACATAATTCTGGAAATTATTTTGGAGTCTGAAAGAAAGAAATAAATATTTTATTTGTTGTAAAATTTGATCATACTTAACATAAACAACTTTGTTGAGATTTTCGTACTCCGTTAATAGAAATATATGAGAATAATAATTAAGAACCGATGAGCGACCAGCGATCCGTGAAATGGGAACAAACAGAGCTTATGAGTTATGGGATTGTTCTTGAGTACTGCCTAAACACTTCGTTATAAAATATTATTTTACTAGCTGTTCCCACAAGCTTCGCTTAGCCTTAAAAAGTCTTACAGTGGGAATTCCGGGATAAAAAGTCTCCTATGTTCTTTCTCAGGGTCTAGACTAGACCATTTATGTATAACAAATTTCATTCAAATCCGGTCAGTAGTTTTGGCGTGAAAGATTTACAGACAGACAGACAAACAGACACAGTTTATTTCGCATTTACAATATTAGTTAGGATTATAACACTTGTAAGTAAACGAATACTAGATATAATGGACGAGGATATATTTTGATCATGGACATAATTTGGCGTGAAAGAAAGGAGTCTCCCCAAGTGACGCAAAACCTGTACTTTATATGCGTCTGGCGCACCAGGCAGTCAGCGAATGACGCAACTCTGAATGGCCTTGAAGGAATCTTTTCACACCTAAAGAAAAAAAAAACAAATAAAAAAAGTTTTATTTGTGTCAGCGCCTAACCTAAGTTTAGTAATCATGTTATACTCTGATACCGAGTTGCCAAAGGTAACTTTAAGCTAATGTTGGGATTAAATCTATATCTATCTGTTTCTGTCCGTAATTTTTTTTTGTTTCACGTAGGTATCTTAAAGTAATCTTAAATTGTGTAATATGGGTGTTTAGCCTGAAATAAATGACTATTTATTTATTATATTGTCAAATCAAGGCAGCAATACATTTAGGGCAAAATTAGCTTGATGTTCCTATGCTCTTTCAGCGTCAGACTGACAATTTAATTTGCTTTAAAATTCTTATTCAAATATTCATAAAGAACTAACACCGACCCTGTCTCCAGTGTTATTTATAAACAAAGTTAAATTGAAGCTGCCAGCGACATTGACTTAATTAAACACCCAGTGCACTTTAAAGTTGCACCTTGTTACACCAATACACTCGCTAGCAATGACAAAAGATTCAGTGACAATAGCACCAAATCATTACTAACCATAGAACAACGCGGACTCGAGTGTACCCTCTTCATACTCAATAAAAAAGGCGATATCAAGCAAAAAGATGGTACATACGTACAAACTAAAAGTAAAAGTAAAAATGTAGGTGTAACAACTAGATCATAATATTCAAATTATGACGTTGCTTTAAATACATATTGCATTGTATTCTGATACCCTTGTGGGAATTATGTACTCGTTACAATTGAAATGTTGTACTTATAACGTTCTTTTGAACTGTGTCACCTACCGCACGTGTATCACTTCGAATTCAATAACTTATAGTGGACTAGCGATGAGTGGAATGCGGTTCAGCTTAGAAAAAGGTTTATGTAGACTTTCAAAGGATATCCCCAAGCACATTATGTCCACCCGAGTGAGCCATGCAGGACGAGGCAGGGACACACACGCCTCATCGATCCGAGGTGTATGCGCTTTATTATCCTTCACCTTGTAGGGATTTGCAGTATGATGCCTTAGGCTCAGTTCAGTGCGACCGTCGTGGATAAATTCGTCGTGATAGACGACGGTAGGTCATTCATGTTCTTCTCTACTTAACACTTGCACTAAACAGTGTGTGAATCCGCCTTAAAGTATGGTTTCATCGTGTCTAGCTGTCCATCCTTCTGGCATTCCATTCTGGCATACGTTTGGAATGTGCATAATATGAAGGGCCATGTATATCCCTACACCCACCACATATTATAGCTACTGTATAGTGTATACTTACTAAACTATGTATGTCGAGATGCTGGACAGCCAGTAGGGTACAAGATCGATGGGCGTGAGAAAAAGGTTTTGTTTAATATGACCCTTTTTCCTGGTGATAGTTTTTTTATGAATCTATCAATCAGCTGATCAATGCATAAGTAACTACATTTATTTTGTATTAGGTAAAACTACGCAAGATTTACATTCAAAAAGTTTTTTTAAAAAGCAAGTAACAAAATTTTATTGAAAACTTTATCACTGATAAGAACATACATAATATTGTACGAGCTTCTTCGTAGCTTTATCTTTTTTCCTCTCATGACGTCTACGAGTAGCAATTTCTTCCCTCATACTTATTCGACACATGATCACAAAATAATATATTATTAGTAGTCATGACATGTGTGCACAATGCACAGTGAATACTGCAACATATTTCACAAATTATGACGTGAATAAATACTTACAGAAGAAAAACCACCTTTTTTAAACTGTGTCCTGTACTTTGTATAAAATTAAAGAATATAACACTCGTTAATATTAATAACAGAAGGGAAAATTACTGTAGTTAATATGTAGTGAAAATAAATATACTTTGTGGATTAACACAAAGTATGCGCACTTTAATTAAAATTCTGTATTTTAAGTGTAAATCTGGACTTCACCTGTAATATCGCTGGTCATTAAAAGATTTTCATGTGGTATTCCAGCATGAAACCGGCCAAGTGCGAATCAAACACGACGGGTTCCGCATTATGTTTAAATAGTTAAGGTAACCTTAACTCAATATACCATTCCCTCCAAAATCAATATACCATTCCCTCGTGTTTAAATCCAGTTGCCATCATGCTTTTGATATCTATAAATTTTTACAGACTTCGCATTCGATTCGCGTGGCATTACATATACACTCGCGAGCAACCAAATCGACTCAAGCCTTCACGGCGCACATATACATTGATTTTCCTAAAACGATAAATGGTAAATATAAAAGTGATATGTCATTCGAAAGCTGAAGAATTAGGCTTTCAATTAAGATCAATACCATAAAAAAAAACTAAGCGCAGATTTAATGACGCATTTTAATTGCCCGTCAGTGTTAATTACCTCATTAGGAATCCACGCCTTGCGCTACCTGATCCCGCTATAAAACCTTTCCACATCCGGTGTACCTTATCAGTCGCTTGTTGCAAGTTGACCGGTACACATCTCGTTGCATTGTATTCCTTGTTTTCGCAAACCCATGGATACCACACCAGAAGAAGCTGCTCAAGTTGTTGCCTTGCTGCAACAAGGGTTAAGTCAGCGAGCAGTCGCTGCCCAGCTCCACTTGAGCCAGTCTGCTGTATCCCGAGTATACAGACGGTTCCAAGAGACTGGTGCCTTCAATCGAAGACCAAGAACGGGCCGCCACCGCTGCACTTCAGAGAGAGACGACCGCTTCATTGTCTCAACCTCGCTGCGCAATCGACACCTTACGGGCGTTGATGTGCAGCAAGAACTGAGACGTGTACGACAAGTGGCTGTCAGCGAGTGGACAGTGAGAAGACGCTTGAAGGAAGCCAACTTGACACCAAAAAGACCTGCATCAGGCCCCAAATTGACTGCAGGCCACCGACAAGCGCGTCTTCAGTTTGCTCGAGAGCATCTCGATTGGAGCATTGCGCAATGGCGGTCGGTCCTGTTTACTGATGAGTGCAGAGTGTGTCTGCATGGCAGTGACAGGAGAGGCCGGGTCTACCGGCGTCCGGGGGAACGATTTGCCCAATGTTGTTTCGCTGAAACAGTAGCATATGGCGGCGGTTCCTGCATGATGTGGGCTGGTATTTCTCTAGAGGGAAAAACCGCACTTGTTTTCGTGCCTGGAGGCGGCCGAGGAGGCGGGTTAACAGCTGATCGGTACATCACCGACATTCTACTCGGTCATGTTGTGCCCTATGCAGAATTTGTCGGTGAAGACTTCGTGCTAATGCACGACAATGCCCGCTGCCACACGGCACGAGTCAGTCGGCAGTTTCTGAGAGAGAAGGAATTGCGCACGATGGACTGGCCTGCGCTCAGTCCTGACCTGAATCCCATCGAACACTTATGGGACGAGCTCAAAAGAAGAGTTCGGGCCAGGAATCCAGTCCCTGCAAGCGTGGACGAGCTGAAGACAGCTTTATTAGAGGAGTGGGACGGCATTCCTCAGGAAACTGTCAAAAAGTTGATAAGGTCTATGAGAAACAGGCTGCAGGCTGTAATTAGGGCAAGAGGGGGCAATACAAAGTATTGATTTAAATAAATAAATTTTTATCTTAACATTTTTTGTTTAATTTGTATAATACGATACCCGGTAATATTAACAAACAATGTCAACAAGTATTTGATTAAACATAATTCAATGTTAACGGGAAATACCCTAAGATACTTGAGTATAATTTGGAGTACCAATGGAACCCTAAAAGTAATGAAAGTGACTCGACAATGTCCTAAGTATTCCAAACAAAAGCATTACTTTGGTAGTAATTGGTCGCTCCTTTGTATCTTGAAAGGAGGATAAATTTAGAACATAATTATTTTACTGACGTAGGTATACATTTAATATAATAATTATATTATTAAAATTGTTTCATATTGTCTGACCATAATGCCGGGTAGAATTTGCTAATAGGGTGTTCTGCAGATTGAATTATATTTATTTTTCTTTTTAAATACTGTAGGTAATCTTTCCGGCAATAGATTATTTATTATTATGCTCGTGACTCATAACTCTCATAATAAAAAATAAAAAATGCGTCTATGTGCCGAATACTTTATAATAAGTGGTTTGAAGTTTTTTATTATAGATTGGCAAGTTGCTTGGCGACCCTCCTTGCGGGGTGAAAGACGCGGAGGGGACGAGGTACCCAAGACGACAGCGGGTAGCGGGAGGGGTAGAGTTGAAGGGCAACGCGTGCACTGCATGTCATTGTTACGGCAGTCTCGGCCGCGCAGCCGAGGCGGCCACATGTCTTATATAGTCTGTCATAATTTGAGTGCGACCCACATGAGATCATTGATCCTGAGACCATTAGTCTTAGGATGAGTGTTGAGGCCTTTTTAATATTATCATTATATTATTATTAGGTATCTATAATTCGTCAACAAAATAACGTTAAAAACAACAAATCGTATAATGTCTCAATATAGGGGCTTCTTGTAGAACAGCGTACCGGATCAGTCATGCTACGCGGCTAAAGGTTGGTACTGCGCAGTCAGATACGAAAAAGTAAACAACAAAGACGAAGAGTCCATATGACAGTGCGTCAGTTGTCAGTTCTTGTGCTTCGCCTACCCCCATACCACCCGGAATTAAATCCTATTGAACTTGTGTGGCGGTACGTGAAAGGCGAGCTCGCAAGAACGTCGATTGACTCTAACTTAGATAAAGAGATAAAAGACTTAGAGTTGCTTTTCTCTAATTATTCGCCTAAAAAGTGGTGAAATTGTGACGAACATGTCATAAAAAATTAAGACGAATATTATAAATCTGATAGAGTATTTGACGATGTATTGGACAGGTATGTTATTGTTTATTTATAATTTATTGTAAATTAAACGTAAATTGGTTTTTGTCTTAGATTTATAATTGAAGTTAATGAAAACGATGATGAAGATGAGGATGACGACGACGATGAACAAGTTCAAACAGAGAGTGAACATGAAAGTGACATGGAAATTGATATATAAAATAAAACACTTTTACATAAATAAATTCAAATTGGTAGATATTCTGAAGGTAAACATCCAAATTTTAATGCTGTCAAACTATAAATTTTAAGCTAAATATGACATTTACGGGAACAGTCATAGAATAAAATTTTACTTACGTCAGAAATAGTTACAAGCTATCGCGAGATTAATCCGGGCACACTTTTCTACGTGTGTAGCATGTCGTGCTACCTCGCCCCCGCCACTTCTTTCACCCCGCAAGGAGGGTCGCCAAGTAACTTGCCGCATTATAGTTGAATGCATCTTAGTGTATTAGTTCCTGTAACCGCCACTAGATGTCACTATCCCCTTTTCTACATCGCGGTATTAAGAGTTTTTTGGTTTTCCTTATAAGATTATTGTGGATCTATAATAAAGTTTAGTTTTCCGTGGCCAACCTCGTTTTAATTCTTACCATTTTGGTCCATACGTGTCGGATAAATAGTATTTTGGTCGTTTCGCGAGTGATTAGTCCCTCCCTTAATGAGTAGCTGTGCATGGATCGTGTACGCAAGGCTTCTCATAGCACCCCTGGATTGCAGTGATTGTGAAGTGAATACATAGTGTTATGTGAATAAAAAATAATAGTGAATAGTGTTTATGTGCAAAAAGTTAATAGTGATAACAGTGCAGTGCAGTGACACATTGGATTGCATAACCTGAAAAACTTTATTTGGATTTGAACCTGGTAACCGTGAGTAGAGTGAAATACACCATGGAACAGATTGAGGATACACAACATAACACATACACACAAATTAGCAAACTTTTGTCTAACTTCAAAAAAGCGGGAAAAGATAGACTAACAAAGGGATACATTGAGGCTAGGTTAGAGTGCTTAGAAAAATATTGGGAGTCATTCAGTCAACAACATAACATAATCATTTCAAGTACTTCTGATTACAAAGCTAGCTCTCGGTATTTCCTTGAAGACGTGCATGATAATTGTTTCGAAAACTATCTCGACTTGAAAACCATGATGAAAGATAGACTCAATCACATCACTGAAAGTAAACAACATCAAATACAAAGCGGAGAGGAACAACGAGTATCTGATTATCCCACTTCAAATGTCACAAGGCTCCCGCCTATTCAACTGTCAACGTTTTCTGGAGATTATAAAGATTGGCTGTCATTCAGAGATTTATTCACATCACTAGTTCATGACAACAACACGTTGAGTAATGTAAACAAATGCCAATATCTAAAGTCTAGTTTGCGAGGAGAGGCGGAACTTTTAGTGAAACAAATTCAAGTTTCTGACTCAAACTACCAGATAATATGGGACATTTTGAACAAGAGATATGATAACAAACGTAGCATTGTCAACACATACATCGGGAAGTTATTAAATCAGAAACGTGTAGTGTCAGAATCTGCAAAGAACATAAGGGAACTGTTAGATGTCACATCAGAATGTTTATCGACTCTAAGAGCATAGAACTGCCTACAGACCATTGGGATGACCTGATTGTTTACATTGTCATACAGAAACTCGATCCAGAGTCACACAAGATGTTCGAGCAGAGAATAGAGTCTAACAGTCAGTTACCCACTTGGAAAGATTTGTCACAGTTCTTAGAGTACAGATTTCGAACACTAGAAGCACTAAACAACAAAGATACACCAACACCGCGAACAACCAATGTTAGAACATTTGCAACTGAAGTAAAGAACACAAACTGTGTGTATTGCAATGGTAGTCATTACATTTACAGTTGTAAAGACTTCTGTAAACTAGAGTTGAGTGCAAAGAAAGCCTTTGTGCAGAGTAACCACATTTGCTTCAACTGTCTTAGAAAAGGTCACAATGTCACAAATTTTTTACAGTCCACTAATTGTCAGAAGTGTGGCCGAAGACACCATTCATTACTCCATGGTTATGTTGCACCTCCACAAAACACACCTGAGAAGAAACAAAACGAGGCAGTATCATCACACACCACAACTGCGGAAAATTCAACCACACAGAGATGTCAAGTTATATTAGCAACTGCATTAGTCAATGTGCAGTCTCACCGAGATCAAAACACACATACCCTTCGTGCACTTGTAGATCAAGGTTCACAAGCGAGCCTCATCACCGAAGCGGCATGCCAATTTCTGGGCTTAAAGAGATCACCCATTCAGGGTACAGTAATGGGAGTGGGTTCAACCGCTTCTGTTATTAAAGCCAGTGTAGAGTTTGATATAGTTTCAAAACACAACAACCCAGAGATTAGAAAAATACAAGCATATGTATTAAAATCATTGACATCATACATACCCAAGCATACACACTCAGTTGATTGGCCAGAACTTAAACAGCTAGAGTTAGCGGACCCAACTTTCCAGAAACCTGGGAAAGTAGACCTTATATTAGGAGCAGATGTTTTCGCTGAAATAATAGAACATGGAGTCAAGACATTGAAAAATGAAGACAATTCACTGGTCGCTCAACAAACATCATTGGGTTGGTTGGTATCAGGAAAGCATACTACAACACACAATACCAACAACCATTTAATCACAGTTCATATAAATCATGCAAAGCTTGAGGTAGATTCTATTCTCCGTCAGTTCTGGGAGATAGAAGAAGGTAATACAACACACACAAAGAGAGTTATGACAAAAAAGAGGCACAGTGTGAAGAGCACTACAAAACAACACACACAAGGTTAGAGGACGGTCACTACCAAGTCAGATTACCATTTACAACCAGTCCACCTGACCTGGGCGAGTCACTTACAATAGCCAAGAAGCGGTTATCATCACTAGAGAACAAATTCAAAAGACAGCCTGAGTTACACAAAAAATACAATGAGTTTATGACAGATTACATACAACAAGGACACATGGAACTCATACAGCCAGACAATAAAAAGGAAGCATGTTACATACCACACCAAGCCGTGATAAATGAACAACATCTGACAACAAAGCTTCGAGTGGTCTTTGATAGCTCAAGCCCTACAAGCAACGGCAAGTCTCTCAACGACAACCTTCATATTGGACCTGCACTCCAGAGTGACTTGAGAGATGTTACATTGAAATGGAGAACACACCGAGTGGCCATAGTTGGTGACATTCGTCAAATGTATAGAAGAATAAGTGTAGATGAAAGAGACAGAGATTACTTAAGAATATTGTGGAGATTCAACACTGATGAAGAGATTAAACACTATCGCCTTACAACTGTTTCATATGGAACATCCTGTGCTCCATATCTGGCTATAAAAACTATCAAACAGTTAGCTGAGGATGAAAGAGGAAACTTTGATGAAAAAGTAGTAGATTCAGTTCTTCATGAGTTTTATGTCGATGATTTGCTAACAGGAGCCTCGTCCACTGAAAAGGCAAAAGAGATAAAAGAGGATATAACATCATTAATGTCAAAAGGAGGATTTGAGTTACACAAGTGGGCATCCAACAGCTCTGAAATAGAAGGAGCAGAACAATCAAACAGAAAAATCCTTGGCATCAACTGGAACGGACACACAGATAATTTTGAGTTGAAGGTAGAGATCCCGCAGACAGCAAGCAGCAAACCTGTAACAAAAAGAACAGTATTAAGTGATATAGCTAAAATATTTGACCCATGTGGATGGTTAGCACCTATAGTTGTGACAGCTAAAGCTACACTTCAAAAGCTGTGGATTGATAAATTAGATTGGGATGATCACCTACCTGAAGCAATGTTAAAAGAATGGTTAATATACCGACATCAACTATCCGACATGCCAATGATAGAGTTGAACAGATTATTATTATTATTATTATTTATTTAATTTCAAAAGTTTACAATATATTTTTCGCTTAACCTAGTGATACTGAAACTTGTTACAGTTTGTACGACCACTAGTCATTCCTCTAGATTACAATTTTAATAGAAAAAAGTACTTATTATTAGGTAGGTATACAAATCAATCCATAACGACATAAGGTACAGCCAGCTGATTCAGCAGCCATACACTTCCGCACCCTGTAAAAACACCTACTAAACAAAAGGTCAATGTTTGAATGAATGAATAGGCAGTTAGTGAGTTTGACAAGGTTCAAAAATGCACAGCTACTAAAGCAGCCGACAGTAGCTGATTACTAATTTTATTGCATAAGTAAGATAGAACCTAGGAACAGATTTATAGATCTTAGGTAATATTTATTATACAACGGTCATACTAGCAATTATTATGTGCAAAGTTGTAAATATAAATAATTGATTTTGTGAGGTAGTTGTAAATAATGAGAACAAAAAATATGATACAAGTTATGATTTACAAGTGGCAATAATAGTCCTTATGGACTGTAATTACCACTCATTACGAGTGAAATTTGCAAGGCAAGATAGTTCTTTGATGCTAGTGAGATAGGTGCGTTATACAGAGTGAATTTTATTTTAATGAAGACTTTCCCATAGATTTTTATTTTGTGAAATAATTTGTTTTAATTTAGTTTTTAAATTTTTAATGGTGATTTGTTTTTTTAGATCCAATGGTATGTTATTTATAAGTTTAGGAATGATATATTGTGTAGTTCGTTTCCCATAGAAGGTTGATATTTTAGGTATTTTCAGCATACCCCTTGTTTGTTTTCTTGTTTTGACAGGATGTGATACTTTGTGTTGTAATTCTTCGTTAAAGAAGTTATCTTTAAGTAGTGTGTATTTTACATTGAGATGGACTGGTAAAACACCACAGTATTTGAAAAGGCCATACTGGTCATTTTTGTAGGTCTCTAAAATTTTTTGTGGAATAAGCATTTTTAAAATACGTAGCTGTAATGAATATATTCTATCAAGATAGGTATTAAAAGTTCGGCCGTAGCTAGATAGACCGTACGATATAATAGATTCTACAAGTGACTTATACAGGTTAATCCTTATTGTGAACGGGATCCTATGCCTTATCACTCCCAGCTTACCCATCACACATCGTAGTTTATCGCAGACTGAATCTATGTGGTAACGCCAGGTTAGTCGGTCATCAATGACTACACCAAGGTAAGTTTGTCTGTCCTTTTTACCTATCTGTGGACATGTGCAGTAATTGGGTTTTCTATGTAGGCAGTCGTGGCTATGGGCTATAAGTTTAACTTCTACTGCTGGATCCGGGACGTTGTGACTAGAGCGTATATGAAGCAAAACAGTTTTTTCAGCATTAAGCACAAGCCCTGCATCATGAGACCATTCACATATGTTGGTGAAGTCAGCCTGGAGATTTTGTTCTGCGGTTTTAATGTCCTTATGAGCGGATATAAGGCAGGTATCGTCGGCAAATTGAAATATGGTGCACTTCTTTACTACATTAGGAGCATCATTTACGTACGTCAGGTAATGAAGAGGTCCAAGTACTGATCCTTGGGCGGTGCCTACAGTTACTTTATGTTTGCTACTGTAAGTATCAGCTATCTTGACATAGTACGCTCTGTCGTGCAGGTATTCCTTACACCAATTCAGTACAGGACCGCGAATACCACAGTTGTCCAGCTTCTTTAGTAAGGTTTCGTGCTTAAGGGTGTCAAAGGCCTTGCTGTAGTCTATGAACACAACCAGTACGTGGCGTTTGTTATCCAGATGTGAGTTTACAAGGTCAGTGAATTGGGAGAGTAAGCTCGACGTGCTTTTATTGGCTAGGAATCCAAACTGTGATTGTGTGATTATATTGTTACAGCTGAAAAAATTATGCATTTCGTCGCTGATAATTCTTTCTACTATTTTGTCAACTGTAGGTAATAGTGTTATGGGTCTATATTTGTCATAATCATTCATCTTTCCTTTTTTATGTACAGGTCTTACTACACCGGTTTTTAGTTGGGGTGGATATACAGATTTCTCAATACATTTGTTTATTAGGTTGGCTATCACCTCCGAAATTTTATCACATACCAGTTTTATATCTATAGTTCGAATGTTGTCAATACCGGGGGCTTTATTATTTTTAAGTTTTACAATGACCTTCTTTACGTCCTTAGGAGTGACTTTTTTCAGGCGCATTGATAGGTTTACAGGAGTTTCATAGTCCCTAGAATCAAGTAGTCGGTTGTCACAATTTGGTAGCACATTCTCGATATTTTTCTCAAAGTTTTTTGCAAAATTATTAGCTATTTCCAGGCTGGTATCATTATTAAACGCTTTAATTACGACGTTATCTAATGACGTTTTTATTTTTCCGGAGATATTGTTCAGCACCTGCCACATTTTTCTGGGATTATTGCGTGATTTATCAATTTCTTTCATGTAGTATAAGTTTTTGGCCCTTTGTATTAGTTTATTTGTATAGTTTCTAACTTTATTGTATTCTTGTCTCAATGTTTTATTTGTAAAATCGTTTTTCCAATCTGTAAATAATTTGTCCCGTTTTAAGCATGCATTAATTATATAATTATTTATCCAGCCTTCCTGTTTTCTATCTCGTTTTAATAATTTAATTGTTTTTGTGCACTTTTCGTAGCATTTTTTAAAATTACTATCAATGAAATTTAATATTTTACTAGGGCATGTTAAAGTTTTTGCTTCTTCCCATTTTATTGACTGTAGAAAATTATAAACTTGCTTATTATCCAAAACTGTTTTAGTGACCGCTGGCGGCGGAGCATCCTGTATCTGAGACGGGCCGATCATGGAGCACACTACCATGCGGTGGTCGGCCAGTACAGTCCCAAGCACAGCCGAGTACGGATCATGACTGCGGGTTCTTATAAATATGTGATCTATACAGCTTCGAGTGATAATATTCTCTCGTTTTTCAATCCTAGTATAATCAGAAATACCGCACTCAAGACCGCACTCGGATAACATGTTTAAATATTTGTTTTTTAGCTCACAATCGGATTTTAAATCGATGTTTATATCTCCCAGCATCAAGAAGTCAGTGTTATATCTAGTACTTTGTATTATAGTCTTTAATTCGGAAATAAACAAGTGTGGGCTATTCTTTGGAGGTCGATACAGTGCACACAAGTTATAGTGGTGTTTGGTTTTTGTTGTTATATTAAGTAAAAGGCATTCACAGTGGTATTTAGTATTTAGAATAATGTCTGACGTGTGTATGTTTTTAATGTATACTATAATACCGCCACCCTTACGGTTCTTCCTTAGGCTTGTGTGCATTGTATATCCCTCCAGATGGTACAGGGAGCATAGGCTTTCAGGTATATTAGCTTCAGTTAGTATTATTGCGTCTAGGTATTTTTTACAATTATGTATAGACTCTTCAAGTTTATGGAAGTTTTTTATGGTGGATCTAATGTTAATATGAATACAGGTAAATTGGTTATTACTTATGGGGATACATTTTAAATAGTTGTTCAGGTTTAAGCAATCAAATAATTCACTTATATCTACTTTAATATTATTAAAGTTAGCCATTGTTAGTTAACTAAATAAAAAATAAATTATAGGTAGGTATATCTTGACTTTGAAGGTTAGGTTTTATAGAAAGTTATGTTTGTAGTTTTTTTATGTCTTCGGCAGATCTTATTGTAATGACTTTGCCTTGGTCTTCCTTGCGTACTAGGATGTTCCCGTTCTTACACCAGATATATTTGTGTGTATTTTGAAGCTCTTGCTTGGTAGTCCACAGTAGCATTTTACGGTGTTGAGTGAGGGCTTCGCGGATGAATACTTTCATCTGACCGACTTCTTGAGGGGCAGACTGCACAATATCGGCGACGATTAGTTTTTTCTTTCGAGCAGCGTCCACCCAGCCATCTCGCGCCTCTTGGGAAATCATTTCAACCTTGATTAGGCCGGAGCGCCCTTCGCGGGTAGGCACTCGTTTGATTACCCTCACTTCGTTAGTGTTGAGGTTTAACTTATCAGAGATATCTTTGATTATTTTCGAAGTATCTTCATTTTCTGTGTTTGGAATATTAGAGATTTCCATTTGGTTCGTCAGTTTCTCCTGCTCTAAGTCATTTACTCGTTGTTCTAGGGCACCGATTTTCAGTTCCAGATTGGCATTTTTATTTTTAATGGCGGTGTTAGATTTTTCTAGTTCTTTGATTTTTTCTTTGAAAGCATCCATAAACTGGGAGAAATCATCTATTTTATCACTGCAGTACTGGAGGGCAGTATTTACTTCCTTGAGCTCATTCCTGAATGTTTTTTGTACCTCTTTGGATACGTCTTGGAGAAGTCGTTTGATATCTACTGGTGCAGACTTAAGGTTCAACTCAGTGTCTTCATCGTCGTCTTCTTCGGGTATTATAATGGACTTACGTTTGGGGGTGTTGTCAGCGCACTCGTGGCAGGTCCACTCGAGGCTGTCGGCGGCGCGCAGTGCTGCTACCTGCTTCGCGCTCAGGCCGCTGCAGAGCGTATTGGCGTGCACCACTTTTTCACACCGATTGCACATAAGACCGGGGGATCTTTTTGTAATATTTTTGTTACAGCTATCGCACTTAGACATTTTAATGAATTTCGTGGGTAGATAGATTGTACGAGAAACGACCGTGTTGCTTCGACCAGATTCGGGCGAGGAATCTGGATTCGATCGAGGAAGATGGATTGGAATAACAGACGATGTGATCAAAGTAGAGCTACATGGATTTTCCGATGCATCCACTATTGCATACTCAGCTGTTGTATACTGTAGAGTCATATCACCCCAAGGCATTACAGTTACAATCATGGAAGCTAAGACCAGAGTCGCACCAGTAAAACAGATATCACTTCCAAGACTGGAGTTGTGTGGAGCTGTACTCTTAGCCAACCTACTGCATAGAGTTCAACAAGCTCTGAGTATACCTATCACAGATACTTACGCATGGACAGACGCAACTATCGTCCTTGCATGGCTGCAAAAATCACCAAGCTACTGGACAACTTTCGTAGCCAATAGAGTCACTGAAATCACAAACCTAGTCGAAAAAGAGAGATGGCATCACGTC
The DNA here is from genome assembly GCF_932276165.1 of Plutella xylostella. Lineage (NCBI taxonomy): Eukaryota > Metazoa > Arthropoda > Insecta > Lepidoptera > Plutellidae > Plutella > Plutella xylostella. The sequence goes on from NC_064002.1 coordinate 12,058,391, forward strand.
ACTTCACAAGAGAATCCTGCCGACGTCGCGTCCCGGGGGACATCACCTGATGACCTACCTGCGCACCAGCTGTGGTGGCATGGGCCATCCTGGCTGCACGCTCCGGGTCCTGTGCCTATAGAGAAGGCATACTCCGAAGAAACAGATCTGGAAAAGAAAGTGTCAGTGAGTGAAAAATTGGTCAATACAAGTGAAGTGGTTGAAAGTGAATTATTAAACAGGTTCTCTAGCCTAAACAGACTGATCAGAGTTACTGCATATATTTTAAGATTTTTAAATAAAACTAGATCTTTGTCAACGTACCCTGCATTTTTACAAGCAAGTGAGCACAAGCAAGCATTACACACTTTGATAAAAGTATCACAGAGAGACAATTTTACAAAAGAAATTAAAGTTTTAGAAGGAAACGTTCACAAAGATCAAAGTCAAACATTAAAAAAGTTGATAAATGGCAAGAAAATTGTAAAATTAAATCCATTTTTAGATGATGAACATGTTATGAGAGTAGGAGGGAGAATTTGTAAAGCAGATGTAGATTTCAATCAGAAGCATCCTATCATTTTAACAAAAGACTGTAACTTGTCTTATCTGATTGTTAAAGATGTACATAGTAAAACTTTACATGGAGGATTGCAATTAATGTTAAATGTCATTAGATCAAAGTACCACATCGTAGGAGTTAAGTACTTAGTCAAACAGGTTATTAGAGAATGTACTTCATGTTGTAGACATTCAGGCAGAGCTAACATACAACTCATGGGTAACTTACCTAAAGATAGGGTAACACCTCAGAGGCCATTTAGTATCAGTGGAGTTGACCTAGCTGGACCTATAACAGTGAAATTATTCAATGGTCGTGGATCAAACAGAACACAAAAAGGTTATATAGTTTTATTCATATGTACAGCAGTAAAAGCAGTTCATTTGGAGTTGATCACCACTTTGAGTACTGAAGGGTTTCTGAGTGCATTCCGTAGATTTACATCACGTAGAGGTCATTGTAAAAAGTTAGTTAGTGACTGTGGTACAAACTTCGTTGGAGCTAGTAAAGAGCTGAAAGAAATGTATGATGCATGCTTGAAAAACTTACCCAATGAAATTGTCGATTCCTTGGCCATAAATGGTACCGAGTGGCAGTTCAATCCTGCCGGAGCACCCCACATGGGTGGTTTATGGGAAGCGAACATTAAATCTGTAAAGAAACACTTATACCGAGTACTAAATGACACCAAACTTACCTTTGAAGAATATGACACATTGTTATGTCAAATTGAGTCAATTTTAAACTCCCGTCCATTGACCCCTGTAACAGATGATACTTCAACATATGTTCTCACCCCAGGACATTTTTTAATAGGTGAAAATCCTTCAATTATTCCTGAAACTGATCTATCAGATGTTAAAGTACCATACTTAAAACGTTGGTTATACCTACAGCAAAAGTTGCAATTATTCTGGAAAAAATGGAGTTTAGAATATTTAGTAAGTTTACAGAATAGACAGAAATGGACAGGTGTTTATAAGAATATTAAAATAGGTGATGTAGTTTTAGTCAAAGATGAGCGACTCCCAGCTGCACACTGGATGATGGGTCTGGTGGTAGACACTCATACTGGTAGCGATAGTTTAATTAGAGTAGTTAGTTTAAGATGTAAAAACACTGTCATTAAAAGACCAATTCATAAGTTATGTTTGTTACCAGCTAATATTGATGAGTAGAATTTATTTCATTAATTAGTTAAATGGTAAAAGTGAATTTTAATTTTGTTATATACTGTGTTTTAGCAACCCCTATGTACCCTATAAATATAAAGATTTATGTTATGTTGCAATTGTTTTACATAGTATATTTACCTACCTATAGTAAAAGTATAGCATATATTAGAATTGTATTACTCAAAACAATTGTATTCTAAGAATTTACTTTGATAATTTGTAAACATATTTTTTGTTTTTACACCAAATTTTAAGTTTGTGAAATTTATGTTCTTTGATAGTACCTAACTGTTTCATAATTAGTATATAGATCCTTATTATTTGCTATGTTACACAATTTAAAAGACCGACGTCTTTTGGTGGGCGGTATGGTTTGAAGTTTTTTATTAGTTGAATGCATCTTAGTGTATTAGTTCCTGTAACCGCCACTAGATGTCACTATCCCCTTTTCTACATCGCGGTATTAAGAGTTTTTTGGTTTTCCTTATAAGATTATTGTGGATCTATAATAAAGTTTAGTTTTCCGTGGCCAACCTCGTTTTAATTCTTACCAGGTAGATATAATTATTTAATCGTCAGCAGTACTTTTTTTAAGGTATTTTATCCATGTCCACAGGTGTAGCGGTGGCGGCTAGCGTGTTCACCCTGGCCGCTATGTCAGTCGACCGCTGGCTATCCATCTCGCCCGCCCAGCAAGTGAGACCCCCGGGCCGGAAGCAGGCGGTCCTGCTGCTAGCTCTGCTGTGGATGGCCGCGCTGCTCATCTTCATACCGCTGCTGATGGTCGCGTCTGTTCAGACGGAGCAGGTGCCGATTATTGCGCTCAATGGCGGGCACTCGTCGGTGAGTCATTGTTGTACACTCATGAGCAATGAAACTGTTCCAGTGACAGCATAATTAATTAATGCTAAACTGAATAAATCCGTCTGCAATATTGAAGTTCATTTAACAGCACACCAGAATAATAACAAATAAAAATGTAAATTTATGAATAGAAATTTTAAATTAAATGTACCTAAGAAAAAAATGGGCCATTCGGTGTTGTAAGTGGATCTTCTTCATTGCTCGCGAGTGGGCAACTTGCAATATATTTTTTGTTGTTGCTCTCGTTGCAAAGTTAGCATAGATTGGCTTTACACGGCCATTGATGTCAGCCAGCTTTTAACTGCCGAGCAGAGAGGACCAACACTTTCACATTCATAGTCTATATTTCTTTTTTCCCAAAAGCCTGCCAATGCCAATGCAACTTTTATGCTTCATTATTTTGGTCGATTTTCATCAAACTGACAAAGATCCTCAGCTCTTGTCACTCTTTAAATCGACAAACGAACGGTTCGGCGATTTAGAAAGTGACCCCATGGAGAAGAACTTTAGCATTCTTTCAACGATGGAATTTGAACTTCGAGTCACGGTAACAAGTTTTATTTTTCCATGTTCATCGAGGTAGGTATTTTGTCTATTTTATAATGTTAAAAAAGGAACATGCAAAAATTCAACTTGTTACAATGACTATGTTTGTTAGAATAGATATAATAGATCAACCCTAACATCTTTAAGCCTCTCTTTGACATGTCATCATAGATTTTTCTTTTTTTCAGATAGTCCGTATGAGAGAGGTCCACTTTTGTACTGAAACGTGGGAGGGACCTGAAAGTAGGAAACAGTTCGGGATTTTCAGTTTCAGCATGGTGTATGCTATTCCTGGTAAGTGCAAATTAAGTAAATTATGGCTTTTCTTCACATACATTTTAATTAATCAGCCTCTAAAAAGTATTTTAATTATATTTCGGTGTAGCCAGCTCACTTTCCTTCACCTTTAAAAGTTTTCATGTGAAAATTTTGGCGTAAAAACCTGCCTGTATTATGTTAATCCAGGGTGTCAGCTTTCAGCAAGCAAAATATGTTAAGTAGTTTTTACATGATAGAGTAACTGTTCGTTACCCATACTTACAAACATTGATGTTTATTATATTTGTAGGGTTTTATTTACCCGCTTCGCCTCCTCTTGATAGGGTTTACAGAGGAATTCCAAGTAAACAGATTAACTCGGCCAGGCAGCAACAAGACTACCTATTTGAAGGTAAACTATTTCTCAGCTTATTATTAAGTAAGCTACCTAAGTACCATTATATCAGGCCGGTGACTTTACTATCAAACTTTATAATTACGCTGAAGGTCGATACAGCTAAATACATTTAATTTAGGCACTGGTATTTTACCAATTATGTACAGAGTACATAATCTCGTATTCTTCTTCTACTCGGAAAAAAAAGACCAACGAATTCATATTTTTCTATACTTTGTCACACAAATTTAATCATTAGCCAGTCAGATTAGGGTCAGTCACTTATATATAGTGCCGTAACCGCATAACCAGGGAGTAGTGGTTGACTTTTGACACATCTGTCATGAATTTAATATGGAGATGACGTTTAATTTATAAATCAATCCCTGTCGGTTAGATAACCGACTATAGAGAAATTGGCACTAAGCTAATCAATCGCTAATCAGGTGTGATACGGATAAGTGGTTTACTATTTTCCTTCTACTCTAATCACATTAGCTAGTTAACTTTAGCCATTAATTAAATTTAATTTCCTAATTGATTGGAAACCCCGGGGTTTATCACCACCCCGTGCGCCCGAGAGCCAATCACGACTTGCACTTACTAATTTACGAGGAGCGTCGCTGCTTGTGTGTTTCCATTATACAGGCTATTAGATGGTTAGGATAAGCCTTTAAAAATACATTATTTATTTTATTCCTTATAGCTTAATTGTAAAATACTTATTAATTTATCTACGTTCTGAGGAAATATGTGAGCGACTAGGACAACAAAAAAAAACATTTGGTTACAATATAGGTACTGTTGAACATTCACTCCAAAAATACACAACTTTATAGGATCTTCAAAACTGTATATGAAATTCATGAAAATTAATTTTTGCTCCCATGGTAAAAAAAACGAGACCAACGTAGTTTCGTGTAAAAGCAAATACAGAAATTTTGAAAAAATAAAGTTTACCATCATATACTTACCATACCTCTTTTGCATCATCCTGAACATACCTAGAGTAGAGACAGACAGTTGGTAAACAGTATAAATAACCTCTTATCCTGTATTGAACGCGTAATCCTTATTCGAACCTCACGGCATGTGTTTCACGTCTCTGTAACAAGCTCGACAGAAGTAGGCATTCGATTAAAATATTGAAATTGGATTTTTATCAGCCGGCTGAATCTTTATTTGTATATCGGTGTGAAACAAATATATCTTACTTGTTCAGGTTGACACATAACAAAACAAAATTGGAATTTTTATGAAATTCCCTGATTTTGGATTACGGTTACCCAGAGGATAGGTTTTTTTCCATTCATGGAAAGAGAAGGAGTGACTCTGCACCCTATAATAATATTTAGGTCGCTACAAAATGTCATTATTTGTGTATCTATTTGTTATTTATTTAGAAATGCCTTGCAATTTACCAAAATACCTACACTAGGAGTCCGAGCCCTGATTTATTTGATTATTGTTTATTTTTCCTGATAAGTCGATTAATGTAGTCATTTTTCCGCTACCCTTTAAAAAAGTTAGAGGTTCTCTTGTATCAAAGGAACCTTCACATTGCGCTCACAACTACTGTACAGTGTATTCCACACATTCCATTAAGGATCGAGATTGAAACGGTTGGTTACCTCATATTTCCTCGTCACCGACTATAATCAAGACCTTACTATGCATAATATTAATCTTAGCCAATCTAAGATCAGAAGCAGCGCACCGCGTTCGATATTAGTTGTCAGTCAACCTTCAGTCACCCCACACCCACATCTCCTCGGAGAGGGCAATTTGTCCAGAATTACCGCGGCTGTAAAAACGATTCCTTTTATCTTACGAGATTCGCCAGAAGTGTTATCTGGGGATGTACCAGCGTCGGATTGGCTACAGAATCCCACTTGTAAAGATCCTTTTACAAGTACAGGTTTAGTATTTACTAAGAAGTGGATTGTCAGACTCGGCTACGCGAGTGCTCTCTTAATTGAATTACTAATCAAGTAGGATACGATACAATGGTAGCAATTATACCTCTAGAATAATCTAACCAGTGCTAGTGATTGTCGCTGACACACTATGAAGAAGATAATAGTAATCTCAGTCACACTGTCACCAATTAAAATACTGTCCAATTAATTATGGAGGTAATTGAACGATTTTAATACAAACTAGATGGAATTTCAGTGCAAAAGAAACGTCTCGACTAATAACATCCCTTTTTTACAACTGAGATTTTTGATCAGTTCGATTGGAAGATTTGTAACTTTATTTATATTGGTATAATAATGGTTGCAAGTAGTAAATACAATTTTAGAACGGTTTGACAGTAACCAAAATGCGGTCATTTATTGCTTTGTTTTTCTATGTGACACACTATCCTGTTCGTATATCGTTAATCTAAGATGTAATTAATATGTTAGCTCCCGGTCCTAGTTTCAATTCCCTCTAGAATTAAACGCATTATACTCGTAATCACTAAGATTATTTATCTGTTGCGAGCTGTTGTGAAGGAATCCCGACCCGACGAATATATAAATAAATTATGAACATAATCGCTCAAAAGTTTTTCAAATTTTAGCGTAACTTTTAAGTTCGACATAAGCTTTAAATTTATTTTTTAAATTAAAATTGATTAATTTTTCAGTATTCGATTTTGATTTAGTAGATAAATTTATTTCACCCTACCTTTTACACAAGTTATTAAAATACGCCATTGGTTCTAGGAATCAATTTCGGTGTTGGCACAATATATTACTATCCCCGTTGATCGATCACGCCGCCCGTGCCTCGCATGAAGAAGTAGGCTGTGCCAAACAACCACGGCGTATGCGTAGTACTTACCGTACAGAATTGTGAGTAAGCCCGGATTAAAATAATACACTCATGGTTCCACTCAGAAAAGCACCACATTACTCCTAAACGGGAAAGGCTAGCTTAATGACATCTTCTTTAAAATTTAGGCCTGGGTCTCCTATTTTATGCTATATGCGGCGTCCGACTTTGACGTAAACGTTTCTATCAATGTCCTACGGCCTACCTACGGCGTCTACGCGCCAACGTCGGCGTGTGAGGGAGACCGCATCAGTACATTTCTATAGTGAGCATCGTGAAGCGGCCTACGGCGTGACGCTGGACGCGACCTACGACCTAAATAGGAGACCCGGGCCTTAAATACATTTAACAGAGCATCAGGATATTACCAACTAAAAAGGGTAATAGTTTGTCAAAATTTAAAATTAAATCTTTGAAAAAATTGGGGTCGTTTGGTGTCGGAATTTTGTGAGTGGGTATTTTATTGCCCGTAAGTGTATTACCTACCTATGTTTTTCATTTAGTAACAATTTATTGTCGGTAGTTATCGGGTATTTTTTTTACAAAAACAACTGGTATTCGGGATTATAATAACTAACTGGAAGATAAACATTATTTTCTTCCGGTAAATATTGTAGGTGATAAGGAGCTTCTTTCTCCAATAGTTATAGATAGATTTTTATTTAAGTACCTACCTATAATTTTGTTCGGACTGTATCGCGAATTCATGATAGAGTTGCACCAATCAGTGAATCAATCAAGAGCAATAGATGAAATCTTGATTTAAAGGTTTTTAATGTTCTCTTAGAGGCAATGTTGCGTCGGTTTTGCGTTCTCAACATTAACACAATCATAACTTCTCTTCAAAAGCGTTTTAACCAAATCGTGTTCAGTTTGGCTACTGGCAAACTGTTTCACGATTATTACAGAATCAGACACACACAGCCTGTCAGCACTCATAAAATAACCAGCTGGTATTTATGATGTAATTGTAAGAAATTAAAAATAAATATTCCAATAAAAATATGCTTTCTCTGAAAAATGCTAAAAAGTTAATTATGAATATGAAATCCAAATAATTTAAGAAAAAAAAATGCGTATTTCCGAGAATCCGATTATTGATTGCAAAATCATGACAGGGTGATGGAAAAGTTTCGCTATTCATTTTTGTAAAAAGAGCATGACTGTAGCTTCATGCGTGTATTTACAAACATTTTCCATTCAAAGTTTAACCTCAATATTATTATTGTTTCATTATAATATTAGGTCCTTACATATGAAATTGGCGTTTTGTCGTACTGGCCACTTTGATCTCAAATATTACCTTTATGGTTGGGAATTCCAAATTCAAATTCATACAGCTATTTACTCATGCATTTGTGTTTCAAACCCCTTAATTCATTTGTTTTTTCTTCTTTTGTTTTTTTCTTTGTGTCACTCTGTTTACAAAATGGAAAACTTGAAATATCGCGTTATTTAGGAGTATGAGTTCCACCGTGGCACCAGTGCTGCAGAAACGGCTCGAAGGATTAATGATGTGTATGGTGACGGTGTCGCAAAAGAAAACACAGTGCGTTTTTGGTTCCAACGTTTTCGTTCTGGAAATTTCGACCCGCAGAACAAGCCTCGTGGACGGCCGGAGACCAAAGTTGATAATGAAGAATTGAAGGCTATTGTGGAAGCGGATCCATCGCAAACCACGTCCGAGTTAGCTGCAGGCTCCGGTGTTAGTGATAAAACTATTCTAATCCACTTGAAGCAAATTGGGAAGGTGAAAAAGCTTGAAAGGTGGGTACCTCATGAATTGAGTGAAGCAAACCGACAAACGCGCGTCGACTGCTGCGTTACGTTACTCAACCGGCACAATAATGAAGGAATTTTAAATCGAATCATTACCTGTGATGAAAAGTGGATCCTCTACAATAATCGGAAGCGCTCATCGCAATGGCTGAACCCTGGCGAACCAGCCAAATCCTGCCCTAAGCGAAAATTGCCTAAAAAAAAGTTGCTTGTAAGTGTTTGGTGGACTAGTGCCGGTGTCGTTCACTACAGCTTTCTTAAATCTGGCCAGACGATTACGGCAGATATCTATTGTCAGCAACTGCAAACCATGATGGAAAAGCTAGCTGATAAACAACCGAGGCTGGTCAATCGCTCTAGGCCACTGCTGCTTCAGGACAACGCTAGACCACACACTGCACAACAGACGGCTACCAAATTAGAGGAGCTTCAATTAGAATGTCTTAGACATCCACCGTACTCTCCGGACCTTGCTCCAACAGATTACCATTTTTTTCGCAATTTGGATAACTACTTGCAAGGAAAAAAATTCAACTCCGATGGGGCAGTCCAAACCGCCTTCAAAGATTTTATTGATTCCCGCCCGAATGGTTTTTTTAGTAAGGGGATCAATGAACTACCTATGAGATGGCAAAAGTGCATACATAGCAATGGTACATACTTTGATTAATTTAATATATTTCATTTAAAAAAAAAAGACTTTATGTTCCTCCTATAGAAAACGCCAATTTCATATGTAAGGACCTAATAAATTGCTAAAAAGTTAGGTACTTTATCTTTACAAAAAACGCCCTCACAATGATTGATAAAGATAACGTAGGTAGGCAGTTAGATGAAAATATTGATGATAATCTGACATTACACAGTATGATTTTTATACACTATGACAGTATGCTTTATATCACTCGGACAGAATATAATAATTTAATAATATACAGCTAGCTGATTCTGAGTTCGGTTCAGCTTATTTCTCGTAAAAGAGTAACAAACATTCAAACAAACTTTCAGTTTTATAATTTCAGTAGGAATAATGATAAGCTATATTCACTGGTTGTTGATACAATAATCGGTCTTTCACCCTCCTAGAGTTTATCCGATTAACTAAGTACTATCTGTTCGGAAAGGATGATCCCATAAAATATTTTCTAGGAATAGGTAAATAATTGTGTACTTCGATAATGTGTAGCATGTTCACTGATTGAGTATGGCGTGTGACTGAGTATTCCAAATAATTACTTTACGATAACACGTGCAAGCCGACGTCCGGACATTGACCATCTATCCTGGTAATTAATCTGGCATTACAGCGATCAATTGCTCGTTTGAATCCAAAAAAAAATATCCCGCAGAGTACACTCTTTGTGGTGTTATAATTGAGTTTACTTAAACGGCAATAATGTGGTGTTGTCCAACGCTAAGGCAGTTAAAACATTCATGGACATTATTAGATAGTATTTACGTTCAAAATCAGAAAAAACTAATAGGTACTTTATTTCAATTTTTTTTTCTCCTGCCTATTCTTACCAAAATGATAGAATATATTATTATTTTTAATATTATTTGATATTAAAAAAGAATTGAAAGTGTTGAAAGCAATTATTGGTCTATTACTTATAGGATGGGCGTTTCCAGACACGCAGAAAGTAGGTACGTGAAGAATACCGAAGACAGAGTGTGCTGTGTGTGTGTGTGTGTGTGTGTGTGTGTGTGTGTGTGTGTCTGTGTGTATGTGTGTGTGTATGTCAGGTAATGGTGGCTCCTTGGCATGGGCTGGCCCTGAGTCTAACAGCGCAATTTAAACATAAAATATAAACTGAAAAGCCTTCAGCGCAATTTATGTATATAAATAGAAACTAAAAGCATTTTTCATTGCGCATGGAATTTCAAGGAAGACCTCGGCGTTTCTCTCAGAAGCTATCCCTGAAATCATTGAAACCCTAAAATTTCAAATGTGCCTCCTCCATAGTTCTCGGAAAGGAGCTAGGACTATGTATTCTTTGTATAGTCCATTGAGTTATATGATATCACTTTGTTGCCCGTCTGTCCAACTGTGCGACTGTCCGCCTGTCTGTCATGATCCTATATCAAAAACGCGTACAATTTGAAGTTGAACTTTAAACCATGTATGGTTCATTGAGGCTGTGAAGATATAAAGTAATCAAGTCGCTATACGTTAGTAAAAATACCTGTCTGCACTATATTTTATCTTCATAATAATATCAAATTTGATTGTGAAATTTTATTTTATAATTTCCTAAGGACTTCATTAACTTAATTAAGTAATCTGTAAATTAATTTCAAATTCAAACATCAATGTTCCACAAAAACCTATAGAAAAATTAACAAAACTCAGCATTTTTGTTATATTTTGCTCTTGAATTCTGAAAGAACGTGGTTTTGCCACTGATTTAAAATGTTTTTACTGTTGCTGTATACAATAAAATACAATACACGAGGAGAAAAAGATCTAAAACAACCGTTTGCTTAGAACACACACACACACACACACACACGCACTCACGCCTTGTACTAATGTACTCCCTTGCGGGGTAGGCAGAGGTGCATTGCTGCACCCACTTTTCGCCAGAGTGTTATGTTAGTCCCAATGTAATAGGGGGCGGGCCTATTGCCATTTTACGGGCACATCCAAGACCCGAGAACAAATATCTGTGTTTAAACAAATATTTGCCCCAGCCGGGAATCGAACCCGGGACCATCGGCTCAGTAGTCAGGGTCACTAACCACTACGCCATTCGGTCGTCAGTTAGTTTGCTTAGAAGTATTACTCGTATTACATTAATACATTACTTCTTTTTCCTGAAAACTGACATAGCTGTGTCAGTGTAGTAAAAGGTTTTCCGGTGAAAATGATTTTCACTTCTATTCCCTTCTAAGGATTTCCACAAACCAGTTACACACAAGGAAAACCAAATGCATCAACAACGATTTCCAGAAAGCTCTCTAAAAGGTTTTCGTCGTTTATTAAATTAAATATTTAACACAAATAAATATTATTCCTTGAGAATTACAATATTTAGACATACCTACACAATAGGTACCTAAGTACATCATATATTTTGTCACAAATTACGCCATTCCTACATTATTTAATTTTATGTACCGGCATTACCATGCACAGTATATTTCCTCGTGCTACGAGGCTCGTAGCATTTCGTAGCGCCTGCTACGGCGCAGCGCCGCGTAGCAATTACACCATCAATAAAAAACTGACAATTAACCCACATACGGTCAGCTTCATAATAGGCAGTTTGTGAGTTTGACAAGGTACAAAAGTGTACAACTACTTATGCAGCTGACTGTACCATCACATGTAGCTTCTTTGTAAACGGGTGAACTGATTACGATGCTTTTCCTTCACGTAATGTGATTTGAAACTGATTGTTACCTATATTTATCTTACCCAAATATATTTGTTACAGGTACTGTAACTATACTATCCTACATATTGATGGGCCGAACACTGTGCTCCGTGCGGCCGCCCTTCGACATGGATGAAGGGAATCTTAGTATGCAACAGGTAAGGTTCATTTTACAATGTAACACAACGTAACTCACAGTTCGCTACTCACACCTTTATTATACTGTTTCATGTCCCTCCTTAGGTAGATCGATTTTTTCGAAAATTAATAGTACCAGACATCAGACAGCCATGTCAAAAATAATTTTTACCTTTAAGTTATTCTATTTATTTAGATAAACTGGGCTGAGAATGTCTGCTATAACTCTAAAGCCCCATCCATACGCTTGCTGTTTGTCACAAACACGGCAAACAGCAAACAAAGTCGCAAACACCAACCACAATCACCGAACACAAACAGCCATCCATATGCTCGGCGAACGCTCATAACATTCCGAACCGGCAAACACGGCGGACGACGAGCTATTAGTTACTTTCGGGTTGACATATTTTTATTATATAAATTAAAGCAAGAGAAAGAAAAAAGGAAAATAAGAAGAAAGCAAAGACGATGGTGGGATAATAATAATAAAAAAAACTGACTTCTTTTTAATTATTATTTTATTTTATAGTTTTTAGTTTAATCAAAAGTAAGATGCAAATGATACCAAAAAGTCCTACTAATCAATACGAATCATTCAAGCCTAAACACGAGGTAGTTGCTATATACCGTTGAGGAGTTCCCTTGACTGCCTTCCGTTTCCATCATCAGATCAGCTCAAGGTCACCATCATATTTTTTTGTTATAAGAACTATATTTATGTTTTTAATTTCATTACAATCGGTTAATATGTGTCCAAAATGGAAAGTCATACCCTGTTTTTACCCCTTTACCCACCCTTAGGGGTGAGATAAAATTCTAAAAAAAACATGGGACCACCTGGGAGCTCAACCCAATACAAAAAAAAAATAAATTCAAAATCGGTTCATAAACGGCGGAGTAATCGGTGAACATACATAAAAAAAAATGCGCGCCAACGAAAAAGTGTAGCAAGTTGATACGTCCGCCTCCCACAATGCTAGCGCGCATACTGATCGCTGCCAGACGTGTGGATACGTAGCGAACTGTTTGCCGAACATCCTTTGATCTGGCAAGAAAAACCGACACCGATGCCGAACACTGGCGAACACAAACACAAACAGGCAAACAACGACAAACACCCATCCACACGTCAGTGTTTGCTGTTTGCTGTTTGCCATTGTTCGCCGAGCGTGTGGATGGGGTATAACAGGATTAATAGACATACAGAATTTGTCCGATTCACTATGGTATAAAAAGAAGAAATTACTATGTCAAAAGTGAAGTTGAGAAAATAAAACAGCAAAATAAGTAAAACGTGTTTCAATATAACAAATCCAATTTATTTAGGAAATTAAGACCACGAAATACAACAAACATAATGGTCCTTACGACCGGATTAATCAATTTACACTAAATAAATTGGAAAAGTGCACTAGTGACAGTTGGCAAATTTCAGTGTGAAAAATGGCATTACTGAACAAAGAACAAAGTGAATACTTAGATACATTGAATCAAACGGCTCATATAATACAAAGAGAACTAGTCAACTTTAAAAAATGCCCGAAACAAAGACTAACGGAAGGGTACATAACAACAAGGTTAAGAAATAATGAACAGTACTGGGGTACATACAAAGAAGCATTTCAGAATCTCACAAAGTGCACGCCGCGGGAGGACAGGAAAGACATCGAGTACTTTGTGAACGAAGAATACTTCAAGATTCAGGACATATACCTTGATTTACAAGCAGACCTTACCGATTGTCTCACACAACCGTCACTACCGCAACCAACAAATGAAACAACTACAACTACAGCAGCACAGGTACCACATAGTCCAATGTCCTTTGCCACACTACCGAAAATACAACTTCCTACATTTTCCGGTAAATATGAAGATTGGCCTACATACCAAGACCTATTCACAGCACTTGTTCACAATACATCACTGAGCGATGTACAAAAACTACATTACCTGAAAACAAGTGTCGCCGGAGAGGCGGAGATGTTGCTACGCCACATACAAATAACAGATAGCAACTATACACAGGCATGGGAAATACTAAAAGGGCGCTTCGGAAACAAAAAGATGATTGCGAATTCTATACTGAAACGATTATTTAGCCAAAAGAAAGTAACCAACCAGTCAGCAAGTCAGATAAAAACACTGTTGGATACTACGACTGAATGCCTAAACAGCCTAAATAATCTAAAGATAGCTACTGATTCCTGGGACCCAATCATAGTGTTCTTAGTATCTCAGAAGATGGACGTCGAGTCACTGAAAAGCTGGGAGGAACACTCACATAACGAAGACTCAGACAAGACGGCTACGTGGAGAGATCTGCAAAAATTTCTTGAGACAAAGTTTAGAACACTCGAATTAATTACTTCAGAGCCATCGTCTGTGAGGGAAAGACCCCAGACACACAAATCTTTCCACACCATGGCTGAAGAAAGTGAAGAAGATACATGTCAAATTGCACATGCAAAGGTAAACTCAAAGTCATGTGTGTATTGCAACGGAGACCACTACATGTACCATTGTAAAGAATTTGCAAAACAAACAGTTGAGCATAGACAAGAATTTGTGAAGAAAAACAATCTATGTTTCAACTGTCTAATACCAAGTCACAATGTATATCAATGCAAACAAAGAACAACATGTCGCATCTGTCATAAGAAACATCACTCCTTGTTACACCGAGCGAGAGAAACAACCATACAACCAGAACCTACAATCACAACCGCACACTTCTCCAATCAACAACCAAGTACTCAAGTGCTATTAGCGACAGCCCAAGTTCAAATGGAATCAGAGGATGGTGCGGTACATACGTTGCGAGCACTAATAGATCAAGGCTCTGAGGCATCATTTGTATCTGCGAGAGTTGTTGATTTATTGAGGCTAAGAAAAACAGACATCAACGGTGTAGCGTCGGGAGTCGGAGAAGGTACTAAAATTCCTCTGAAACATTTGGTCGAGATGAAAATAAGGTCAAGTTACACAAACAAAGTTGTAAATGTGACAGCTTACGTTCTGAAAACAATATCCACTAAATTACCGTCGAAAGATATCATAATGAATTGGCAAATACTACAAACATTAAAATTGGCTGACCCTACTTACAATACACCGGGAAAAATTGATATATTACTCGGAGCAGAAGTCTTCTGTAAAATAATAGAAGAAGGACTAATAAAACTGCCAGATGGAGTAGTGGCTCAGAAAACAATGTTGGGATGGATACTTTCCGGTCAGAGAGAAGGTACAGAGGAAATAATGAAACATAATGTGACAACCCTACATATCACAAGACAAGTGGTAGAAGACAATGATATGTTACGGAAGTTCTGGGAAATAGAGACAGATATATACAAAAAGAGGAAGCTTATGACAAAAGAAGAAGTAATGTGTGAAAATATTTACAAAGATAGTACTACAAGAGATGAAACAGGAAGATACATAGTACATTTACCACTGAAACAAAGTATAGAAAAAACAGTAAAGTTATGTGGAGATACCAAGCAGCAAGCTATAGCTAGATTCAAGCAGTTGGAGAGAAAATTCAAAAGAAATGACAAATTGAAAACTGAATACACAAAGGTCATACACGAATACTTAGAGATGGGTCATATGAACGAGTCAAAAACACCAGACAATGAACTGACAGTGTATTTACCACACCATGCAGTTGTTCGCGAAGACAGAGAGACAACTAAAGTTAGAGTAGTATTTGATGCATCGGCAAAGGGTTCAAATGGTCACTCACTGAACGACGCAATGATGATTGGGCCTGCACTGCAACCTGATCTGCGGAGCCTAATAACTAAATGGCGCACGCATAAAATCTGCATTGTCGGTGACATAACAAAGATGTATAGAATGGTTAAAATGACTGAAGAACATACAGACCTGCAACGAATTGTCTGGAGAGATGACCCTAGTGATGACATAAAAAGCTACAACCTCACAACTGTCACATTTGGTACAGCTGCAGCTCCATATCTAGCTGTACGAACACTAAATCAAGTAGCTGATGATGAAGCCCATAGATTTCCAGAAACTGCTCCATTGATAAAACACTCATTCTATATGGATGATCTCATGACGGGAGCTGAAGATGTAGAGAAAGCTAAAAAGATATGTACAGAAATCGGAACAATACTTAAAGGTGGAGGATTTGAGATGCAAAAGTGGTCGAGCAATTCAGAAGAAGTTTTGAACCATATACAAGGAGAAGACACAATCAGAGTGATAAAACAAGATGCGATTATAAAGATACTCGGATTGACATGGGACAGGAAAGATGACAAATTCAAAGCCACTGTTAATTTACCAGAACTGAGACATCCTGTAACAAAGAGAGCAATTCTTTCAGACGTAGGACGCCTCTTCGATCCATTTGGTTGGCTGTCACCAGTCATAATAATAGCAAAGATGCTGATACAAAAACTATGGAAATGTGAATTGGATTGGGATACTGAATTACCCAACCATTTAATCGAAGAATGGAAAACATACAGACAAGAGATTATACATCTGCAGAATGCAACTGTACCTAGATGGGTGAATTCTACACTAGCAAATAGAGAAAAGGCAGAAATACACGGGTTTGCAGATGCATCCACTCAAGCATATGCTGCTGTTACATACCTGCGAGTAGTGAAAGAAGACGAGATTCATGTAACTATGATCGCAGCACGGACGAAGGTTGCACCGTTAAAACAATTGTCGATTCCCAAGTTAGAGCTTTCTGCAGCAGCACTATTGACAGAACTTATAGAAGATATAGTGGAGCCATTGAATATACCGAAAGAGAGAGTCTTTGCCTGGACGGACTCAACTGTAGTACTAGCATGGCTACAGTCAGATTCACATAATTGGCGAACCTTTGTAGCAAACAGAATATCAGACATCACTCGTGTAGTCGACGGTGGCCATTGGCATCATGTTCAGTCTGCCGAAAACCCCGCAGATATCGCTTCGAGAGGCATTAAAGCCAGCGAGGTAGCTGCATGTAAGATCTGGTGGACTGGGCCTGATTGGTTAAAGCAAGACACAATACAATTTGACAAAAGTGAGATTCCAACCACAGACTTAGAATTGAAGGTTTCGTGTCATACAACTTCAGTGGAAGAAAAACCTATCTGGGAGAGATTCTCTTCAATTTCAAGGATGAAAAGAGTATTAGCTTATTGTAGAAGAATGTTAAAGAATACTGAGACAGAACCAAGAAAGAATTATATAGAAGTTTCTGAAATGGATAAAATTTTAAGCGAAAGCATAAAATATTATCAAAACTTGGTTTATGCAAGAGAAATAGAAGAGATAAAAAGGGACGGAAGAGTGAAGAAAAGAAGTTCACTTATAAGCCTATCACCCTACTTAGATGAAAAGGGCATTCTGAGAGTGGGAGGGCGATTACAAAATGCTGAGATAGCTGAAGAAACAAAACACCCAATAATTATCCCAAGTAGTCAACACATCACAAAGTTATTGATACAAGAAGCACACATGAAAACTCTTCATGGCGGCATTCAAGCAATGATGGCTTATATAAGAACTAACTACTGGGTGATTGGTCTAAAGTCAGGTGTTCGAAGATGCATACACAACTGCAAGACGTGTATTATAGACAAAGCTAAAGGCAAGAATCAGTTCATGGGTCAGTTACCAGCCGCGAGAGTCAATCAACACAGAGCGTTTAAACACAGTGGGGTCGATTACGCCGGGCCTGTGTTAATGAGAACATCCAAGGGGTGCGGACAACGTGCATACAAGGGATACATCTGCTTATTCGTATGCATGTCTACTCGGGCAATTCACCTTGAAGCAGTGACAGATCTTACCGCACAAGCCTTCATTGCAGCATTCAGGAGATTCGTGGCACGCAGGGGACATTGTGCGCATTTATGGAGTGACAATGGAACAAACTTTGTCGGAGCCGCCAGAGAGTTAAAAGAACTCTTTAACGAAAACAAGAGCGCTATGACCAAAGAAGTGGCAGAACTGCTAGCCAACGACGGCACGACATGGCACTTTATACCCCCTAGAATGCCAACATGTGGCGGATTATGGGAAGCAGGTGTACAATCAGCGAAAAGACACTTGACCAGGGTAAATAAAGATACCAAACTTACATATGAAGAGATGTCTACCCTGTTAACACAGATTGAGGCATGCCTTAATTCGCGACCGATCTGTCAGATAGACAACACTACAGAAACGCCGCTAACACCGGGACATTTCTTAGTGGGAGAACCTCTAATAGGTGTACCTGGTCCAGACTACCAAACTAAGAAGATCGGATTGTTAACAAGATGGCAACTCATTCAACGAATGACAAGTGATTTCTGGTGTAGATGGCGAACAGAGTATCTCAACACTCTGCAACAGAGATTTAAGTGGCAAGTAGCAGTTCCATCACCAGAGATAGGCGATTTGGTAGTCGTCAAGAATGAAGACATGCCCCCGACTAAATGGTTACTGGGTCGAATCAAGTATCTTCACCCAGGAGAAGATAAGATAGTTAGAGTAGTGACGGTACAGTGCAAAGGAAACAATGAATTGAAGAGACCTTTGTACAAGATAATACCACTGCCGAAACAACCTGAGGCCGAGTAAGTCATGGTGGGCGGCATGCAAGTATAATTGAAAGGAAGGAGAAACTACAAAATTTTATGCAGTCCATTGCTATTTATAAGCTATATTAAGTTAGTTAAGTATATTTGTTTAGTTAATTTTATCTTAAAAACGATGTTTTTGGTGGGCGGTATGTCCGATTCACTATGGTATAAAAAGAAGAAATTACTATGTCAAAAGTGAAGTTGAGAAAATAAAACAGCAAAATAAGTAAAACGTGTTTCAATATAACAAATCCAATTTATTTAGGAAATTAAGACCACGAAATACAACAAACAGAATTTATTATGTATAATCACCAATTTATTAATCAAATACCTACTGAAATCAGATACCTTATTTAACATATTTATTTATACTTTAGTCATAACATTTAATTAATTTAAATTTTTTCATTACAATCATCATCAGTTAATTTGTGAATTTGTAAGAATACCGGTCAAAATTTATATCACGATTAATCAATATGCATGTTGATCATGAGCATGAAAAACAATCGCCTTTACTTTACTTAACTTCAGTCTTTACTTTATTAAACTCTTTACTTTACTCAAGTCTTTACGTAACTTAAATCTTTACTTTACAAAAATCTTTACTTTACTTAAGTCTTCACTTTACTTAAGTCTTCACTTTACTTAAGTCTTCACTTTACTTAAGTCTTCACTTTACTTAAGTCTATACTCTACTTAAGTGTACTTAATTCTAGGGTCTCAGAATAATGAAGGAGCGCAAGCGTGTGGCGTGGATCCTGCTGCTGCTGGCGGTGCTGTTCGCGGCGTGCTGGCTGCCCTACAACATCATGCAGCTACTGCTCGATATAAACCCCAGTTACACGAAGCATTTGAGCACTTTCCTGCCGTACGCTTTGTATTTAGGTTAGTTGAAAGCTGTTTGGAAGGTGATAGGTCGTAGAAGACATACCACAAAAAAATTTTAAACTAATTATTTATAATGCGACGCTAGTCACTGACGCCCTAGATGGGTACTTGCCCTCTGAACACTAGGTCCGACTGCTTAGTCCGCCTGAGTAGTAGTAACCAAATCCTTTCTAACTTAGTAATCTAGAGCCTTTGATAAACTCGTTTTCACTTCTTTAGTAATAAATAAATCAGTATAAGTTTCAAGAATAGTTCGAGAATGTGAAAACCATCATTATAGATCTAACAGGCCAATTCTCAGCGGGTGGATCATAAAGTCCATAAAATGACATAGAAATTTTAGCGACGCGTCGCGAAACTCGGGACGCTACAGAGTCATAATATTATATCTTATTATAAATTAAAGGTATATCGTTATTGTATTTGAAATAACTTTAAAAATAAAAACTTTCCCAGATTTTGTTGTTACAGACAGCACAGAAAGTTTTGTTTTTGTAAAGTTTCAACTAATTTATATCTTGCATTATATTTTTTTCATAAATATTAATGAATTAGAATTTTTTTAGAACAAAATATTTTTAGCTCCCTCTAATGTACGTAGGTAGATGAAATTTAATATTATTATGTGTGTTTCAAGGTATATTTCTTCATTAAAACATGAAAGACAATGGCTATTGTTTGCGACATTACGATGTACGTATTATACTTTGTACTTTACGAATAATGCTTATTTTGCAAGTGATAACTAAATTTCATACCAGTAATATTTTGAATTATTAAAACAGGGTTGGCAATGGTAGGTATTTTATAATTTATCATATTAAACACAATTAATAGTTCTGCATAAGTATACATAAGTATACAAATACACAATAGGTTTTATTACAAATTTTGGGTTTAAAATAATAGTTCGGTATAATGAAAAAATAATATTTTAAATGGAACAATAATTCTACTTTATACTGGTGCACTGTCGCCGTGATTAGTAACTCTGTTGCCCGAACGTCCCGGGATCGATCTCGACCGGGATAGATATTGGTTTAAATAAATATTTGATCCCGATCTAGGATGCTTAATAAAATTGCCATGATCTCAACGCCTGTCAGTGTACCTGAAACTTAGAGTAACCTGAAAACATTAAAATTATTTATTTTAACTACCAACATTTTTCAGAAATGGAGTTTAATTTAAAACAACGCATTTAAAGCTTGGTTTGGCACTTAAAATTACGTAAAGTCAATGAGGACAGGAAAATTAAGAAGCTTATTAAATTGAATTTCCATTAGGGTCTCGCTAATCTGACAGGAAAAAAGCAGATCGTTAGCGCACCATCAAGGCTTCCGGATATCACACACACATTACCCATATAGCCATGCAAACTATTCAATTAAAACTTAGTATCCACGAAAGAAACCTCCATAAGTGACATATCACCTGTTCCTTACGCGCTCCGCCCCGTGCTAGAGTCGGGGCAGCGTCGCGGTGGCGTCGCATCGACTTGAAGGCGCAGGGAATTATGTCTCATCTACTATGTCAAGTTCTCACCTCGCTTGCATCTCATCCGCGCCGACGCCGCCTCGACTCCGCCTCGACTCTCGTGCAGTGAGCGGAGACATGCGTCCGGCACACGCTGGGCAGTCCACGACTGATGCTAGCTGACTGGCCAATTCTTTCACTACGGTCACAAACCTAGTCTAGTTGTTATATTTCTCGAAACGATAAACATAACTATAAAACAGGTATAAAATGTAAGTTTTATTTATAAACGTATTAATATGTTTTCTTTTATTTTCAGGTCATGCAAATTCTGCAATCAATCCAATAGTCTATTGTTTAATGACTAGAAATTTCCAAAGATCCGCCAAAAAAATACTTTGCGGTAAAGGCGTTTGCAAACAGACCACGTTTACGGTAAATATAATTATATTATAATTATGTACGAACTAACCTTTTCCCTATATATTTTATTCCTAGAGAGTGTCTCATAACTTAACGTAATCCCTAGGAGGTGAGCCTAGAATGACGATTTGTAACACCTCCTAACGGGATTACGTTAACTTATTGGACAACCTATATAAATTCAACAAAGGATAGGTACTTTCCTTTCAATCTTGCACCGGGTTATTTGTACAAAAGGTCTTTACTCAGTGGAAAACATAAATAAGAATATACATGTATACCTAATAAAGAACATAGGTACAGAATTTCAAAATAAAACTACGGTACCTACTAAATGCTGGTTCATACGGCAGATGCGGCCTATTGATAGGTGCAATGAAAATGAAAAGTGCTGGACAATTTGACTGCTGCGGCAGAATTGCAGTAGTTTTCCAATACCTAAATGTTTCTTTCTTTCTTTATTTATATAGCTGCAACAATGTTAAATTTACTGCACCATCTGTCCTTTCCACTGTTTATAAAGATCTTAAGTATATAATTTTCATTGCAACTATGTACGGTGGCCTGCGCCTAAAAGTATACAGGCGGAGTTTTTAAAATAGCGATTTCAAGCTCACATGCTGCTCAAGCACATCCACATAAACACCACTGCTACACATATCACACACAACACGTCCCCGGATTTATAACAGATGTAGCTGATCCCTTCATCATCAGGGATGAAGGGATCAGCTACATCTCATTGATTCAGCTATTTTAAAAACTCCGCCTGTATACTTTTAGGCGCAGGCCACCGTACTCTTGCCAAAAATAATTGTTCAGTAGTGTCGCTACGTGAGTAGTGTTTAATCTTTATTCAATTCGAAATCAAAATTAAAGGGATACGGTTTTTTAAGAAATAAATAATACAACTCACTATTGGTAATGTAATACCCATGTTTCTTAATTCAGTTTTATTTTTGTTTAACTTATTTAATCAATACAGCTAAAAACTTGCTTTCCCATTAGAATTAATGCCGAAACTATTTGTGCTGGAATGCAATCGAAACATACCCACTTGTTATGTTTGTAAACTTCAAAAACTATTTATGTATCTACAATCAAAATCGTAACTGAATTCATTGCTTTGTTTTGTATTGTTTATTAACAATTGTTTATTATTTTTAGTGGCGCTGTAATCAAAAGCCCGAGGGGTCGTCAAGCGACTATGACCTCTATCACGAACCACACAAGAGATGCTATTTGCAGGTTTTCGCTTTTTTAATTATCTCAAATAGGACTGAATTTTTCAACTGTCAGAACTGAGAGTGCAGAGAATGTTTTATACATTGAAAATTTTTTTTTTCTCTGCTCCATAAATAACTTTCAACTGACATTTAAAAAATCTGCAGTACCTAGGTAAAAATAGTTGTTAAACATCACATTTCTGGTAATATTTTAACAAAAAGCTAATCAAATCTACGAAAAACTCATGCCTTACAAAGTTTGCTTTTGGAATGCATTCATAACTGTCCATTGATGAAACTAACTATAATACTTAACCAACTACCAAATTATTTGACTCCCTATCTAACTCCATTCCCGCACCAACAGATGGCGACACTGCGCCACAACGGGCACACGCACACACACAAGCCGCAGCCCGGCGCACACACACGCACGCAGCTGTCACACGTCACTCGCTCGTCGCGCCGCACCGCGCCCGCGCATGCGCTCTCCGCCGACATGTTGCACCGGCACGGCCACATCGACTACAGATATTGAAGTGAACGCACGCGCCGAGAGCGGTTTCTAAGTTTGGCGACGAGTTTTGTAATATAATGTAATTACAGTGCGATGTTTTGGACACTGTAGAGAAGTGTTCGGTTTTAAGTGATATACGCGGGACGTTATAGATTACAGTGTGAATACATTTCAGTGGAATATGTTTAAGTTCCTTACTTCAAGAGTAGGGTAGGGATACAGTGTTTTATGATTTTCAGCTGCTTTCATAGTTAAAAAAAAATTAAAGACTATTAAATTTAAATAATAATATATTTTTGTATTTAGTTGGTTTAACACCAAGGTATTATTTTTAAAGAAAATATCTCCCAATTTTTGTTAACACTGAACATTGTACAATGATGTACCTATATTTTTTTTAGATACACAATTAAATTACAAATACCTTGTAAATACCTACTTAGCGTAAAAAAAAACAACGAATAATTGTAAAATTTGTATATAAATTGATTTATTAATGAAATGTACTGATTCAGATACAATCATGAAAAGCGCGAGTTGTTGTAAATAAATATAATACATTGATATCCATTGCAAATTGCTTTTTATTATCCCTTTGACAATTTTATATATAACCTACGAGATTTAAGAATCGAAGATGTTTTGTTAGAGATAAGTGCAGTTACAGACGGAGAGGAGATAATTTTTAAACAACCAATAGAATTTCTTCAACCAATAGATTTTTTTCTTTAGAGCGGTGGTGGCTTAATGGATAAGGCCTCGTCCTCTCAATCGAGAGGCCTTGGGTTCAAACCCTGGCCTGTATCAATGAATTCTTTCAATTGTATTTTCAATTAAGGAGTTTAAGTACAATAAAACCACATGCTCTTACGGTGATGGAAAACATCGTGAGGAAACCTGTACATCTAGATTCTAGATGTGTATCCTAAGTGCATTGTACTTATTCCAAAACGGCGATATGGTTCGCAACCTATCATTTGAGTACAAATGTGCTGCGAAAAGTGGGTGGCTCACTAGCCACCTCTGACTACCCCTTCGGGGATTACAGTCGTGAGTGCATATAGAATTTCTTAATCACAAACATGTTATTTCCGCTAAGCTCTACGTCTGGAAATCGCTACGCGGAGATGTTTTAAGTGATAACCCAATTGTAGCGAAGAAGGCAAGTTTTGGGTAAGTATGTACACAGAACAATTTAATACAATAGCAAAATGGTACAAAGTTAACTGGCATGCTATAATACTCCTATTGTATGTTTAAGGTGAAACCTCGTTATCTTTACTCATCTCAAAGGGTAAAACTAAGGAGTCAAGTTAACAGAATCCTCGGCTGCTGTAATAATAATAATAATATAATCATGATATCATTAGGTGAGACACCAAGAGCCAGGGTTCGTGAAATTATTGAGGTGCATGAAGGTTAACTCTCTGATTAGGTTAGGAAGGATTTGTTGTAAAGGTCCTTCTATCTTCCTACTTAAAATTACTTTCACGAGCAAAGAAAAAAATAGGTACAAAATGTCGCCACCAAATGATCCCAATTTTTCAAACATTTAGGAAATTTAGAATAAATAAAAAGGTTTTAGGCTATATTCTGATTTGATACTCTGTAAATGTACTTCAAAATTGTAGACGGCGTCATTTTCAGTTTTGGAGTAATTTGGTGCTATAGTCACTAGAACTTGCACTGCTAGCAGTTATTATAATTTTTGTTAGTCACATCATGATTTCTCACCTGATAAGTCTCCGTGAATGAGTGTACTAGTTGGTGATTCATTCTAAATTCCCCCCCTGAAATTTTCGTGAGTGCTAGTACACAGCTATGCAACTCACGAAAATTTCCAGATATCTACTGGGGTAGATATAGTTTTATAATAAGTTATTCTGAATGATAGGAAATAATATTATCTCGAAGAATAATACAATAAATCTTGTGTGTAGAAACTGTAGAATATATTAATTATATTGTATCGAGTAATCGAGTAAAAGAAGACTACCCTCAATGTTTCAGTGTATTTTTTCTATTTTTACCCATCTAAAGGAAAGTTTTGGCACACGTGTTTATCACTGAACGACTTTATGTAGAGTTCTTTAACATAGGTAAGAGGGATATTTTCCCCGAAACATCAATCGTTATTTACAGTGATGTGGAAAAATTGTGGAAAAAATTATAAATAACCGACACCAGCCGTCGATAAAATATTTTACTTAATATAACTATGTGTTAGATTGTTGTATGTTGAGTCTGATATTTAGACTACCGATAGTTAAGTTATAATTTGGGAGAGCACATCTAACAGTGTGAACTTGATACTTATCATATGTGATGCTACGATGGACGGTGCGGGGTGGGCGTAGTCGTAATTTACCTGGACTTGACCCTTGTTAGGTATACCTAATGGAAGCGGGGAAGCAGTGGACCAGAGCGGCACAGGACTGGAAGAAATGTCGTACAAAAAAGAGGCCTATAATTCCTAACAGTGGCGATAGAAGGCTGATGATGATGATGGTGAGGTATAATGTAGTACAGTCAAAGTAGCCCTACACTTTCGAACCTTGTCGAACTATTGATGCGCCTTTTCCGGTCCATATGCTCAGTAGGTTCATTCAATTATTTTGTATCTCCGTATTCTTAATGCCACCCAGTAATAGGCAGTGGCAATAAAAAGTTTATGAAACTGTAGCACCAAATGACTCCTAAACAGTAGAAAAGGCTAGTTTAATGATGCTCTCTGAAATATTGAAGCACATTTTTTGTAATTAACATCAGAATATTACGAACTAAAAATTTCAATATTTTGTTCAATTTACAAATGAAATGGTTTGAACTTAAAAGGTGGAACTTTTTCATTGCTTGCGAGTGTACTTCTATAACAATACGTATGAATTGTAATATTGTGTAAACAACTTATTCGGTATGAAATGTGAAATGAAACCATGTAGGTTGCATTGTATTGTGCCGAAACAATAGACTGCCTTCAGAGTTCGCCGGAGCTATACAGAGTGATCGGTTATTAATAAGTATTTTCCTTCACAAAAGGCATTTGCAGGCGATCATCTACCCCTCAGCTATCTCGGCCATCTCTAAGATATTTAAATATGGACTCAGTTTTTTAAATTAAATATTTTCTGTTTATAACCTTGTTCAAAAATTTTAAAGAAAAAGACTCATACCTAATAGGATATTTTATATATGCTTCATCATATTCATATTGTTAAAAATGTTAAATCGATTGCAAATGCCTTCACCTAGGATCCAATTAAAGGAATAAATATAATAACCGATCACCCTGTATAAGAGGGGCAGCTGAACACCGTTCCAGGAATAATTTGATAAATCGCTGACGCAGAAACAACAACATGGCTCCTGTAGTTGGAAACTGGGCTGTTAAATATAGAATAGAATAGAATCACTTTAATGTGAATAGAATTATATTTATTTGACAAATGAACAACGTCACACGTTAGTACAAATTATTAAAGTATTTACACGCATGCGATCTGCAGTTGTACAGTGTAGTATTTCAAATTTGGCGCCCTTGACTATCTAAATCATAAAAACTCCCAATTTACCCGCAGCCGTTACCTCTGTACTCTGAATATTTATAAAAACACTAGCTGTTCCCGCGAGCTTCGCTTCGCCTTAAAAAGTTTTCCCGTGGAAATTCCGGGATAAAAAGTAGCCTAATGGGCTATGTTCTTTCCCAGGGTCTAGACCATATGTATGCCAAATTTCATTCAAATCCGTTCATCCGTTCAGTTGTTTTGGCGTGAAAGAGTAACAGACAGACAGACAGACAGACACAGTTACTTTCGCATTTATAATATTAGTTAGGATTCAAGAGTCATTTTTTTCTTGACGAAATATTCTTACTATTTTTCAGAGATGTATTGTTGAATAATTAATGCTATAATAGAAATTTCATGTGAGTACTTATTTACGTAACATATACATACATAATGTAACAATGTGGACCTCGGTGTACCACCATTTACTTAGGATGTCTCTATAGAAATTAAGACTTTTAGAACTTGAATCGGTTATATGGGAAACCCCATAAGTCAACAAGCCCAAGCTTTTGTGTAAGCTCTTATGAACTTTTACTTGTATAATATTCTATTCATTATATTTTACCCCCGACCAAAAATTACGTTTGTTTTATCGTTTAGTATTCAAAGCTCAAAAAATATACCTACATAGAAACCTGTTTATTGAAGCCGTGTGGAACAAAAATTCAGGTTTTACTTATTAGATATTTATTTTATACATAGGTATACATAGTGTTGCCAAAGTGGTTAAAAAACAAAGCAAAAATGTAAACAAGAGCCAAGTTAAATACAAAAATTAGGCTCAAGCTAGCTGTAAATGTAAGTTAATTTACGATCGAGCTGGTCAAATTTATCCAAAAAAATTATAAAAAAAAATTAATCCACTGAGGTAAATTTTCTTAGAAAATTTGTAAAACCATTCATAACTCCTAAACTACTAAAAATCGCTGAACATACAGGGGGGTAATTTGGCTACCCCTTGACCTAAGGAATCCATTTTTTTCCTTTGGACGTCACTCTTTGGGCCACCGGTATAATATACTATACAGGGTGTTGCAAAAAGGGTATACTAAGCTGAAACTTACATGTGCAGCATGGTATATCTAAGCCTGAAACTGAAATCAGAATTTGAAAATTCGCGAAAAAAAAAATCATTTAAATAATTTAGCTTTAGTTAACTCTCTCTCTATACTACCTAACTAATCTACCTAGAGGTGGAAACTTGTGAAACATAAGCTACCCTGACATTATTATTATCTACAAAATAAATTAGATAAGTTTTCCTAATATAGTAAAATAAAATAAAATAGAAACTTTGTTGGTCACGTGACTTTTTACTATGGATTTTTTTTTTCGCGAATTTCCAAATTCTGATTTCAGTTTCCGGCTTAGATATATCATGCTGCACATGTAGGTTTCGGCACAATTTTGCAACACCCTGTATAGTTTTATAGAAATGAGATGAAATTGAATCAATTTACGATAGGTATTGCCCTAATCATTGAAATCAAATAAAAAAAAAAACTACATAGGTACTACAGTAGAGTGATTTATTTTATAAAAATATCAGATAAACTAAGTTATGTTCTTTTTATAGATAGTGCTGATGATGATGAACACTCACAGCTCATATCTGTCCTGGTACTGCTCCCTTAGCGCCTGGTACTCAGCAACCAGCTTGTCGGCGACCCTGGCGGCCTGGTCCCCGCGCGTATAGGAAAATATTTCAACAAAGTAACTTGTTTCCAGGGGCTGTTTAATATTATAACAATTTAGCAGAAGTTTATCATATTATTATATGTTTAGGTTTTTACAATCAAATCTAGGTACCTACTACTATAGATATTTTTTTCATCATCATTATATCATTTCAATTGTTTCATCGAAAAATCTGGTTTCTGATTATGGTCTGAAGTAGGTTTTACTATTAGGTTATGATTCATGCATTTACTTAATCTCATTGATACATTTAGATTATACCTACATAGGTACGTACCGTGTATGAATGAATAATAGTGATTATTCTCGTGTAGGACCAGCTCACCGAGTTCCAAGAATTTCACACCGATGACAATGAGATGGATAGCGGACGCGGCTGCAGATATCTGGTATCGCATCAAATCTATTTTGGGTACGAATGAATCATCTATACCTACAATGATCTACACACACTCATATTTGCAAAGAGGAAATATTTGAAGGATTCTTTCCGAAAGTAATAAACACATTTCAAAAAACTTTTACTTTTAAATGCCACATTAACTCTGAGTGCTGTTTTCATCCCAAAGTTTTCGCGAAAAACTCTTCGAAACAAATGAGTACATGATAAAAAATAATAATATACTTCTCGATAGACTACTTGATAGCCCCCAATTTGTATAATATCTTGATCAGGGCCCCTGTCGGTAACGTTCGAAAATAATAAAACGCATACAATTCCGTCTATTAAATTTTATTAAGCTATTCATAATTGTTACCCAAGTCCACGTTGTTCTATGGTCAACGCAGCACTGCTGCCGCTTCACGGGTTTGTTATTGACATAGATAAACTTCACTATATCGCGCCATTAATACGGCTCTGTGAATGGAGGAACGCGCATTAAACGAGTTTATCGACGTCGATAACAGGCCCGTGCCGCGGCTGTTGGACAACCAATACTGTTCGACTGCTTCCAAGACTGTATCATACGGAGAGAGATGGAGCAACCTCCAATTTAATATATTGCGAATATAATATTATTAATTTTTCGTTCGAAGGCAACACACATTTTGTGCAACCATTAATGAGCTTTACTACCTTTTAATATACCGTCGATGTGCATTGTTCCTTACAACGACGACGACGACGACATCAGCGTGGGAGGAAATCTAGCCTTTCTGAAAATAATGTGTGGATTTTACTTAATTTGTTTACTTTGTAGTTTTATGACAGAAACAGCGGTCAGTAGAGACTTGCAAAGCATCAAGATGGTACACTGTGGTGATTGCATTAAATACCACCATGTATTCAACAGACGTGCCTGTCGTCACATCTCATCATAAGAGATATCCCTCCTTAGGTAGATAGTTAGTATATAGTTTATAAGGTAGTAATATAAGTTAATAAGGTAGTCATACTCGTATAAGTTAATTAAAGGATAGAGATTTTAACATGGAAAAAAGTGCTTAATTTATCCTTCAGGGTCTCTCGTAATTTACCTCGGATATCGAAATTTATTTTATAAACTATATAAATGTGAAGAAGAGAATATGATTTTAAATTTCATTTCATTTCATTTATTTATTGAATAAGAAATTACACAAAAAATACAATATGCCTAATACAAGCAGCAGAAATCCATTAAGGGTTTAAGAGCTACTTAATAGTAAAATATTTTTATATCACATGCATTATTTAACAAGTAGGTATATTAGTTAATTAGCTAGTAGTTATCACTTATGGTAGGTGTTTAGTTATTAAATATTATAAGTTAAGTTAACACAATTCAATGAGATAGTTAGGAATACAGTACAGATTACAATATTTTTTTTATGAAACATCTCTTCAGTTGTTTTTTATAACCACAATTTAAGTATACACTTTGCATATCTAGGGGCAATTCATTAATGGTTTTGGGCAGTAAGTATCTCCAATGTCTCATCCCAAAGCAATTCCGATATTTAGGCAAGATACATTTTTTTGTTGATGTTAAAATTCGAAGTGATTTGGGGCGGGATTTATAAACTATTTGGGAAATATGATGATTTTCTTCTTTTAAAATTGACAACTTAATTTTTTCTTCTATTGGTAGGACTTTACAAAACTTAAACAGTTGTGTGTAGTTATCTTTAAATTTATTCTTGATGTTTATTGGGACAATAGTTTTTAACATTCTTATCTGTAATTTATATATTTTTTCTATGTAAGTTTTATATGTACGGCCATAGCTACCTAGTCCGTAGCTAATTATGGAATCTGCAAGTGCAAGATATAACATACGTAGTGTCCTATAAGGTATCTTATATTTTAGTAGGTATAGTTTACTTAGGATAGAACGTAATTTATTACAAATATAATTGATGTGTGGTTCCCAGTTAAATTTATGGTCAATAATGAGACCTATATACATATGGTTTTTCACAAATTCAAGTTTAGGGCAGTTGCACACAGGGTTGTTATTAGAGTGGAGACAGTCGTGGAGGTGGGCAGTGATAGTCGGCTCGTAGTCACTTCCTGTTCTTAGGTGAGCAGAATGTATATGCATAGCTTTGGTTTTTTGCGCGTTTATAGTAAGGCCTACATCATGTGCCCACCTGCACAGCTGGTCGAAACTACGTTGTAGTGCGCACTCGGCCTTACGTAAACATGTATTTGAAACAAGTAAACACGTATCATCTGCAAATTGGTATACCGAACCCTCCTCCAGCACATTACTCATGTCATTTACATACAGCAGGTACTCAGTCTTGATGTGTAAAAATATGGTTGCTATATGTATCGGATATCTTCACAGTTGTTTTTCTATTTTTATGATAATCTTTAAACCAGTCTAGGAGAGGGCCCTGTACACCATTCTGCGATAACTTTTTATATAAGGTATTATATTGTAGGGTATCAAACGCCTTACTGAAGTCAATGAACACCGCAAGTACATGTTGTCTATTGTGCAGGTGATCATTGACCTCATTAGTGAATTGACACAGTAGTTGGGAGGTACTCCGGCCTCTCTGGAACCCAAATTGTGTGTTATTTATAATATGCTGATTACGTAGGTATTTATTGAGCTCGTCGCCGAAGTATCTCTCAACTATCTTATCTATACATGACAATATAGTTATGGGTCTATAGTTATTATAGTCAGTATGATTACCTTTCTTAAATATAGGCCGTATAATGCCAATCTTTAATTTGTCCGGGTACTGCGATGTAGTAATACAACTATTTATTAAGTGAGTGATGACTGGAGTTATTTCTTTATTTATATACTTTAAATCGGATGCTCTGATCCCATCGTACCCGGGGCTTTTTTTCTCATTTATATGACTTATTATTTTAGTTACAATTTCTTCACTTGCTTTTTTTAGGCGTAGTTGAGTAAAACACTTTAGTATAGGTTCACACACAGGTTTTTATTTGAAGTATAGGAAGTCTTATATGGTGGTTGCTAAACACAACCATACCGCGATGTAGAAATAGTACATCAGCGCCATCTAGTGAAAATCACGGTAAACAAATTCTTTAAACATATCGCCCCCCAAGGACTATTAATGTCCTTAATAACAAGTAAGATAATCTTGAAAGTATCACAATAATAAAGGGAACAATGCAATATTTTGTAGTTAGTATTTAGTGGTTTTTTTTTTTTTTTTTTTTTTTTTTTTTAATACATGATTATCACTCCACAGACTTTATGTCCGTGCCTTTTGAAGAGTGGTAATTTTTATGAGATAGTTTTTAATTCTTTTATCTACTTTCTACTCGGTAAGGAAGTTTAGTTTATATATATTATCTTTTATATATATTTATTTTGTCTTTAGTTTATATATTCTTTCTTTTATATATATATTGTTCTTTTTCTCTTTTTTTTTTTTCACTGCTGGGGGAAAATCCACATGGACACCTGGGAAGAGGACCCAGGTAGTGTCGGGCGTTAACCGACTAAAAACCCCCAGCCGTGTATCTCATTATACAAGAAATGTCTTTTTTTTTTCCTTTTTTTTTTTTTTTTTTTTTCCTTTTTTTTTTATTAATCGTTTTCAGAGTCACACTTACATTAGTAATGGCAACAAACTTAAGAAGGACAGGGCCAATGCCAGCTTTCTTCGGAGAACTTAGTAGACACCTGGCAATGGCTCGGCCCCTCAGTCGTTATAGGTCATGTTTTGCCTGATGTTAGTGTGTGACTCTGTTCTTAAAGATAACTTATTTTAATTGTTAGTTTTTATAATAATTATATAATAATCAATTTGGCCTATATTTTGCGCTCTTAACGAAAATTATATTTTATGTTTTATTCCGCCCCGTTATGCCTTCTTAACATTTCCCCAGAAAGTGCAATGACCTCTTCGTCTCGATTCTTAACTGCCATTTTTAGAATGTACTCGAGGATGCGTTTCTTTGGCGCTGTTATTGCCGTTTTAGCGAGGTTGCCGATAGCGTCCTCGGTGTCATCCGCATAGTAGGTGCAGGTGGTGGTGTGCCTCGACAGCGCCACTACTGCGTGAGGTACGCTATCATGCAGCTTTATTTTATCTTTGGTTCTAATGATAATAACGGATTCGTACGTCAATCCCTGTGCTTCGTGTATGGTTAGGACGCGTGAGCCCATTCCTTCACCATACCCTTGGCTGGTCAAGGTCTCTTTTTCTTCCTGTGTATGCACCAGGAACAGAGTGTTGGTTTGGGATTTGGGAATTACTGCGTCTGTTAACCTTTTCAGCTGCAGGGATTGGATGCGCGCTGTGGCTGCGTATATGCCTGAGTATACTTCCTTTAGGGCGTATGCAACATCCATGGGGTTTCTGTATGAGCACAACAGCTCCTGGGTGATGTTTGCTACCAGTGTTGGGCGATTGTACCTAAGCTCGAATAGGTTCTCTCTGTCGATATATGGTAGCTGATTGATGTCTCCGATCAGAGCAATATCACAGGCACGAGACAGGTGGGCGGCCATTACGATTGCCCCGAAATGGTTCATCAGGGCTTCGTCAATTATCAGGCGTTGGCATCCGACATGTTCTCTAAAGCCGTTTACCAGGACTGATGCCATCGTACGCACCCTAGTTCTGACCATGTCACCAATACGATGCGCTAGCCTGTTTCTTATGTCGATGGCCGCCTCAGTTGTTGTTGTGATAATGGTGTCTTTGCTCACATCGAAGTTATTTATCACCCAGGTTGTCTTCCCACATCCAGGTACCCCGTTCACCCAAGTGATAGTGGGCATCGTCCAGTGATTCCAGTTGGCGTTGATGGTTTCCACTTTTGCTAGGATTTTATCCTCTAGCATAATCCTGGTGCACTGGGCGACGACCACTATTTGGTTGTTGTGTGGGACAGTAAATTTTGAGGAGTTGCATTCCCAGGGTACAAATCCGCTTTCCTCGCTGTAAGCCGCCATATACGCTCCAGTCATTTTGCCTCTGAGGACTTGGCAACTACTGTTATCGTATATGCAGGCTTCGGCCTCCTCGAGTAGAATTTTTAGCCGGCCTTCGTTTTCTTGCCTGTAGGTCTGCATGATGGTTTTGCAGGACAAGAGGTTTACCTGCTTTGTGGCGGTTGTTATTGCCACAAATTCTATGACGGCATTCTCCAAATGCTCTTTAGGGGAGGTTGCTGTTTTTAGCTTCGGTGGGACCACCTGACCCATGTCGGCTCTTGTTATGGTTCTTTGGGCCGTTCTTTTTCGGATGGGGCCTTTGGGGATTTGGCGCCACTCAGGTGTCCTCTGTGGTTTCCCCATAAGGCTTTGGGCAGCTGATTTGAATGCCTGAAGGAACCCTTGTGCGCGCCCCTGCGAGATTCTGCTCTGCATCCTCATATTTATTTCCTGCTGTTCAGCAGCAGCGACGGACTCGGAAGCCATCCTCTCCTGTAGGCGTTCTGATCCGGTGACCGCTTCAGTTTGTTGGTGGTTGTTGTTCCTCACGGGTATGTGTCCACTGAGATAGCTTAGGTCTTCACCTCTGTCCTCATACACAACTATTTCGTGTTGTTTTGAGGCTTTTAGGCAGCCCAGCTGGTCAACAATTTCACCTTTCTTATGCTCGATCACCATTGCGTCTACGCTTATTATCTTGGGGACGTTACTATCTTGTGCTCTCTCTCCAAGCATAGTGAGCAATGAGCATGCCTGGACAAACGGGGTGTCATCGGCCCATTCCAATAGTGCGATGGTCTTGTTACGGCATCGTACTAGTCTGCAGGACTGATCTCCCACTAGTGTTACCGGCAGTGCGTCATAGGCTTTACGTTTCATGGTAGCTTTGGATGTGCTTCCATTTAGGAGAGAGGCTAGGCCGGGTGATATGGCTACACGCTTTCGCGCCCCCGAGACGCAGAAGCTGATGCCGAGTCTTTCGCTGCTACTGTCCATGAACAGAGCCACACTTCGGCGTCTTAGTCCGGCTTCTCCTTTTTCGCCACAAGACAACAGCTGGTTTGTCGCTGTTGCTTTTGGAGTCACTTGTTGTGGTGCTGAGATGGTCGGGTTTGATGATTGGACTACTGATGTTGATATTGTTGATGTTGATTGGGCTTCAGGGCGAGAAATTGTGCTGTTTCTCCTTGCTGCTACTCGGAAGATTCGATCTGCGTATGATAGGAAATGAGGTCTGTGATTGGTGTCTGCCAGAATATCTTTTAATTCCGACTCCACCAAGTTCCTGTCTATCAGTGTCTCCAGATCATGTCTTGCAGCAAGAAAACGCGGGCAGTCCAGAATGATGTGCCATACCGATTCACTGATGTTGGGGTCGCAATCACATCCAGGGCTTCCTTTAAGTTTGAATCTGTACAAATATTCTCCTATCCCCCCGTGTCCGGTCAGCATTTGTACGTGAGCGGGGGTCAATTTAGAAGTTCGCGTAATTCGGTATGCTTGGTTGACATCCGGTAGAAATTTACGCGTGACTGCTCCTGTACTCGAGGTCGCGTATCGATCTTGCCATTTTCGGACCGATTCCTCTCTGATCTTTTTTCTGACATAGGACAGGGGGACTTTGTCATAGTCGTGGGAGGTGCTGTGTAGTGCTGCTGTTTTGGCGAGCTCATCAGCTCTTTCGTTCCCGGCAGTTCCTACGTGCGCCCTCAACCAGAACATTTGTATCTCTCCGCCATCGCCCACAGCCCTCGCAATGTTTTCCTTTATGCTTCTTGCCAGGGGGTGGCTGAGTTTCGGATTTTGGAGCAGATCGAGTGATGATCTCGAGTCGCTCAAGATGTTCACTTTTTTATCCGTGCTAGAGCTCACCAGTTTTGTTGCCCTGTGAAGTGCATAAAGTTCCGATTGGAAGACCGTGCACGATGGGTGGAGACCAAAAGTCTCGGACAGTTTTTCTTTGCCATCCTCCCACCAACTTAGGGCGGCGCCGACTTTTCCCTCTATCTTGCTTCCATCCGTGAAGATTTGGGAGCCGGTGTCCAGCAGGGTGGTGTTTTCAAGGATCTCGTACTTGGTAGAGGTAAGTGTGGACGGATGTGGTAAGTCCAAGTACCCTACATTCCGTTCGAGATCTTTGCCAGGTGGGAGGTAGTCAGCTGACAAGAGTTTTTTTGATTTGTACAGATTTGCTGCCTCCTGTATTCTGAGATCGAGAGGCAGCAAGCCCGACAGTGCCAGTGCAGATGTGAGCGACACTGTTCGGTAGGCTTTACATATTTTTTGTGCGAAACCTCTTTGTAGCGAGAAAAGTTGTTTTTTGTTACTTTCCAGTTCGACGGCTTGTGACCAGACGCTTGCGGCGTATGTCATGATGGGCTCCACTACTGCGATGTAGATTGTCCTCACAATTTCACCGTTTAGTCCCCAGGTTACCTTCGCTGCGCGCGCTAGCTGTTTGTGAATGTCTGCTGCCTTTTTACACTGAGCGGTTATGTGAGCTTTGAAAGTTAACCTGCGGTCTATGATGAGGCCCAACAGTTTTATTTCCTCTACGAGGTTTATCTTTGTACCAGCCATGAATAGTTGGGGCAAATCGTATTTCAACTTCTTCGTTAACAGCATCGCGTTGGTCTTATGTGGTGCAAAGTTGAGTTTGTTGCGAGTTCCCCATTCCACTATTTTATCGAGTACTTTGTTAGCCGACACCTCTAGGGTTTTTACTGCTAGACCTGTGAAGACAAGGGCCACGTCATCTGCGAATGCTTGACAATACACTCCTTCAGCCTCTAGTTTGTGCAACAGTGAGTCGAGGATGATGTTCCAGAAAGTTGGTCCTCCTATGGAGCCTTGGACACATCCCTTAGTGGTCCCCTTCTCACATGCCGCTCGAGCGTAGTTGACCTTGATCTTTCGGTCACTGAGATATGAGCATACCATCTCGTACAGATTTTGTGGGCACCTTTTTTTTGCCAGTTGATGTTTTAAAGCGGGCCACCATGCGTTGTCGAAGGCGCCCTCTATGTCCAAGGAGATAAGTACAACAAATTTTTTGGTGTTCATTCCCTCTCTTAGGTGTGCTACAAGGTCATAGAGAGCGTCCTCGGTACCTCTCTGGGGCATAAAGCCGTACTGGTTTTTGTTGAGCGTCGGTACCGAGTATTTAGTGGTTACAATTAACTTGACATAGAATTTTAGTAAAAGAGGTGGTAAACAATTTCAGTATGTTAAAAATCAAATTCAACGAATGTAGGACAATAGCTACACTAAAGATGTTCATTCTATGTTGTCTACAGATTTAAATGTGTATAAAATCAAATCAAGTAAAATTAAAACAATTTTGCAATAGCATCAAGTAAATAAGTTCAGTTACAATAGTTTTCTTAGTGTCCATAACAATTTTCATTTTTAAATTATCACTTTGTGCAACTTTAGTTCACTTAACTTTAAAACATTGAGGAATTTCACTCATCACTAGTTCACTATGAGAAGGCCACTTGTGTAAGGACATGCGCGTGAGAGACGCTGTGTCATTCGCATTCGTAGCATTACTGAATGTTTCTCAGTGGATGCTCTCCTCATCAATTCATCTCTGTTCATGTGTGTCTTTAGAGTAAGTTCTTTTTCAGTAAATTCTTCGCGTTCACAATGAGCAGTTTGGTGTAAGATATGTATCGGTGTAAGTAAATCTCGTGTATCTTGTTGTGAAGGTGGATAAATAGGAAGCTCTTCATTAATGCTGTTTGCTTTCACAGGTTTGGCGCTTCCATCATCGACAACTTGAAGTTTAGTATGTATTACTGCATGGTAAGGTAAGTAGTAGGGTTTTCTACCATCTAATCTTTCTTTTTCTGTTTCAGATACTTTCTCCGTGTGTAATTTCTCTTCGTATTTCTTCATGAATTTATCCTTAATTTCAGGTATTTTTTCCAGTTGCAGTAATCGTGTTAGATTAGCGTTTCGAGTGTGAGTTTTCTTGTGTTGCTCTTCACACTGAATCTCTTCATTAGTCATCGAATTCTTGTCAGGTAAGTACTCCTTTATATCTCGGAACTGATCTATTTCAAACTTTGTATGTGCCACAACAATAAAAAAATCACGGTAAACAAATTCTTTAAACAAGGCGCATAGTAGTACTAGGTGTTATTTCATAGTTTATCGAATTCAAAATAGGCACGCATTGTTTTCGAACTTGTTTGCGAACCTGTTAGCCAAGTCGCATTTATTTTGGTCAAAATATTTTAATAAGATAGTATCAATCGAGTTGCTTAAGTTCCCGCATAAGTTATTTATTATTGTCCAGACCTTTTTCGAATTTTTAAAGTTACTGCATATTTCATTATAGTAGAAGTTGTTTTTAGTCTTGTTAATATATTTATTAGTTTTATTACGGTATTTGTTGTATAGTATTCTATCATTTATATCATTAGTTTTCAACCATATCTTAAGGAGCCTGTCTCTGGTCTGGATCATTTTTTTTATTTCTTTATTAGCCCATTTACAGTTCTGTCTTTTGTTTTGTTCATTTATTTTTACATATGTCGTGCAACTTTGGTAAATTGTGTGGAAATTATTAACTATAGAATTTAATATATCTTCTGGTGTTTGGTAATTCAGTGTAGGGGTCCAATCACTATACTGATTTAATAGTGGTATTTTATTGGTGTGAGAGATACAAATATACAAAGCGTGGGATGTTCCTTGATAACCAAAAGCTTGATGTGGATTTTAATCACAACAAACCGAATCTCGAAGCCGGGTCCAGACATGTATCATTTCCCCGATCCGATCACCATATCCGTATGGTCGACGAGTATCATGATCGCGTTATGTGGACGGTTAATGATACGCTTAAATCCATACACAATTTCATTAAAATCTATTCAGCCGTTTTGACATCAAGAAGTAACAAATATAAACACTCAAAAAAAATTGCTTTTGAAATATTAGTGGGATAATGATCTATTCCCTATAATAAATATTTTACCCACGTTTCAAGAATTATAATAATTAAAAAATATATATTTATTGCTGATAAGGGCAGTCATTTTATACCTAG
Organism: Plutella xylostella; assembly: GCF_932276165.1. Taxonomy (NCBI): domain Eukaryota; kingdom Metazoa; phylum Arthropoda; class Insecta; order Lepidoptera; family Plutellidae; genus Plutella; species Plutella xylostella. The sequence goes on from NC_064002.1 coordinate 12,097,128, forward strand.
ATATTGTTGGAATAATGATATAAACCAGTACAACCTTGTTGTGTGATTGTATTCTATTTAAGAAAAGCAATGTGTTCTATGTACAACTGACATCTTCCTCTTTATCGTCTTACCTGTCTAACCGTGTACATCCAAATAAAAATCCGAATTACAAAAAGCAATCTAGCTGTTTTCACTTACGCCTACCCAATAGGTTATGGGCCCAGAGCTTAAATAAAACACTGAGCATATTATTTCGATAATATTTAAACTAATTACCGAAAATAATAATATTGTGAAAAGTGAAATGTCATTGGCATGGTGAAGACGGCGGCGCGGCGGCGACTGCTTAATGCTTTTCGTCTATGAAACTACGAGGTATTGACGATTGAAAATTTGGAATACTATACATCGGCAGGGTGAGTGATGTCTCTCAAAAACTAAGAGACATGGAGCACTTTTGAAGACCACTTCCTGGCAGTAATTTTGTTTAGTGGGTCTACCTTACTACGATCCACTGATGTCGATAAAGTCGTGAAAGCAAAATTACGGTCCGCTGCTAGTGCAAATCCTCCCAGTCAGCAGGTTTTCTCTACAGAGAGGCGAAGCGTGGTTGTTGTTTGTATTTTTGTATCTTTATTTTGTTGTTATTATGCTTTATTAAGGGCCACTATTTAGCACAAAATGGAGTATGTATTATTATATAGAGACTGATTATATTTTTGAATGTTTTTAGTTTCTATTATACTTTTGTTTTTGTAACTTAAGTTTGTGAATTAGTTTCAAGTTTAAGGAGTAAGGTCACAGTACATATTATTATACTGGTTTAAGGGCCACTGTTGGAATAATGATATAAACCAGTACAACCTTATTGTGTGATTGTATTCTATTTAAGAAAAGCAATGTGCTCTATGTACCTACAACTGACATCTTCCTCTTTATCGTCTTACCTGTCTAACCGTGTATAGTGCCACAATCTTATCTGTTCCGGTGGCGACGTCACCGTGATCGAATCCAGTGTTGCTTTCGATGAAATTTTGCCTATTTCTGGTTTAAACGACAATGCATTTCTGCTATTACCTATTGTTATAATTAGGTACATTAATGTGTATAGATAGATAAATCAAAATATAGGGTCGATAATAAATTTTTTATTTTATTTTTATTTATTTATAATATATCAAACGACATTTGTTGTATGGAAAATTTGTCCACGGCGAACAGAAATAAAATTAGTTCTGATATAGGAGATTAAATCTAGATTACAATGGTGTGGCGGACTCCTAGACACTAGTTCAGATGAAGATCAACAGATGGCGCTCGGAACGCAATACAGAGAAGATGTATGGGAACTACGCAAATTACTATGTAATTACATCGCGAATTCGAAGTTTCTCACCTACTCTGCAATATATGTATATAACGAAGCAGGAGGGGGCCCGAGCGTTCGTTATCATCATCATCAGACATGGCACGTGGTGTACGAGTAGGTGGACACATAAAACACAGCGGTAGTTCACAATTAAGATTTAATCAAAATCACAATTAACAAAACATCAAAGTGGAATCAACTTAACGGCACAGATCAACTAAACTAACACTTCACATGTACAGCACTTCACAAATACCACACTTTCCAAGAAACGCACGATCAGTTCCCAACACGTCTACTCGGTAGCTTGCCTCCAGCACAAAGTGAGTGACCCACCGTCCCGGTCTTCATAAGGTAAACGGTTGGACTCTGACAAAGCGCGCCAACGGCACACTTCGCGTCTCTTCCGGTGTGATGTCGGTAAAGCAGGTCGTTTCCACGATTACTAGGTATGATGACATGAACAATCTAACATCTAGTACAATGACATTTGCAGCAACTAGATATCATGACAGTTTCACGACATCCGCCACAACCAGGTATCATGACAGTACCATGACATCGACCACTAGTATCATGACATCTCCGACATATAGAAATCCCCAACGCTAACCGTTGGGCAGCTGCCCGCCAGGCCACACCACCCGGCCTGGTCGTAGGATCCTCCCTTTTTCATGGGGATGCTCTACCACCTCCAGCATCTCCATAATGGTATAGGTAATATATGTATGTGGGTCGTGGGAATAACGAGATACGACTTAAAAAAACTATTAATTATTATTTTTGAACACTTTATTTTACATTTTCTAAACAAACAAGAGCATACAATTAAAAGAAATTCAGACAGTGTGCAAAGGCTAATTCATCATCATCATCATCACGACCCGTCACGTCCCACTGCTGGGCCACGGGTCTCCTTCCAAAGGCTAATTGCCAAAAAGCAATTTCTTTCAGCCAACTCTTGATAGGTTGGGAAAACAATGACATGTCATAAATCATTTATTATTTATTTATTTATCATTATTTTGTCTAAAATCGCTGCAGGTCCTCACACCTGTAATCAAAGAAAAATAAAGATTATATACCTACTTTTCATCACGAGTATCACGACCCATCCCGTCCCCACTGCTGGGGCAAATATTTAATAAAATTACGGGCCTCTCGGGAAAATATTTAATAAAATTACATAGTTACATGGAGTATATGGGTAAAATTATTCGTCATATTTGGCAACACTAACCTGTAGCCGCTTCAACTCGTTCTTCCAATTTTTCAAACGGAATTAAAGGCGCCTGAATTATGTTATTCTTCCTGCATAAAAGCCAATATATATAGTACTACTTTTCTTGCATCACATTACAGCGCTTTTGGCAGTATTTCACCCAGAAAATCACAAAACAAATTAAATAACTCTTCACAGAAATTGACAACTCAGATAACGCACAGAGTATGAAATGACGTTTGACAATGACGTCTCGTTAGTTGCACATTTTGACCACCGGAACAGATAAGATTGTGGCACTATACATCCAAATAAAAATCAGAATTACAAAAAGCAATCTATAGTGAAACTATAAAGTCCTGAAATTAATGTTTGAGGAACTAAAATTTTCAGGAGCCTGGCACCATTAGAAAAGAAACATAAAAGTCATAACAATTGTTTATGACAATAGGCGGTTGGCTGTTTTTTTGAATTTTCTTATTAATTATAAGGATAATCTAGATAAAAGCAATAATTTACGCTTGGTTGCAATTAGGAAGATGAAGAAAAATATTCGTAGTCAAGCTAGTGAAGTTATTTATCGAGTTTTTATACAATGTTTAGTTTTTATACATTTTGTCGAATTTGGAGGATGTTTACACTCGTACAGCGTGTATGACGGGTATGTAGCATTGTACAAATTGTAATAACTATTTTTTTATTAGTACCAACGCTTCATTTATCGATAAACCTAGGTTTAGAGCCCAAGTCGAACATTGTTTACATACCACTGATTGTAGGTTTCATCTGGTTTCAGTTGAGTCAAACCTTAACATTTTGATACTTGAAGATATATTTTTTGTTTACTTACTAAATTCACATTATGTTATTTTTTTATTTTATTTTATAGTTATATCGGACCAGCGTGCCAAAGAGAGCAAAATATGGAATATTTCTAACTCGTGGAAGAAACAGAACTGGCCGTCCAAAAAGAGAAATTGATGTCTTTACTATGTGTGCCCTTCGTCAACAGATCCAGTTTTTTATACAGTTGTAATAACGTTATCTAAATAAATATTTATTGGTTTCACTATTATAGCCTTCATATTAACACCTTCTAGCTTGTATAAGAGCTTTTTTTGGGGATGGTGAGTTGTTTTTAAAATACATAAATAGGTAGGAAGCAAGGACTTTGTATAATAACAGGACTGAGTACTGCCAAAATTTTAATTACTAAAACACACCGTAAGCTGTTGTAATAAGATTCAATTTGGCAATCAACGTTTCAAGAGCCAAAACGAGCCGAGCGAGATAGCTAGATTAGAGGCCGTTTGTCCCTTACTAACGCTTGCCATCCCAAAAAAAAACGTGATGGTTGGTAGAAAATATTTGATTTGATTTGAATTGAAAATGTTAGATTTTTATTTCAAACAATGATTTAATTATCATACGAACTCTAAGCATAACTTATAATTAAATAATAACTTTAAACTTACTAATAAGATTAAAGTTATTATTTAATAAGATATTATTTTGTATCGACATTGGTGAAATTGGCCACCCCCAATAACTGGCCACACAGCTTTTTATTCGCCTAAAATAAGAAACACGATGACAGCACGCCATCTGTTACAGCTTGACACTAACCATTAGTAAGTTGTCGTTCATTTTAGTTCACACTCATTCCGCTTGAAGGATTGGTCTTCAAAATACCCGCAATTTTCTGACAGTCGGCGACAGTGCGTCTGATAAAATGGTTGTGCGCTAAGAAAACGTTAAGCGAAGACATAGAGGCGATATTTTTTGTCCCCAGCTTCTGTGAGTGACTTTAAATAGTGACAACGATAGATTTTGAGCTAAGCAATCATAATTTTTACTGATTTAATCCTTAATTTGATTTTTTATTGCATTTTTCGACTTGGCCAGTTACTGGTTCCAGTTTTATAGTATTTTTAGTAACTGGCCCCCCTATGCCAGTTACCCCAATTTGCTACTTGCAAGTAAATTAACTTAAAATACAGCTTATCACCTTGGTTTTAAATAGCATTTTCTGTGGTATAAATTTTGTAAAAATCGTTCAATATTTAGTAGTAACTGGCATAGGTATTCTAGTGGCCAGTTACTACATGGCCAGTTACTGAGAACTATTTTACTAGAGGCGATATTTTTTGTCCCCAGCTTCTGTGAGTGACTTTAAATAGTGACAACGATAGATTTTGAGCTAAGCAATCATAATTTTTACTGATTTAATCCTTAATTTGATTTTTTATTGCATTTTTCGACTTGGCCAGTTACTGGTTCCAGTTTTATAGTATTTTTAGTAACTGGCCCCCCTATGCCAGTTACCCCAATTTGCTACTTGCAAGTAAATTAACTTAAAATACAGCTTATCACCTTGGTTTTAAATAGCATTTTCTGTGGTATAAATTTTGTAAAAATCGTTCAATATTTAGTAGTAACTGGCATAGGTATTCTAGTGGCCAGTTACTACATGGCCAGTTACTGAGAACTATTTTATGTTTCAGGATATATGCTAAAATCTCTTCAAGATAATGGTGGCCCAGCCCACAAACAGTCTTCACTATTTGGACTGTATCCTCGTCAATATCCGTAGTGGTTAGCAGCGATTCGAATCGGCTCTGTTGTTCTCTTTGGAAGATGGTGTTGCCATGCCAACTTCAATTTGGTGCAGCGTGGGACGAAGGGCCTGCTTCATCAGTCGTCTTCTCTCCAGCTTGATATTCAGAGTGCCTCCAAGGAGTCGGTGATCACTCCCAGTTTAAAATCTATTGATCACTGAGGCATCTCTGAATATGTGCCGCTTGTCAGTCAGAATTAAGTCGATTTCATTTTTCGTCCTACACCATCGGGGCTTGACCATGTTCACTTCCTCCGGGGATGTTTCTCATAGAAAGAATTCATCAAGTACAGCCCATTCTGGTCTGTCTCATTCGAGGAAGTCAACAAGAATTTGCCCTCTCCGATTTCAGCTACTAAAGCCATGGGGCCATCCTACCCTCAATTCTTTGCATTCTTGTACTCCCACTTTGGCGTTGATGTCCCCCATCACAATGGTGTATTGGGTCTTAGCAGTACACTTGATAGCCCTAGAGATATCTTCGTAACTATACTGCTTCGACTTCTGTGTCAGAGTGTGTCGAGGTTGGTGCATATACCTGTACGACCTTCAAGGAATCCTTCTCGGTTAACTTAAGTACAAGGTACGCTACCAGATTCGACACATTACTGATCTCCACTACGTTGCTGACAAGGGTCTTGTTGACAAGAAATCCTACGCCACCTTGGGACAGTTGGTTACCCTCCCGACGGTAGAGCATGTGGCCAGACTTCAGGGCTATCGTGTCCCTCCCTAAGGCTTTCCGATAGCCCTATTCTATTCTATTCTGTGTTGGGGTGTCAGTGCCTGCACCTGGCTCCCTCGAATGGAACCTTTGTGCATATCCCCAAGGTCTAAACTGCCTTTCTAAGCTTGGACCATTTCCCACCATGCTGGCATTCCACTGCGGGTTGGTGGGATCACATATCTAGATGTGCAAAATCTAGACATGCAGGTTTCCTCACGATGTTTTCCTTCACCGTAAGAGTGATGGTATATATTGTACTTAAGTCAAAAGAACTAATTGGTACCAGTGGCGGCTGCACCTCAAGTGCGCCCGTGCAACGCACTACCATTTCAAAACCTTCTAAATACCTTCCTTCTTCCTATACCATACTAGGTATACGTGTAAAAAAAAACTTCACAAAAAATACCAATATAACAACCGTAATACCTACCCTAAACAGAAATTACATAAATCTGATTATCGTTACTAGTTAAATTAAATCGAGCTGGCCTATTTTGATTTCTACTGCGAAAGAATTAGATCTTATTTTTGCTTGAACAAAAACGGCCTCGTGCGCTCGGATTGTCGCACGGAGCAAGCTCCTACATGTAGTATGAAACAGGATGGAAATCGCCCGGCGCGTGAGACGGAAGATGCTCAGTACAAACTGTATGCAGTTCTAGGATAAATCCGTGCGCCGCACGCGACCGGAAATTGCCGAAATAATACGAATGACGCCACGGGAGGCGCGGGCGGCGGCCTTGACCGGTGGCGTGACCTACGAACGATGCACTTGTCATGTCAATGTCATTGTCAGTTTCACCTTTCGCGCGCGAATACGTAATTAATTTGCTAATTACTTATTAACTAAGAAAGTAGTAAAGATTTCGTGAGTGTGTATGTGTGTGTGTGTGTGAGTGAAAATGATTGCAAAATACAATATTGACTTCATAAAAAGCAATAGGACATTGCAAAATAGACTGGACATTAAATCTGCTGGGCCGCCTCGGCCTTTACTGCAAAACAAAAAATGAAACTTATAAAGTACCTACCTTAATTTTCAAAAGTGAAATGTTCAAATTAAAAGAAATGGTTATGTGGATGTGAGAGACTAAATGCTTTATTTTGCTTTCCGTGTGTTGTTTTCGTTTCGGCGGAGAAGCTACGAGTTTCGCGTCAATAAATAAGGTAAAATACTTATAATTTTTTTACTTCTAATTGTAATAGTTAATCTATTTTTCTCCAAAAAATTACTAAACCCATAAAGTGCACCACCGGGTATCTGAGGCACCAGCCGCCACTGATTGGTACATGTCAGCACCGGGATTCGAACCCGCATCTCTGGCGTGAGAAGCGGGCGCTTACCCGACTGAGCTACCACCGCTCTCCGATAGCCCTAAGATGTCCTTATTTTTTTGCCCAGCTCTACCTCGTGTTACACCATCTTCTCGTCCTCTCTCAGTGTCCGTGCGTTGTATCTAGCAAGTTGTATTTTATACAATCTTAAAATTAGTTCAAGAAGAAGCTAAGATTTAAGGATTTGACTTAATATAAACTTGAAATAATTCAATATGATTGTTAATAAAGATTTGCGATGATTTAAAGATAAGAAACTTATTTTTGTCATAATAATATGTGAATTGTGACGTTGTTACACTAATTACATTGAAGGGGTATTGAATTGTAGAAGTATTTTTGTTTTTATATTAAATTTTGTTAGAAAATCCTTCCTTCATTTGAAGGAAACCCGTGCCCCGGCAGGTGGGGACGTAATGATGACGATGAACTGTTTATTTGTTAAGAAATATAAGGTATTTCTCATTATTAAGTGTTAACACATATACTACATCATAACACATTAATTATAATAGGTTTTTTATAATGTTTGCAGTAGTTATAAGGTTAAAACTTGTCATTTTAGTTAATTATATTAGGTGGCCAGTTACTGCAAAATAAGGGGGCCAGTTACTAAAAATTGTGGCCAGTTACTACACAAAAGTGATAGTTTTCATTTAAATAAAGATATTTAAATAAATAGTTCTTATTGATTATTAAATTGATCAAAAAAACAATCAACAGGATCTAGTGAATCATTAGATATATAAATCACCTAAATCAGATCATGCATTTAGATGGAGCACACACGTAAAGTGGCCAAGGTGCTTAAGTGGCCAGTTACTACCCCTTTTCCCCTACCTCATAATAATTATGTTAAACCTGTCATTATTTCAAACACTTGGTAGTATTCTTTTTAGTACCTCATACCAACCCTTTCATCTGTCATGGCGGTTTGTTTTGAATTTATTTGTTGTTGTCTTGTCATACCTATTTTTGCAAATTAGTAAGTTTCATTGAAGAAATTGAGAAAAAGTGATGTGTACAAGTTTGTAAAAGTGAATCGTGTGGTGGTTGCGGCATATTATTTCACAGGTAAGCCGAGAAAGGTAATATTAGATTTATAACAAATAGGGTAACCATGCGGTATGACAATCTATTGGGGCTACGAGCTACCACACAAAATAACAAAATTTTATTCGATTGTCCACGCATATCTCCGAAACTATTGATCCTAGCCAAAGGGTGCCAACGGAATCCTATTACCTAGCTCCTAGCTTCCACTGTCTGCCCGTCTGTCTTTCAATGTTTCAATGACTAATTATATATTTTATTTCTTTGTCAGATTTCCCAAGAATGAAGATAAGAAAAAAATATAGCTGGATGTTGTTCCGGTGTCACAATAGATCATCATCATCCAGTTCAATGTAATGAGGAACCACACATGATTTCCAGTTGTGAAGGCATTAGCTAATTCATATTTAAATTTTAACATACTTTTTCCATATTGGAAAGTCTAATTCCTTAAAGAATTTAGGCAGTAAGATTGGCCTCCGGCAGAATTGTATAAAACAATATTGTTAAGCCATGTTTAGTAATAATAAAAATTAATTCAATAAATACAGTGTCTTTTATTTGAATTTGTCATAATCTACTAACTATATCCCATTGCACGGGGAAAGACATTTGATAAGTCAAAGTCAATATATAAATACAAACAAAAACTAGCCTTATTCGAATGTAATAAGGGTTCTGTCAGATGTCTTTCCCCGTGGAATGGGATATAAACTATCGCCGTCTTTGATAATCACAAAATAATTTCATTTGTCATAGACAGCATCCCGAAGATATACATATATCTCCGATATATGCAACTCCGAAGAGTGACTAAGATTTTGTCGACCTACGGTAGCGATTGTTCAGTAGAATTATCAATAAATTGTCTAGGTACCTATACTTAAAGCAAAAATATATTTTTTTGGGTCCCAATTTTTTATCACTGTAATAATTATATTATTACAACAAGTCCCCAAAGTCCCACGTAACACAAATTTCGTGGCCACCTTATTAGAGAGGGACAAACGGCCTCTTTACTCACCTCCTGCTCGGCTCGCTTTTGGGTTCCGAGTGCTCAGTCCTGCTATATATACAAAGTCCTTGGTAGGAAGTTAACAGGCAAAATTTCAAGTATCAAAGTCAGTTATGTTTCGCTATATAGGGTTGCTACATGAAAGATAGCAGTGCTCTCATTTAATTTCAGGACTTTATAGTTTCACTGTAGCTGTTTTCACTTACGCCTACCCAATAGATATAGATAAACAGACAAATCATAGAATTCCTGGAGTAATAATATCGCTATTAATGCATAAGTCAAACATGTAACGTTGTAGCGCCATCTCGTTTTCAAGTAAGTAAGTTAGTAACTAAAAATCTGACGAAAAACTTCCCTGTGATGTTGCCGTTTCACTGGAAGTTTCACTTTACGAAGTGAAGTTCGAGGTATCCATCATAGATGGCGTAGTTTACTATTTCACTGATACACGGTAAATTCGGGAGAATGTGGATCCGACATAATTATTTATTATGCATTAATAAGTTAATAAGGTATGGCAATACCATTTTTTTCATCATGCGTAACTCAAGATATACTAGAGTTCAAAATAAGGTGGGTACTAATTTCCCTTTGCCGTATTAAAGATTATACTTACTACAAACTAAAAGTAGGTAACTAGGTACTACTTCGAAGGCTCGAGCCGGCTCGATGGAATCAAAGGAAAGAAATTTCCTTCGAACCTACTCGAAGCGAGACGTCGACGGCTCGGTGAATACTAAACGCCGCGCCCCACTCGATACATCAAAGCTGAATGTGTGGACGAAAGTCCATGCCATGGGTTTTACTCGACAGTTTAGCTCGATCAAGTAATACTGTACTTATGTGAGTAAGGACCAGACCTACCCTCCAGCCACCTGTGGGGTTACCACCTCCAAACATCTTCTGTCAGATCCATACGAGTTACGTTATATTTGACAAGCGAGTGTTTGGTGAAATTCCACCTTAGTCATGTCGGTATTACTTTGATCGGTAGGAACTGCAATAATAGAAACGAGAAAGTAAACAGTCACATAATTTATTATTTTACGAACATAGTATTCAAGTAATCTAATTATCTATACAGATTATGCTGAGTGTTGCTCAGGCTCAACTCTTCTCCTGCTGTACGTTTCCCACACCAATAACATTAAGTTTGTTATCATTCAACGCTCCTGAGTATGAGGGAAAGTTAAAGTACTAAAGACCTCCTCTAGAGTGGCAGTGAAGAGTTTCGGAGACAGCGGGTCACCCTGTTTCACTCCTTTCTCTATTCTAAAGTAGAATTGATGAAACACATATTAATGTGTAGCCCATGACTACAGTATATCCTGGTGTAAACTTTATTATTATGAGGCATGGGAGAGCCAATAATATATATATTATGAAAATGAAAGATCAAGTCTTTGTACTGTACTAAATGTTACCCTCAAGCAAAGATTTTTTTTTTAAAGTGGTTCTGATTTTTTTATATATTTTTCCTTCATTTTGAACACCTTTATCACTGAATATAAAAAAAGGAAAAAAAAAAAACCTTAGGAAAGGACTTCCATTTACCACCGTACTTTGTACGTTATGTATGTTAATATTAGTTTGTGCTCAATAAAACCTATATAGGTATATATATATTATACAGTCCACTTTACTTATCTCTGTGTGTTCATTGCACCAGCGGTCACAACAACCTGCATTGTCTTATGTAATGTCTGCTGTGATATAAAATGTTATAGGTAGGTACCTACTAATGGTAAATGTTTTTTAAAATATTAAAATAATTTATATATTTACTTTGGTTTTGTAGTGCAGAGAATATGGCCTCGTGTGATATGCTATCGAAGGCTTTACTATAATCTACAAAACCCAAGTACAATGGCTTATTATATTCGTTAAATTAAGTACTTATAGGTAGTTTTATCAACTAAAAGTCAGTCGGTAGGAACCTACTCCAATAATAGAAAAGAGAAAGTAAGCAGTCACATAATTTATTATTTTACGAATATATTATACAAAAAACAATAACAATAAAGCTGGCGGATAGTGGATATAGTGAGGCACGGGACGCGGGAATGGCTCGCCTCATGCCGCAGGTGCAGGCGGCTGCGTGTCCTCGGTCCAAGTTCTATTGCTTCTGGTTGCCCAACGCAGTAATACCAGTCACTTGGTTTCCAGTCAACAATCCATCGGCTGCGTATTAAAAACATAAAAATAGTTTAGTATAAGTAGATGAATTATTGTAGGTCATATGTTAAAAAAATGTAAATAAATAGTATTCATTTGATGAATAAATAACCGAAAAAAATAAATAAAAATAAAAGACATAGTTGCTGATTTAGAACTGAGGCTATCAGTGTGGCAAATCAGGCAAAAGTAGCGTATCATTTTGCAGACACAATTTATTTTTGAATGTGACTGCTAAAATAAACGCCACTTTTGCGCTGATAGCCTCAACTAATCTACCAAGTATATAAAAATAATAAGTCGGGTTTCCTTCCTGGCGCTAGAACTCGAGACCGGCTGAATCGATTTCGCTAATTTTGCTAGTCGCTAGTGTTAGTAATATTGGTTGAAGTCCAGGAAAGGTTTAAAAGGTAAAAAAGGTAGGGTAGGTATGGTAAGAGGCGAAGCGAGGCTCGCGGGAAACAGCTAGTGCACTTTTAAAATCGTTGAAATAATTATAAGTAATAAGATTATGGCACCAGTGAAGTGTATTGAGATTTCGTGTTTTAGGTTATATTATTTGGCTTCAAAGCTAAAATAAATAAAAAAGGAAAAAGAAACGTTAATATAAAACTGAACCTCAAATAGCCTTACTAACGTTAAAATTCAACACTTAAAGTCAGTAATCATTTGAACGGCCGAATAAATTCTCATAAAATTACCTACGACCCATAAAAATCAACAAAAATCGGTTCAGCTGTTTGTGACCTACAGTACAGACAGATACACACATACAAAGATGAACGGACACGTTAAACTTATAACCTCCATCGAGGGTCGAAAATATTAATCCTTGTTTAGAATAAGCCTACCTACGTGCTAGGTAGGCTTGTAAAATATATTTAAAAGCTTGTTCATCACAACAGGTTTTATTGTGATACTTTTTCATATTTAAAAGGCATAAACAGACATAAAAAAATAATTTAGGACATTAGAAAATCATAGTTTAGACATTAGAAAATCATAGTTTAGACATTAGAAAATATAACAGATTGAACATTAGTTAGGTTAAGAGATCTTAATACTTACTGTTTTCTCTATTCTGATACACGTAATCAGCATTTGCGTTTCCCAGTAGTGCCACCTGAAAAAATATTTTATTATTATTATTATTATACCGTAGGTACTTTCTACGTCCTGCATAAGAAGTTACTTATTTTAGGTAAAGTGTAGATTTACCTAAGTACCTACTTATTGCAAAAATAATAGAGATTTTGAGATAACAAGGATAATTAGACAATGATGATGAATTTTATATCTATATATAAAAAAATAAGAAGTGAATATTATATTTCTCAAAATCCTGCTGTCCTTAAACCAGTGCGTCCTGCCGGCGAGCAGGGTTCTGTAAGTGAACACGCACGGTGCTTGTTCTGATATAAAGTCACTCGCAGCGTGCTATGGGCCCAGGTTCATGCTTGGGGTTTCTCTGAAGACCTTACTTACGTTATTGTAATGGGGAAAAATCGGTTCATGGTTTTTCTAGTTTTACGTTACATAACAACATTGTTTAAAACTGAATTTTCATGAAAACACTACCTTTTTCCAACGACTGAAAGATTTCATATAAAAATACGAAGTGAGTACTTACCAAGCCCAGAGCGGCGACGGTGAAGATGTAGAAGAAGTTCATGTTGGTGTCCGGCTGTCCGCTGCGAGCGAGTGTGCACGTCGAGGCGCCGCCCGCCTTCATATACCCCAAAATCTGGACACCTGTGCACACTCATTAAATTTTTAAACGTTTAAATACTTTCGGTAGTTTATTTTCCTTCAGGACAAAAAATTTTACCTCATAAATTTATATTTGTACCTATAATTAAATTTATAAAATACCTACTAGCTTTTGCCCGCAAGCTTCGCTTCGCCTTTTAAGGCGCACATTTTAATGTTTTGTGTAAAAGAACAACTCCCGAACTGCCTAGTTGCCTACCCAATAACGTGCCATGGCGGTATTAAATTACATGAAAGTTAACAAATACTTGACTAAAAATGATTTTGACTTCATACAGCAAATATGACATGTATGGCTATTGCAAAATAGTCATTACCATTTATAAATGTAAAATTTCAAGCATCTAACTACAGTTTAGGTTTTTTCATTATTATTTTTTTCCCGCTAACTCCCAGGCATGCTAGATTCAAAACATAAATTATAAAATATAATATATACCAATGTTGCAATATCCTGTTGTAACTAAGCTTTAAGTTAACTGAGGTAGGTACCTTCATGCCAAACAGACGTCTAACTTAAGCGGTTTAGATTTTTCATACAAAAGGATTTTCCCGCTAATTCAAAACAGACAGAAATACAGACAGGCACAGTTGCTTTCGCATTTATAATATTATTAGTTAGGATGACAAAAATATGATTTTTCAGCTGTTATAACTTCTTAAACACAATAAAACCGATTCTTGTATGTAATTTTTTGTCACAAAATACTTATTTGAACAGTTATCCAAATCTGAATTGTTTGATTAAAATATAATAATATTGTACGGTTATTACTTCTACTGTTAACGGTTATTGAACTTATTCATATTACACCGAGTGGAAAAAACCAAAGCCGTTTTTTTTACAATAAAGGTATTTATGTTTTCTTTCCGGAAAATAAACTATCTTCACGGCTCATTCGTTCTTTCCAGCCTGTATTCATATAAGATCAACATAATTATTATATTCCCCTTCTGCGGCTAGACCAAAATAATAGTGTTATTTTTCTGCACTGTACTCTTTCTCTCTGTGTGTATTATCCAATAAAAATCCAAATTATAAAAAGTTATCTTAGCGTTTTTGCTTACGCCTACCCAAAAACCTTAAATGACTTTTTTGCGCTGAATTTTCTTTTACTATAATAAATAAAACGATGTAAAACTATCGAATAAGAATATAAAAAAAATAAAAGTATGCATATTCCCTATTATTATTACAAAAAATATTTATTACTGATAAGGACAGTCATTTTATACTTTTATACCTAGATATAAACAGGCAAATCATTGAATCCATAGAGTAATATCACTATTAATGCATAAGTCAAACATGTAGCGCCATCTCGTTTTCAAGTAAGTAAGTTAAGAACTGAAATTCAGACGAAAAACTTCCCTGTGATGTTGCCGTTTCACTGGAAGTTTCACTTTACGAAGTGAAGTTCAAGGTATCCAGCATAGATGGCGTTGTTATTATTTCACTGATACACGCTATACCACTAAGCAAATTGCTTTGTGCGGTATACGGATACAGGAGAATGTGAATCCGACATAGGTACCTAATTATTTATTATATATCATCATTAATTCCTCTAACTCCACGAGGAGCATAGGGCCTCCACAGTTCTTCTCCAGACGTTCCTGTCCTGGGCTCTTTCTTTGGCTTCGTCCCAGGAGATTCCGACGGCATTGAGGTCGCTGAGAATGGATCGCCTCCAAGTTATTGCAGGTCGCCCTTTGCGCCGTCTGCCCTGCGGCGGATTCCAATCTAACGCCATTTTGGCGATATTCCCCTCTGGTCTTCTGAGGCAGTGTCCAATCCAACTCCACTTTCTTCTGAGGATCTCTTTATTTATGGGTTCCTGTCGCGTTTCCTTCCAGAGGTCTTCATTGGATATTGTCTCAGGCCAGAACACTCGCAGAATTTGCCGCAGATGTTTATTGACGCAAACTTGTAACTTAGTGGAGATTGATTTGGTCACTTTCCACGTCTCGCAACCATACAGCAGGACTGATTTGACATTGCTGACAAATATACGGAGCTTGAGGTCTCGTGATATGATGTTTGACCGCCATATCGGTGTCAGCTGGGCAAATGCGCCTTTTGCCTTTTTAATCCTGCCATCCACATCGTCATCTGTTCCGCCAGTAGGTGTGAGAACACTTCCCAGATAGCAGAAATAGGGCACATCTACCACCTGTTTATCCCCAATTTTAATAAGGTCACGGTTCGGGGTCACCACCCTCATCGCTACAGTTTTTTGCGCATTAACTCTTAAGCCTGTTTTTTGCGCTTCATCCTGAACTGCATTAGCGGTGCATGTGAGATCTTGCAGAGTTGTTGCTAATAAGCAAATATCATCAGCGTAGTCAAGATCATTCAGCTGATCACTTCCCCACTTGATATCCTTCTGACTCTCTGTTGCTTTGCGCAAAACTTCGTCTAGCAATATGATAAAGAGGGTAGGCGAAAGAAGGCATCCCTGTCTCACTCCAGCACGCAGTTTTATGGGATCAGATAATTTCCCGCTATGTAGAACTCTACATGAGCTGTTGTCATACAGCGCACGAATGAGGTTGATGATCTTCATAGGTATGCCTTTTCTCTCTAGTGCTTTCCATAGTGCAGTATTATTATATATAATCATACTTAACTCAAATTCAAGAGTTTGAAATAAGGTGGGTACTATTTACCCTTTACCCTATTAAAGATTATACTTACTACAAACTAAAAGTAACTACCTACTTTCCTCTTCTTCTTCTTAGCTTGTAAAATAGTTATAATAGTTTTAATTAGCACAAAACCGGGAGTTAGCGGTTGAAATTCGGCATTTAACTTAGGCTGTTTTTGCATGCGGATTTAATCACGCACGCGGGATTTCCTTGCGTTCATACAAGTAAGTATTCATTGTAACGCGTGGAATATGCACGCGAGATGCGGGAAAATGGCGTACCATCCCGCGTGCGTGATGAAATCTGCATGCTGTTTAAACAGCCTTAAAGCTTGGTTACAATAGGATATTGCAAGATACCTAGATGTTTTCAATCTAACATGTCTGCACACCTACAGTGCCACAAACTTATCTGTTCCGGTGACAGCTCACGTAAATGTGTAATATTTCTTCACTCTATAAGATTTTAAGTTTACCAGTAGTGGTAATTCGCTCTTGTGGTTTCAATAAACCCATCTTATCTATTATATCAATATATAATTCATTAGTATATAATGAGATATGGATCAATTTAGTTCGCTCTCACCGGAACAGATAAGTTTGTCGCACTATAAGTACCTATATAGTTATGGTTTTGTTTTGAATAAAACCAAAAATACATAAGTTAGATGCTTAAAATAAACATTTATTAATGAGTATTCTGCCATTTCCATACAAGTCTTTGCCCTATCTTCTTCTTCTTTGGGTACCATCTCCTATCGGAGGTCGGCAATTATCTGGCTTATTCTTTCCTTCGAGACTGCTGCTCGGAACAAGGATGTGGTGTCGGTGTTGTACCAGTCTTTCAGATTTTGGACCCAAGATGTTTTTTTTCGACCGGGTCTTCGACGGCCTTGAATTTTCCCTTGTAGGAGAAGTTGCAATAAACCGTATTTACTGTTGCGCATAATATGTCCCAGGTACTGCAACTTTCTCCTTTTTGCGGTTTTAAGCACTTCGGTCCCTTTTTCCATTCTCTGCAATACCGTTTCGTTTTTTATTTTATCTCTCCATTATATCTTCAATATTCTTCTATAAACCCACATTTCGAATGCTTCTAACCGTTTACACATGGTCTGGGTTAAAGTCCAAGCTTCTACTCCGTAAAGAAGTATTGAAAATATGTAGCATCGGAGTAATCGACACCTGGAGGATATCTTTGCCCTATGAAGCGATGAAAATAATTTTTAGTCAAGTATCTTGGTACTTATTTGTCAACTTTCATCTAATTTAATACCACCATGGCATGTTATTGGGTAGGTAGTTCGGGAGTCGTCCACGGGAATATAATTTTAAGGCGAAGCGAAGCTCGCGGGCAACAGCCAGTAGTTATATAACTTTAGTAATTTAATCACTTTCTCTGTTATATTTCTGAAATTTGTACCTCTAGCTAGAGTCTAGATAACTACCTACTAACTTACCTACTTATTATGTCACTATATGGATAAACACACACATAGCCCATAAACAATCCATTGTAAAGTCTATTATGCCCAGTACTCACTATCGTTATTACTCGATATATTATTGTCTTGTCCAACTCAGCTAAGGCATTTGGAAAAATGAAATGGATATGCTTGAGTAAAATTGTATTAACTAGATATAAGTAAAATTGTATTAGTTATAAGAAAAAGTTGAAAAGATGCTCGAGGAGTTTCTTTCGCCATTTCTTTCCTCCTTAATCACGGGGCCTTTGTGAAATGGTGGTAGACTTTTGACAAGTAATTCTAAGATTCTACGTCAAAAAAATAAACGATTTCATTTCATTTCGAGTAAAAATCTACGTGTGGAGCGCAAAACTCACAGTTCGAAGGTTCGCGCCGAGCCGGCTCGATGGAATCAAATGAAAGTAATTTCCTTCGAACCTACTCGAAGCAACAATACTACGGTTTGGTGAATACTAAACGGTGCGCCCACTCGATAGATCAATGCTGAATGTTTAGCTCGATCAAGTAATACCGTATGTGAGTACAGACCATTAGACCTTCTCTCCAGCCACCTGTGGGGTTACCACCTCCAAACATCTGTCAGATCCATACGAGTTACGTTATATTTGACAAGCGAGTGTTTGTTGAAATTCCACCTTAGTCATGTCGGTATTACTCTGTTCGCTAGTAACTGCAATAATAGAAACGAGAAAGTAAACAGTCACATAATTTATTATTTTACGAACATAGGTAAGTAATATAAGTAATTTAATTATCTATACAGATTATGCTGAGTGTTGCTCAGTCTCAACTCTTCTCCTGCTGTACGTTTCCCACACCAATAACATTAAGTTTGTTATCATTCAACGCTCCTGAGTATGAGAGAAAGTTAAAGTACTAAAGACCTCCTCTAGAGTGGCAGTGAAGAGTTTCGGAGACAGCGGGTCACCCTGTTTCACTCCTTTCTCTATTCTAAAGTAGAATTGATGAAACACATATTGATGTGTAGCCCATGACTACAGTATGTCCTGGTGTAAACTTTATTATACTATATATATAAATATATATATATATTATGAATATATATATATATTATTGGCTCTCCCATGCCTCATAATAATAAAGTTTACACCAGGACATACTGTAGTCATAATATATATATATTATGAAAATGAAAGATCAAGTCTTTGTACTGTACTAAATGTTACCCTCAAGCAAAGTTTTTTTTTTAAAGTGGTTTTGATTTTTTAATATATTTTTCTCTCATTTTGAACACCTTTATCACTGAATATAAAAAAAGGTTTGGTTAGTGGCGGCAAAGCGGGTGAGACTAGGCTATTCTCTTTTTGGGCCTGTGTTCAGAACTGAACCATAGACAAGTAATTTATTACTGGCAACCTTAGGAAAGGACTTCCATTTACCACCGCACTTTGTACGTTATGTATGTTAATATTAGTTTGTGCTCAATATATATATATATACATATATACAACATATATAGGTATATTATACAGTACACTTTACTTATCTCTGTGTGTTCATTGCACCAGCGGTCACAACAACCTGCATTGTCTTATGTAATGTCTGCTGTGATATAAAATGTAATAGGTAGGTACTAATGGTAAATGTTTTTTAAAATATTAAAATAATTTATATATTTACTTTGGTTTTGTAGTGCAGAGAATATGGCCTCGTGCGATATGCTATCGAAGGCTTTACTATAGTCTACAAAACCCAAGTACAATGGCTTATTATATTCGTTAAATTAAGTACTTATAGGTAGTTTTATCAACTAAAAGTCAGTCGGTAGGAACCTACTCCAATAATAGAAAAGAGAAAGTAAGCAGTCACATAATTTATTATTTTACGAATATATTATACAAACAATAACAATAAAGCTGGCGGATAGTGGATACAGTGAGGCACGAGACGCGGGCTGACTCGCCTCATGCCGCAGGTGCAGGCGGCTGCGTGTCCTCGGTCCAAGTTCTATTGATTCTGTTCGCCAAACGCATCAATAACACTCACTTGGTTTCCAGTCAACAATCCATCGGCTGCGTGATAAAAACATAAAAATGTGTCAGTCATAGTTGCTGATGTAGAACTGAGGCTATCAGCGCAAAAGTGGCGTATCATTTGCAGACACAATTTATTTTTAAATGTGACTGCTAAAATATACGCCACTTTTGCGCTGATAGCCTCAACTAATCTAGTATATAAAAATAAGTCGGGTTTCCTTCCTGGCGCTATAACTCGAGACCAGCTGAATCGATTTCGCTAATTTTGCTAGTCGCTAGTGTTAGTAATATTGGTTGAAGTCCAGGGAAGGTAAAAAAGGTAGGGTAGGTATGGTAAGAGACGAAACGAGGCTCGCGGGAAACAGCTAGTGCACTTTTAAAATCGTTGAAATAATTATAAGTAATAAGATTATGGCACCAGTGAAGTGTATTGAGATTTCGTGTTTTAGGTTATATTATTTGGCTTCAAAGCTAAAATAAATAAAAAAGGAAAAAGAAACGTTAATATAAAACTGAACCTCAAATAGCCTTACTAACGTTAAAATTCAACACTTAAAGTCAGTAATCATTTGAACGGCCGAATAAATTCTCATAAAATTACCTACGACCCATAAAAATCAACAAAAATCGGTTCAGCTGTTTGTGACCTACAGTACAGACAGATACACACATACAAAGATGAACGGACACGTTAAACTTATAACCTCCATCGAGGGTCGAAAATATTAATCCTTGTTTAGAATAAGCCTACCTACGTGCTAGGTAGGCTTGTAAAATATACTTAACAACTTGTGCATCACAACAGGTTTTATTGTGATACTTTTTGATACTTCAAAGGCATAAACAGACATAAAACAATAATTTAGGACATAAAAAATAACAGATTAAACATTAGTTACGTTAAAACATCTTAATACTTACTTGTTTTCTTACTCTGGACCACTGTATCACCAACACCATCGGCATTTGTGTTTCCCAGTAGAGCCACCTGAAAAAAGGTTTTTTATTATTATTATCCGTTGGTACTTTTTATGTCCTTCATAAGAAGGTGGTTATTTCAGATAAAGTTTGTGTGTGTTGTTGCATTTGATTAATCGAATTAACTAGATACTTACTGTAAAAAATCTAGTGATTTTGCGAAATCAGGGATAATTAGAGATGATGAAATTTATCAATCGTTGAATTATAATCGTTAAATGCATCCAAAAAATGAGACCCATTTCCCCCATTTCTACTAATTCGTAAATTTATTATTTTTGACTAATTTAACTGCAATACTATAGTACGTATGATGATGATGATGACTGTAGTACAAAAGTTTGAACTGAACAAAACTATCTTATCTTTTTCACGGAAAGCTTTATTACCTACTGCATAGTTACATAATAAAGACGCATTTGTTTGCCCCAAACGAGGAAAATCAGTTAAAATATATATTTTTAAAACATTTATTATGAATCCTTTCTATGATTCCAATAATATTATAGAACCCAAGGCTATAAATTTGTTCAGAAATAGTTGTTCACTATTCGTCTGCTTCTAAAAGTGAGATATGTCCATACATTCTCCTTAATTATTCCGATATCTTTTAGTGATCGGAAAATACAACGCCAGTTGACTCTATAAAATAATAATAATTAGTACTAAGCACTTACTAAGCCCAGAGCGGCGACGGTGAAGATGTAGAAGAAGTTCATGTTGGTGTCCGGCTGTCGGCTGTGAGCGAGTGTGCACGTCGAGGCGCCGCCCGCCTTCATATACCCGAAAATCTGGACACCTGTGCACACTCATTAGATTTTTAAACATTTAAATACTTTCGGTAGTTTATTTTACTTCAGGACAAAGAATTTTACCTCATAAATTTATATTTGTACCTATAATTAAATTTATAAAATACCTACTAGCTTTTGCCCGCAAGCTTCGCTTCGCCTTTTAAGGCGCACATTTTAATGTTTTGTGTAAAAGAACAACTCCCGAACTGCCTAGTTGCCTACCCAATAACGTGCCATGGCGGTATTAAATTACATGAAAGTTAACAAATACTTGACTAAAAATGACTTTGACTTCATACAGCAAATATGACATGTATGGCTATTGCAAAATAGTCATTACCATTTATAAATGTAAAATTTCAAGCATCTAACTACAGTTTAGGTTTTTTCATTATTATTTTTTTCCCGCTAACTCCCAGGCATGCTAGATTCAAAACATAAATTATAAAATATAATATATACCAATGTTGCAATATCCTGTTGTAACTAAGCTTTAAGTTAACTGAGGTAGGTACCTTCATGCCAAACAGACGTCTAACTTAAGCGGTTTAGATTTTTCATACAAAAGGATTTTCCCGCTAATTCAAAACAGACAGAAATACAGACAGGCACAGTTGCTTTCGCATTTATAATATTATTAGTTAGGATGACAAAAATATGATTTTTCAGCTGTTATAACTTCTTAAACACAATAAAACCGATTCTTGTATGTAATTTTTTGTCACAAAATACTTATTTGAACAGTTATCCAAATCTGAATTGTTTGATTAAAATATAATAATATTGTACGGTTATTACTTCTACTGTTAACGGTTATTGAACTTATTCATCTTACACCGAGTGGAAAAAACCAAAGCCGTTTTTTTTACAATAAAGGTATTTATGTTTTCTTTCCGGAAAATAAACTATCTTCACGGCTCATTCGTTTTTTCCAGCCTGTATTCATATAAGATCAACATAATTATTATATTCCCCTTCTGCGGCTAGACCAAAATAATATTGTTATTTTTCTGTACTGTACTCTTTCTCTCTGTGTGTATTATCCAATAAAAATCCAAATTATAAAAAGTTATCTTAGCGTTTTTGCTTACGCCTACCCAATAACCTTAAATGACTTTTTTGCGCTGAATTTTCTTTTACTATAATAAATAAAACGATGTAAAACTATCGAATAAGAATATAAAAGAAATAAAAGTATGCATATTCCCTATTATTATTACAAAAAATATTTATATCTGATAAGGACAGTCATTTTATACTTTTATACCTAGATATAAACAGGCAAATCATTGAATCCATAGAGTAATATCACTATTAATGCATAAGTCAAACATGTAGCGCCATCTCGTTTTCAAGTAAGTAAGTTAAGAACTGAAATTCAGACGAAAAACTTCCCTGTGATGTTGCCGTTTCACTGGAAGTTTCACTTTACGAAGTGAAGTTCGAGGTATCCAGCATAGATGGCGTTGTTATTATTTCACTGATACACGCTATACCACTAAGCAAATTGCTTTGTGCGGTATACGGATACAGGAGAATGTGAATCCGACATAGGTACCTAATTATTTATTATATAATCATACTTAACTCAAATTCAAGAGTTTAAAATAAGGTGGGTACTATTTACCCTTTACCCTATTAAAGATTATACTTAGTACAAACAAAAAATAACTAAGTACCTACTTTCCTCTTCTTCTTCTTAGCTTGTAAAATAGTTATAATAGTTTTAATTAGCACAAAACCGGGAGTTAGCGGTTGAAATTCGGCATTTAACTTAGGCTGTTTTTGCATGCGGATTTAATCACGCACGCGGGATTTCCTTGCGTTCATACAAGTATTCATTGTAACGCGTGGAATATGCACACGAGATGCGGGAAAATGGCGTACCATCCCGCGTGCGTGATGAAATCTGCATGCTGTTTAAACAGCCTTAAAGCTTGGTTACAATAGGATATTGCAAGATTCCTAGATGTTTTCAATCTAACATGTCTGCACACCTACAGTGCCACAAACTTATCTGTTCCGGTGACAGCTCACGTAAATGTGTAATATTTCTTCACTCTATAAGATTTTAAGTTTACCAGTAGTGGTAATTCGCTCTTGTGGTTTCAATAAACCCATCTAATCTATTATAGGGTAAACTACCCTATTGTTGACACCCCTCCATTTATTGACACAGCGCGGAATAATTAAAGAAAACAAGACAACGCTTCGTTCTATTTAGTGATATTTATCTTTGAATGCAGCAGTAATAGTTATTCTGTAATGGTAACACTCGGCAGTCCTTTTTACAGCAATGGCTGACCAATAAAACATAGACAATTCGTGCCTCTCCGTTGCTTCTTCAAATTCCGCCATCTTGGATCGCTTTTTGCAAAGGACAGTGGCTACTTTAAGAAGAAATTTGCTAGTATTTCTTTTAAAAAATTATAAATTTGTTATTTGGACTGAAAAGTGAACAAAATTCCTTTTCCATTTCTTACCTCAAAAACCACTTATTTTCGGTTATAACTTCGAATTTAGGTGGTGTCAATTATAGGTAGCACTTTCGGTATATTTTCCTAATACTGACATATTGGGTCAATAATTGGAAGGAATGTTTTTTGTTTTCATGTTAATATTTTTGCTTTTTCCGGTAGTATATCCTATAATGATCATGTTAACACTATTTAATCATTTATCCCACACGAATTTCCAATTCATGACACAGTGTCAATACAGTGAAATCCAATTATCGACATAGTGTCAGTAATCTATTTCCCTATTATTGACATGTCTATATATAGGCAAAGTGTCAATAATTTAGTCTCATAAACGATAAATATTTTTATGGGAGCTTACTATACTATGACACTCAAAAAATAACTTTTCCTGCTTCACTTCTCACTGCCTTGCTGCAACCTATACGAAGTCGTCTGACTATCAGTGGCAGGTGGCCTGCTAACTGCTCTACGTCCACCTGTCATCATTTTGCCTGTCCAAAAGTGTCCTGCACACTTCCCACCCAGCTGAATCCACCTCGTAATCTATTAAAACTGGGATTCTGACCCGGCGGGTAAACAATGATCAAGATACGTGTTAAGATTCACAAAATTGAATGATATCCAGCGGTATCGTTCGTTTCGATTGGGACACTGGACATTACCTTAGTCTTGAACATGTTTATCTACAGGCCAACCCTCAAGGATGCGACGTGTAGTTCTGCGAGCATAAACTGGAGATATCAGAGGCATATTCATGATTCATGATGTCTTCATCAATACAGATGTGACAAAGCTACACCACACTTTTTCTTTGGCCTTTCTCTTCCAGCAGCTACTTACCAGGTACATGTCTAAGATCAGCCTTGGTCCTGATGGCCAAAAGGCGTGCTATGCCACGCTTGCCTGTTCGTTACCTCCACTCGAGAACTCGATTACTCCAACTGTCTTTCTTCTTGGGTGGCTGGCCTATTGGCATCTCACATTGGTTCTCTGATGGATTGATTGCCCCATTTCAGTCCGCATTACGACTTTATATCAGTGGACCTGTTAGCCCAGCCGTGACCACGTTTCTGAATCATGGCATCAGCAGCGGGACGCACTGGCTGGAACCTTTGAGAAATGCCCAGGAGATCATGAGACGAAGCAGCCTAACTCCGTGGGACTAGTCTGCTAGCATCAGTATTAGATGCAGTACATATGGTATGTCAGATAACTAGCTGACGACTTATGGTATGTGACACTTATGGTGTTTCAATATATCACCGTGATATACCAAATAGAGAACCGGACCCATGGTACCCTCCCAAAGGTTTAATTCCTGTTAAAAACGGTTTTTAGGGTTCCGTAGCCAAAATGGCAAAAACGGAACCCTTATAGTTTCGTCATGTCCGTCTGTCCGTCTGTCCGTCTGTCACAGCCGATTTACTCGGAAACTATAAGTACTACAGTGATGAAATTTGATGGGAATATGTGTTGTATGAACCGCTACAAAAATATGACACTAAATAGTAAAAAAAAGAATTGGGGGTGGGGCCCCCCATACATGTAACTGAGGGATGAAATTTTTTTTTCGATGTACATACCCGTGTGGGGTATCAATGGAAAGGTCTTTTAAAATGATATAAAGTTTTCTAAAAAACATTTTTCTTAAAGTGAACGGTTTTTGAGATATCAGCTCTCAAAGTCGTAAAAAGTATGTCCCCCCCCCTCTATTTTTATAACTACGGGGTATAAAATTCTAAAAAAAATAGAGGTGATGCATGCTAATTAACTCTTTCAACGATTTTTGGTTTGATCAAAGTATCTCTTATAGTTTTTGAGATAGGTTGATTTAAAGTTTATTATATTTGCTGCTACGGAACCCTTTGTGCGCGAGCCCGACTCGCACTTGGCCGGTTTTTATTACCTAATATCAAGCATGTCAATAATTGGTACAGGAGGTGTCATAAATTGGAAAACGCGTGTCAATAATTGGGAAATAAGGGTTCTTTCAAATTTATAGCTGATAATAAAAAACTAAGACTATAGGGTCATTGTTTTGTCAAAAATATTATAAATGAATATACACCTGAAACCGCTACAGAAAAAAATACCACAATACTAATATTTTATGCGTATTTATGGCCAGTTTTCCAGACAACTCGTCTTAAAGTGTCAATAATTGGGTAGTTTACCCTATCAATATATAATTCATTAGTATATAATGAGATATGGATCAATTTAGTTCGCTCTCACCGGAACAGATAAGTTTGTCGCACTATAAGTACCTATATAGTTATGGTTTTGTTTTGAATAAAACCAAAAATACATAAGTTAGATGCTTAAAATAAACATTTATTAATGAGTATTCTGCCATTGCCATACAAGTCTTTGCCCTATCTTCTTCTTCTTTGGGTACCATCTCCTATCGGAGGTCGGCAATTATCTGGTTTATTCTTTCCTTCGAGACTGCTGCTCGGAACAAGGATGTGGTGTCGGTGTTGTACCAGTCTTTCAGATTTTGGACTCAAGATGTTTTTTTTCGACCGGGTCTTCGACGGCCTTGAATTTTCCCTTGTAGGAGAAGTTGCAATAAACCGTATTTACTGTTGCGCATAATATGTCCCAGGTACTGCAACTTTCTCCTTTTTGCGGTTTTAAGCACTTCGGTCCCTTTTTCCATTCTCTGCAATACCGTTTCGTTTTTTATTTTATCTCTCCATTATATCTTCAATATTCTTCTATAAACCCACATTTCGAATGCTTCTAACCGTTTACACATGGTCTGGGTTAAAGTCCAAGCTTCTACTCCGTAAAGAAGTATTGAAAATATGTAGCATCGGAGTAATCGACACCTGGAGGATATCTTTGCCCTATGAAGCCATGAAAATAATTTTTAGTCAAGTATCTTGGTACTTATTTGTCAACTTTCATCTAATTTAATACCACCATAGCATGTTATTGGGTAGTTCGGGAGTCGTCCACGGGAAAATAATTTTAAGGCGAAGCGAAGCTCGCGGGCAACAGCCAGTAGTTATATAACTTTAGTAATTTAATCACTTTCTCTGTTATATTTCTGAAATTTGTACCTCTAGCTAGAGTCTAGATAACTACCTACTAACTTACCTACTTATTATGTCACTATATGGATAAACACACACATAGCCCATAAACAATCCATTGTAAAGTCTATTATGCCCAGTACTCACTATCGTTATTACTCGATATATTATTGTCTTGTCCAACTCAGCTAAGGCATTTGGAAAAATGAAATGGATATGCTTGAGTAAAATTGTATTAACTAGATATAAGTAAAATTGTATTGGTTATAAGAAAAAGTTGAAAAGATGCTCGAGGAGTTTCTTTCGCCATTTCTTTCCTCCTTAATGACGGGGCCTTTGTGAAATGGTGGTAGACTTTTGACAAGTAATTCTAAGATTCTACGTCAAAAAAATAAACGATTTCATTTCATTTCGAGTAAAAATCTACGTGTGGAGCGCAAAACTCACAGTTCGAAGGTTCGCGCCGAGCCGACTCGATGGAATCAAATGAAAGTAATTTCCTTCGAACCAACTCGAAGCAACAATACTACGGTTTGGTGAATACTAAACGGTGCGCCCACTCGATAGATCAATGCTGAATGTTTAGCTCGATCAAGTAATACCGTATGTGAGTACAGACCATTAGACCTTCTCTCCAGCCACCTGTGGGGTTACCTCCAAACATCTGTCAGATCCATACGAGTTACGTTATATTTGACAAGCGAGTGTTACTTTGTTCGCTAGTAACTGCAATAATAGAAACGAGAAAGTAACCAGTCACATAATTTATTATTTTACGAACATAGGTAATATTCAAGTAATCTAATTATCTATACAGATTATGCTGAGTGTTGCTCAGTCTCAACTCTTCTCCTGCTGTACGTTTCCCACACCAATAACATTAAGTTTGTTATCATTCAACGCTCCTGAGTATGAGAGAAAGTTAAAGTACTAAAGACCTCCTTTAGAGTAGCAGTGAAGAGTTTCGGAGACAGCGGGTCACCCTGTTTCACTCCTTTCTCTATTCTAAAGTAGACTTGATGAAACACATATTGATGTGTAGCCCATGACTACAGTATATCCTGGTGTAAACTTTATAATTATGAGGCATGGGAGAGCCAATAATATATAATATGTTACTGTAAAAGCCCGAACAACGCTAAATCCTAGGATTTACCAGTAAATCTTAGGATTTACCAACATGAGTTGGTAAATGTAAGGATTTGTGAAAATGGGTCATTTTTTTCGGGCTTTTACCATTAGAATTTGGTAAATGCTAGGTTTTACCACTGACACCTAGTAAAAGTTGGTTTTGGGAATAAAACAAAGATAAATTATTACCTATTCATTTATTTCAATCAAAACTTAAATTATTTTCTTTCAGAATTTAAATATTCTTTTTTATGAACATATGTCATTTTAAAACCTTTAAATCAACATAATTATTTTAACAATGTGTAATAATCATATATTTTTCAACCACTTGAAATCGGTCACCCATCCAATGGCTGACCATGCTGGTTGTTGCTAAACCTCAGTGATCAGTTACGATCACTGAAGCCCGCTCGACTACGGACGCTTTGTTCGACTACGGAGGTTATAAGTTATAACCTGGCTTTTTCAACATTTACCGTACCTTAATGTAAATCCTAAGATTTACCAAGTGAATAGTGGTAAAAGTGCGAATCGCAAAATCTTTCGGGCTTTAACCATTAAGAGTTGGTAAATCTTAGGTTTTACGCGTAAATCTTAGGATTTACCGTTGTTCGGGCTTTTACAGTAACATATATATTATGAAAATGAAAGATCAAGTCTTTGTACTGTACTAAATGTTACCCCCAAGCAAAGATTTTTTTTGTTAAAGTGGTTCTGATTTATTTATATATTTTTCCCTCATTTTGAACACCTTTATCACTGAATATAAAAAAAGGAAAAAAAAAACCTTAGGAAAGGACTTCCATTTACCACCTTTTGTTAATATTAGTTTGTGCTCAATAAAACCTATATAGGTATATTATACAGTCCACTTTACTTATCTCTGTGTGTTCATTGCACCAGCGGTCACAACAACCTGCATTGTCTTATGTAATGTCTGCTGTGATATAAAATGTTATAGGTAGGTACCTACTAATGGTAAATGTTTTTTAAAATATTAAAATAATTTATATATTTACTTTGGTTTTGTAGTGCAGAGAATATGGCCTCGTGCGATATGCTATCGAAGGCTTTACTATAGTCTACAAAACCCAAGTACAATGGCTTATTATATTCGTTAAATTAAGTACTTATAGGTAGTTTTATCAACTAAAAGTCAGTCGGTAGGAACCTACTCCAATAATAGAAAAGAGAAAGTAAGCAGTCACATAATTTATTATTTTACGAATATACTATATAAACAATAACAATAAAGCTGGCGGATAGTGGATACAGTGAGGCACGGGACGCGGGAATGGCTCGCCTCATGCCGCAGGTGCAGGCGGCTGCGTGTCCTCGGTCCAAGTTCTATTGCTTCTGGTTGCCCAACGCAGTAATACCAGTCACTTGGTTTCCAGTCAACAATCCATCGGCTGCGTAATAAAAACATAAAAATAGTTTAGTATAAGTAGATGAATTATTGTAGGTCATATGTTAAAAAAATGTAAATAAATAGTATTCATTTGATGAATAAATAACCGAAAAAAATAAATAAAAATAAAAGACATAGTTGCTGATTTAGAACTGAGGCTATCAGTGTGGCAAATCAGGCAAAAGTAGCGTATCATTTTGCAGACACAATTTATTTTTGAATGTGACTGCTAAAATAAACGCCACTTTTGCGCTGATAGCCTCAACTAATCTACCAAGTATATAAAAATAATAAGTCGGGTTTCCTTCCTGGCTCTATAACTCGAGACCGGCTGAATTCGCTAATTTTGCTAGTCGCTAGTGTTGAAATATTTGTGGAAGTCCAGGGAAGGTTTAAAAGGTAAATAAAAAACCGGCCAAGTGCGAGTCGGGCTCGCGCACAAAGGGTTCCGTAGCAGCAAATATAATATTACAGTTAAATCAACCTATCTCAAAAACTATAAGAGATACTTTGATCAAACCAAAAATCGTTGAAAGAGTTAATTAGCATGCATCACCTCTATTTTTTTTAGAATTTTATACCCCGTAGTTATAAAAATAGAGGGGGGGGGACATACTTTTTACGACTTTGAGAGCTGATATCTCAAAAATCGTTCACTTTAAGAAAAATGTTTTTTAGAAAACTTTATATCATTTTAAAAGACCTTTCCATTGATACCCCACACGGGTATGTACATCGAAAAAAAAAATTTCATCCCTCAGTTACATGTATGGGGGGCCCCACCCCCAATTCTTTTTTTTACTATTTAGTGTCATATTTTTGTAGCGGTTTATACAACACATATTCCCATCAAATTTCATCACTGTAGTACTTATAGTTTCCGAGTAAATCGGCTGTGACAGACGGACAGACGGACAGACGGACAGACGGACATGACGAAACTATAAGGGTTCCGTTTTTGCCATTTTGGCTACGGAACCCTAAAAAGGTAGGGTAGGGTATGGTAAGAGGCGAAGCGAAGCTCGTGGGAAACAGCTAGTGCACTTTTAAAATCGTTGATATAATTATACCTAATGAGATTATAGCACCAGTGAAATGTATCGAGATTTCGTGTTTTCGGTTATATAATTTGGTTTCAAAGCCAAAATAAATATAAATAAGGAAAAATCTCAAATAGCCTAACTAACTTTAAAAACCCCCGACAATCAACACTTAAAGTCAGTAAACATTTGAACAACCGAATCAATTTTCATAAAATTACTACGATCCGAATAAAACAAATAAAATCGGTTCAGCCGTTTGTGAGCTACGCTGCTACAGACAGATACACACATACAAAGATCCGTTAAACTTACAACCTCCATCGAGGGTCGAAAATATTAAACCTTGTTTAGAATAAGCCTACCTACGTGCTAGGTAGGCTTGTAAAATATATTTAACAGCTTGTGCATCACAACAGGTTTTATCGTGATACTTTTTGATATTTGAAAGGCATAAAAAGACATATAAAAAATATGTTTAGGATACTAGAAAATCATAGTTTAGACATTAGAAAATATAACAGATTGAACATTAGTTAGGTTAAGAGATCTTAATACTTACTGTTTTCTCTATTCTGATTCACGTAATCAGCATTTGCGTTTCCCAGTAGTGCTACCTGAAAAAATATTTTATTATTATTATTATACCGTAGGTACTTTCTACGTCCTGCATAAGAAGTTACTTATTTTAGGTAAAGTGTAGATTTACCTAAGTACCTACTTATTGCAAAAATTATAGAGATTTTGTGATAACAAGGATAATTAGACAATGATGATGAATTTTTGATTTATATATAAAAAAATAAGAAGTGAATATATATTTCTCATAATCCTGCTGTCTTTAAACCAGTGCGTCCTGCCGGCGAGCAGGGTTCTGTTAGTGAACACGCACGGTGCTTGTTCTGATATAAAGTCACTCGCAGCGTGCTATGGGCCCAGGTTCATGCTTGGGGTTTCTCTGAAGACGTTACGTTATTGTAATGGGGAAAAATCGGTTCATGGTTTTTCTAGTTTTTCGTTACATTACAACATTCTTTAAAATTGAATTTTCAAGTAAACACTACCTTTTTCCAACGACTGAAAGATTTCATATAAAAATACGAAGTGAGTACTTACCAGGCCCAGAGCGGCGACGGTGAAGATGTAGAAGAAGTTCATGTTGGTGTCCGGCTGTCGGCTGCGAGCGAGTGTGCACGTCGAGGCGCCGCCCGCCTTCATATACCCGAAAATACGGACACCTGTGCACACTCATTAAATTTTTAAACATTTAAATACTTTCGGTAAAAGTTTTGTCTCATTCAGTACAAAGGATTTAACATCATAAAATATTCGTACCTATAATTATATTTATAAACTATGACAAAATATCTGATAGCTGAACAAACTCAGATGATATAACTTCTACAACATAATAAAACCGATTTTTGTCTGTCTCAAAATACTTATTTGAACAGTTATCCAAATATGTATTATTTATTTAAAATATAATTATTGTAGTTCTACGGTTACAACGGTTATTGAACTTATTCGTTATTACACAGAGTGGAAGAAACCAAGGTTATGATTCTTTTAAAAAAATAATACTATGTTTTCTTTCAGGAAAATAAATTAGGCTAAGTATCTACTTATCCTTCATAGCTCAAAGTTGCAATGGGGACCCCATATTGAGAGGATATCCGGTAGATTGAGTTCTGCAGCTTATGCGGTTAGAACCATTAGACAGTTAACAGATGTAGATACAGCCAGGCTTGTGTATTTTAGTTATTTTCATAGTGTTATGTCTTACGGAATTCTATTGTGGGGACGAGCGGCTGACATTAATCAAATCTTTGTTCTGCAAAAACGAGCAATTCGAGCCATATATGTATTAGGGTCTAGAATTTCATTAAGAGATACGTTTAAGGAAATAGGTATACTAACTGTTCCATGCCAATATATCTATGAAAATATTATGTATGTTCGTAAAAACTTAAATTCATTTAGTAAAGTAGGAGCCACTCACGGTATTGAGACCAGAAACAAAAATAAGTTGCTTTTCCCCACACTCAGACTTTCGAAAACAAACACATCATTCATGGGGAACTGTATACGTTTTTATAATAAATTATCAAATGAAGCAATAAACCTTACTGAGCAAAAATTTAAGAATTA
Organism: Plutella xylostella; assembly: GCF_932276165.1. Classification (NCBI taxonomy): domain Eukaryota; kingdom Metazoa; phylum Arthropoda; class Insecta; order Lepidoptera; family Plutellidae; genus Plutella; species Plutella xylostella. Next base: position 12,129,560 of record NC_064002.1, read on the forward strand.
TGTTAAAGCTACATTATGTAGTAAAGCTTACTATAGTATAAATGATTATTTAAACGACAAAAACGCGTGGTCTTGTCCACCTCAGCTAAGGCTATTGAAAAAATGAAATGGATATAGGTACTTAAGTAAAATTGTAGGTACTAGATATAAGTAAAAATTGTAATAGATTATAAGGCAAAAGTTGAAAAGATGCTCGAGGAGTTTCTTTCGCCATTTCTTTCCTTCTCAATGACGGGGCCTTTGTGAAATGGTGGTAGATGACTATCGACAAATAATTGTAAAATTTTACGTCGATTAAACCATTTGAATTTGAATTTGAATTTGCTCATTCGTTTATTCCAATGTCTATATCAGATAAACATATAATTATATTCCCCACCTGCGCCTAGAATCGACTAAATTTTGTGGCTTCGGTAGGTTAGGTACTCACTAAATCAAGTATTTTCTGTAACTGAAGATACATAAATTTCTATACGTATCTACCTATAGAAATTAAAAAAATATGTGAGGAAACCTGCACATTCTAGATAGGTATGTGGCCTAAATGATTTCTCATTAAAATACGGCTCGCGACCTTTCACGTCAGTACAAATGTACCAAGAAAAGCGAGTGGTCGCTGTGTTGTGAGCTTGTGAGTGGTTGTGACACTGACATCTGCTAAATTTGATAAATCAATGAGCCGTTTTCCTTGACAGCTGTCAGTTGAGCTTTTGGGTAAGCCGATAGATGGCGTGAAAACGCAGTGTACCAACTGTCAAAAATTACATAGAGAGCAAAGAGTACTAAACTCAGAATAAGAACTCACTAGTTGTGATTAAATGTCGGGTGGTAGCGCGAGCCATCCTTCCGAGGCTCAGACTGCATGTGGCTTGGGATAGTGCTAAGTATTCTGTGAATAGTTCTACCCGCGCCGTCACGTAGTGTTCTTTTCTCTATGCGCGCCGTTTGAACGGGTGCTGCGTGCGAGAACTGATTTTCTATTTTTATTTATGAACCAAGACGGCTTTCCGTCCAGTTAGTTTGGCATTCCGTTTTCGTAACTCTATCTTCAGATTGGCAAGGGACCATGATCCATAGTCCTTAGGCATTATTACAGTATAGCAGTCACTATCTCAAAAGAGTCACTATCTCAAGTGCACTAACTCTACAGTATCAAGGGAGGAGGAGCAGATAGTTCAACTACAACTCAATTAATACAGGAGAAACACAAGGAAACTGAGAAAACTTGAAAAGAACGGCTGTACGCACAATCGCACTGAACGCTGAAGCAACAGTGACATCGACATCATAGAGAAAATAATACTACAATTCTACCTACCTACGTCACTTTCACATTTCGTTAGCCTCACAGAATAACATATTGTGATCTGAGTGTGTTCTGAGGGTTTGAAAGTTGGTACAACCCCAGACAACGCCATCTATTTCTCCAAAAAGGAACTTTTTTTTTTTTTTAACAAACGCCTCATTACACTCCAACTCCACTCCATAGACATTAATGCGTGTTTTGAAACTATACAAGGCCAGAACGCACCCATAGTGTACTAGCACTGTATAGTTTCAAGTGAAAAAAATAAATATTTTACTTGAAAATATACACGATTTGTGCGTACTAATCGCGTATACTTTCAAGTTGGGATTTACTGAATCGTACTTGAAAATATACATTGCTATTACGCATATTGCTTGATTGGCGTACTTGTCGCATATAATTTATAACTACATGCTGATTCTAATTTACTTAACTATTTCGGTAAATGTAAATGACTACAATTGACTTGTTCTGCCTGTCATACCTATAAAATGATAATAAATGAAGATGAACAAGCTCTAATTTAATTCATAAATTGATATTTATAGCAATCATACTTGCAAGTAAGCATACCTACTAATATCTTATTATTTAAATGAATTAAGAGCAATACCTACTACACTCGTGAACGGATAAGACAAGCTTAATGACGCCGTCGGCAATATTAAAGTGCATTTAACAGCGCATCAAAATATTATTATAACCAACTAAGATAGTAAATTTTTATCAAATTTTAAATTTAATAGTTTAAATAAATTAGGGTCATTTGGTGTTGACTTTTTGCTACTTGGACTTATTCATTGCTCGTGAGTGTAGTAGGTATTACCCTATAGACCTATTATAGACATATTTTTCATCAAGTTTTGAATTCACCGTAATTGTCTTTTATGAATTGTTCTACACCCTCTCATGAGATAATTTTTACTATTGACAACAGTTCTTCAGTTTAATATCAATTTACTTTTTAACTTACGGTGTAAACAAAAAACACGTTATGAAATTAATGCCAAGTGCCAAGAATGATGATGCAGTGTTTAAAAAGCAATAGAATTATTACTATTTCGCATGAAAGAAAGAGAGAGCAACAATTCAAAAGGGCTACCTGGTAACTAATCACGTATAGTTTCAAGTGCTCGCATTGCCGCTTGGCGCTTGAAAATATACACGATTAGTACGCAGTGGTAACTGCTGCAGTATATTTTCAAGCCATAATTTTGGCCCAACTTACTTGAAAATATACGCGATTAGTGCGTAATGGCCTTGTATACTCTCAAGTAAATCATGGCACCATTTTAATTTGAAAATATACGCCAGCAGTCCCAACCTCTGCGTTCTGGCCTTGTATAGTTTCAAAACACGCGACATTAATATACTAGCGTAACGCTAGTTTAATGTCTATGCATAACAACGATATTTTTACCCGACTACGGCGAAGCGATAAGGAGGGTTATGACTTATGATTTTGACCGGTATGTATGTATGTATATGTATACATATATGTTGACTTATTTATTTATACTTTTATTGCACAATATACAGAAGTAAATATGTACAATCAGGTGGACTTAATGCTAGAAGCATTTTCTACCAGTCAACCTGCAGGAGGTACCGGGAGCAAATAGTATGGGAGTGCAAAAAAAAAACTTTACACGATTTTAGAAAAAAAAAAAACAAATAGGAGACAAACACAACAAAACAACATTAAATTGTATCAAATACAACCTAAGTGCAACAAATAAATATAAAATCCTGCAACAATTTATTCTTATGGAGTTTACTAATAGATAATATATAAACCTATATGCGTAATATATAAATACCTAACATAAATATATATACTTATATCCTAATCCTAACTAATATTATAAATGCAAAAGTAACTGTGTCTGTCTGTCTGTCTGTTACTCTTTCTAAATTTGGTATAAGTACCTACATACGGTCTAGCTAGACCCTGGGAAAGAACATAGGCTACTTTTTAAGGCGAAGCGAAACTAAGTAGTTAAATTTTCTTTAGTACACTTGACCCTATCTGAACATAAATACTTATTCTTACACCCAAAGGTTGTCTTGAAAAAAATCGCTTTTAGTGATAAGACCGCCTTTTTTGTGCCTATGTGTTTGTATAAGCTTTGTATAATCTGTTCTTGTGTACAAATAAAGAATATTCTATCCATCTATTTACATATCTATCCTCAACAAAAATTATAAAACCGACTTCAAAAACCACTAAAATTTAAGAAATAATTTGAGGTTTACACAAATTCTACTCGTATGTGACAGTACAAATATACCTAAGCAGGAACTGTTCTTTTTTGATGTTGGTGCGGTGACAAAGTAATCTGAAGAAATATGGCACCAACTTCAAAAAAGAACAGTTCCTGCTTAGGTACGAGGGCGGGTCAATAAGTCCGTGAGTTTTTGAAGAAAATACTGGTTTTTGGATAATTTTATTTTTAATTTTTCAACGTAGTCTCCTTTGAGCACTATACACTTTGTCCAAAGTTTCTACAATTTTTTTATCCCTTTCAAAAAATGAGGTTTCTCGAGGTCATCAAAATACCCACCTTGGCCTTCTTTGGCGCCGATTCAACCCGAGAAACCCACTGTTTAGACTGCTGTTTGGTCTCTGGTGTGTTGTGGTGGATCCACGTTTCATCCACGGTTACAAAACGGCGCAAAAACTCGTCCGAATTTCGGTTGAACTACGCCAAACACTCCTCTGCGAAGTTGTCATTCGATTGCGTTTGTGAGCAAACGCGGCACCCATCTTGCGGAAAGCTTTTTCATACCCAAGTGATCATTCAAAATTGAAACCACTGCCATTGAAGCCACGTGATATCCCTGTGGCTTCCACTATCCCTCTCACTTTCAATCTCCGATCGGCCAACACCATGTCGTGAATTTTTTCAATCATTTCAGGTGTAGAGACCTCAACTGGGTGCCATGGACGTCCGGCATCTTCCGTACTTGTACGGCCAGGGCGGAATTCAGTAAATCACTTTTTACCATATATATTACAATGATGGTGCAGAGTCCCCATAATCTTTATCAAGCTTAGCCTTGGTTTCAGTGATGGTTTTTTTCCGCAAAAAAAACATGCTTAGTGAGCACACGAAATTAAGTTTTTTCCATTATGTTTTTAAATCACGCGGTAGTTGCTAAGAACGTGTGTAAAATACAAACCAAGTGACGTAACTGGTCCAAATTTTGACAGATGTCAACTGACACTTGCCTGTTGACAGGAACAGTGTTGTTCTTTCAGTTAAGTGGCGGGAAATAATAAAAGTCACGGACTAATTGACCCGCCCTCGTATATTTGTACTGTCACATACGAGTAGAATTTGTGTAAACCATAAATTATTTCTTACATTTTAGTGGTTTTTTGAAGTCGGTTTTTTAATTTTTTTAATTATTATTTTATTTTATAGTTTTTAGTTTATTTGCAATAATTTTCAATCAAAAGTAAGGTGCAAATGATACCAAAAAGTCCTAGTAATCAATACGAATCATTCAAGCCTAAACTCGAAGTAGTTGCTATGTACCGTTGAGGAGTTCCCCTGACTGCCTTCCGTTTCCATCATCACATCAACTCAAGGTCACCATCATATTTTTTTGTTATAAGAACTATATTTACGTTCTTAATTTCATTAGAATCAGTTAATATGTGCCCAAAATGGAAAGTCATACCCTGTTTTTACCCCTTTACCCATCCTTGGGGGTGAGATAAAATTCTGAAAAAAAATGGGAGCACCTGGGAGCTCAACCCAATACAACAAAAAAAGAATTTTATTTTCAAAATCGGTTCATAAACGGCGGAGTAATCAGTGAACATACATAAAAAAAAGATCCCGACGAATTGAGAACCTCCTCGTTTTTTAGAAGTCGGTTAAAAAGAAGGAAAGATATAGTAGCCCCTGTAGTTTCTGTAAATTCTACTTATGCAAGTAGACAATATCTTAAACAATCTGCATTCTTAACCTAATTAATAAAGACATACATATTTATCCAATGAACTGCTACGAATGTAAAAAATGTGTAACAAAGTGGTTAAAAACACATACTTATTAGCAAATTGAAACAATTCTACTAAATTCTGGATAAAACTATTAAAATATTACATGTACTCAATCCCTCACAACACACACTACTTACAAACTACACCTACATTTATCAAAACTAAATTCCTAACTAAAACTTCCTTCATAAAAATCATATTTTCTTATATTGTAACCATTGTGGAAGAGCGGAGCCTCCTGATATTGTTTACTTAAAAGGAGACTCCATTTACTTGTAAATGTTATGATTATTTTGTTAAAGGAAATAAATGATTTTGTATTTGTATTTTGTTCATATTAGCGCTGTTCAGATTAGCGCTGTATGTACTAAATTAAACAAGTTGGCAATTGCATTTATATGCTCTCAAAAAAATCAAGCCAGGAAACAGTACTAACTGCATATCATGCTTACGTTTTATCCACACTAAGATATGGGATCATATTTTGGGGCAACTCAACAGACAAAGAGAGTGCATTTAATTCCCAAAAAAGATGTGTCCGAGCAGTTCTTAGACAAAAGCAAACAGATTAATTTGCAAACCACATTTCACAAAACTTAAATTGATGACATTACCAAGCTTATGCATAATATTTATTATGAAGTCTTTACAACGTTAAAGAGTAGAAGGCACGAACATAAACTATGTGCATTCTCGAGGAGGACAGCAGCTCTCTTCGATTATAGTATATTTGGAATGTCTACAAAAATCTTTAACCACTTAGGTACCGCAAGTTATAAGACAGACGAATAATATAATACAGTTTAAGAATCAATTTAAAAAATTTCTAGTAGAAAAGACATATTATAATGTACCTACGTGAATTTTTTGCTGACCATTAGTAAAATATGAAATATATTATGACTAGCTTTGAATTTTGTAAGTTTACTTGTAATGGTATGCATGCACCAAATACTCATGTGATAATATTTGTACGCCCACAAAGGGCAGGATGTAGCTGTACTTATGATTTTGTAATAACTTGCCATTTACCTACATTCATGCAAATAAAAATATATTCTATATTCTATTCATATGTTCCCTCATAACTTCTAAACCACTTATCATAATTGGACAAATGAGGTATCGTTAGAAGTTTCTTAATTGTCCGATGGTTATAGGCTATGTGACGTTACATTTGACGGTGTTGGACAGCTGAAATAAATATGTACACAAATACATAGATAGATACATATTAATTATAAATATCAACACTCAAAACCCGAATGAAAATATCTGTCTTTAAAGAAATATATGCCCCAGCCGGAATCGGACCCGGGACCTTCGGCTCAGCAGTCAGGGTCACTAACCACTACAGCAGTCGGCCGTCTAAAACATTAAGTGAAACATATAGCGCCATCTAGTTTTCAAGTAAGTAATTTAACAACTGAAATTCAGACGAAAAATTTTCCCGCCATGCCGTCCCACTGAAAGTTTCACTTTGATGCTTGATTTTAGCTGTAGCGAGTTCAGTATCAACCGCCACTAGTTTGAGGTAACCAGCATAGATGTCGTTGTTTACTATTTCACTGATATACAGGTGTAAACTGTAAATTGGGAAGTATGTGCTCCCGACACAATTATTTATTTATTTATATTTAGAACAAACTGAACTACCTACTTTCCTCTTCTTCTTAGCTTTTTGTTGAGTGCCCAGCGTGCACCGGACGTATCTAAGGAATAGTTGAGGTGGCTCATTCCGTGCACACATTTTGCTAAGAAATGCTTGTATAAGTAATGTCATAATATTTCAAAAATTCTTATACTTTACTAACATGTATGGAACTATTTCCTATGGAATTATTTCCAAAAATTAATGATTTATTATTATACATGGGATATCGCAGAACGGTAGGTAAATATACATTTGTGAGTGTATGTTTCTTTAAATTGTTGTTAAGATTTATCTGTTTAGGATCATCACTTTTAGGGTTTAAAAATGATATAATTAATCTTAGACAGGAATATCACTGCATTAAAAAAAAACCTTACAAACACAAATATACAGCGAAAAACACCTCACAAATCAGACATACTTATAGACTAGAAACAACACACGGGGAAATTTGTCAAAAACGAACGAGAGCCTGTCATATATGTAATCGATACTGCGAGCTTTTTTGTTAGCTCATAAGTAAGCCTTGAGCCCTTGAGTAAGTTTTTATATTTATCTATGCAAGTATGAACCGGTAGGTACTTAGTTTTTGTACCATCTGATTTATCAAATCAAATCAAATCAAATTCATTTATTTCGAGCATGGCTCATAATCACACAACTAATCATAATCACAAAAATTATAAACAAACACAGTCAATTATATACAGAGACAAACAAATTTAATATTCTTTATTTATATTAACTGTTTTAAGCACAGATTTTTGTATGTTTTACTGAAATGAAAAGTCTGAAACTATACAAGTCTACCTGTAACTTATTCCAATGAAACTTCAGAAGCATGTATGAAAAGCTAAAGGCTTGTGCACATAATGACTAAACAAGCGTGTAAATCACAAAGCGTTTTAATTGTATCTTGAGGGCAATAATCAAGGTGTATAAAGTATGCAAATGGGCAAAGTTTCAATGTGTCCCGTGTAGGTACTGTTCCGCTGTGACCGTCGGTGCGTGGAGGTAGACCGGGAGAAAGACAGTTAAATATTCCGCCCTGGACAAAACGAAGGTGAGACCAAAAGATGGCGTTGGATGAGGTCCAACGGTTAAAATTTTTGGTATACCGTAATTTGTTGCATAGCGCTACTTTTGAAGTTTGAAGCGAACGATTTCGCTTTTGTTTTCGACTAGAGCGGATATATAATGGATATAAAATGAATCACTCGAAAGTATTGTGTCTTTTTCAGATCGTATCTATGTGGTTTACTGTAACTCATGATTAGAAAAAATACCTGATAGATTTTTTTTATTCCCCATTGCACGTATTTTACCTACACACTCACATCGTACTGCAAAGATTGTTATTGTCAGTTTCTACTTCTTCACATTCTTCGCATTTTAATTAATTACTTCAAATGTGTATCTTTTGTATATTGCAGGTTTTTATTTCGGCAAAGGAACAAAAACAAATCTGTGTTGAAAGTGTTGAGTTTACAGGAGCCAGACTCCCGGCCCTTGCTGTTGACAGTCGGTCGGCGTTGAATATGCATGGTGGTGGGCGCGTCCTAAACTCTTGTAAGCCTCTGTTTGGTCCGGCCGATATTGCCGCTCTACTTTGATAAAGCCCGTGCAATTTCCACCAACACTTTGTGCGTGACGCGCGCGAGCGTGTATTGAGTGTGTTGGGGCGTTCATTGATTTACGTTTTGAGTTTTTTGAGTGCTTTCCCGCGCGACTTTTTTTAGGTTGGTTTCAACGCGTTTTGATTTTTAGCTTTTCGGTTTGTTCAGTTAGTTTATGCGTGTTTGTAAATGGCTGTGCTTTTGTATCCGTGGGCTGGATTGGTTGATTTCATTAAAGAGTTTTATAAAAAATAAAACTGTTTTTATGAAGCTTTATTTATTTGATGAAAATATTTTATGATTAGTGTATTTTTGTGTATTTTTTAAAAGCGTAACCGCTATGGAAATACACAATTCACAAAGATATGTACTAACATGTCAATCTTATACACACACGAGCAATGAAAAAGTTCCAGTGACATTACAATATGAACGAACGTCAATAGCGTCTTTTTCATTGCTCGTAAGTTTAATAGTAACCAAGATATATTATGTAAAAATAGATGCAGTTTTAATGAAGTAGATGTAAAATGCAAACAATCATGATTAATTTCTTACTGCATAATCACACAGCATACTGTTTTGTATTCATGCGGAATTCTCAAATCGGCCCAAATTGCCACTGCGAGTATTGGCAGTGCCAGTCCACGACACTGATTTATTTTCAGTGTTGGAACCCATCGTTTGTTCTCAACAACGTACCACTCCGTACTTGCAGGAAATTGCAGCTTTTAGACGTTCCCAGTAACACTGTTTACTTTTAAACTAGACACTAAAAGACTGTTGTTCTGAACCATTACATTTCTGCTCTGTTCGTGAGTTCGCGGATATTTGTACATTTTGTTGCTTTTATAATATGTTTTAGGTATCTTGAAATCTGAAATAGAAGTCGGCTGACCAATGGAAGACTCGTTTCGGAGTGTAGAACGCGTAGAGAGAAACTTTGCGTGTGACGCCCTCTAATCCTCTGGATTGACGATCAAAGGCAGGTAGTCGAAAAACCAACGACAGAGTGTTGTCCAGCAATAGATGATGACTGAAATTGGCCCTATTCACAAACCTAGGTATACATACTGACGGAATAAAAAACACATTTTTACAAAAGTACCAAGTACCTCGCTCTCAACTCTATCCGTTTGTTGTTATGTTCCGTGGCATGGTTCCTGCACACAAAAACTGTGGAATACGAGTCATTAGCTATGACAGTCGCTCGCTCACAGCGAACGCCACGCTCGTAGCGGAGCAGGGGCGGCGAGCGGCGGCCCGCGGGCCTTACGCCTTCCCAGTGTTTTCAACATAGGTACCTAAAAAGAGGCCATAAGTTTACTGACTTTTTTTTGCAATGTTTTGTCCCATTTATAATTTTTAGTTCATCTAGGTACCATCTATCTATACGATAACACCATACTGGAGAGGCCCATTTTTTAGCTGCAAAGATTTATACTTACTAATATCAATCGCTGAAATATGTTTTAAAATCAAGTTATTTTAAACACGATAGCATAACAGCATGCTTTGAAAGTATAGTGGTTTTGAAAGATAGATTACTATCAGCTTAGCTAGGTCAATTATCTATATAAGACATGTCAGTAGTCTGCGCAATAGGGTTCAGGACCTCATTGAAGTGTTCCGCCCAGCGGGCTAGGATATCTTTTTGTTCGGTCAGTCGGCAACTCTTATCCTGCGAGAATATCGGTGCTGTCCTTTTTGATCTAGGACCGAAGACAGTCTGTAGGCCTTCGAAGAATTTACCTGTTTGGTTTGTATCAGCAAAAAGCTGCAGTTCGTTGGCTTTATCTGTCCACCATTTGTCTTTCAGCTGACGCACTTTTGCCTTGAGCTGGCGGTGAACCGCTTGACGATCGTTATTATTTGATCGGTTATTGAGCGATTTTCTATAATCTTCCACGAGTTTTCGGATTTCTGTGTCGGAGTTGTCGAACCAATCTTGGTGTTTCCGTTCAGGTTTACCGATGACTCTTGTAGCACTACCATGAAGGGCTTATTCTTCCCATCTTACTGTACGCTGCAGAAACCTGGTGCCTCTACAAACCAGACATTAGAAAACTGGATACATTCCATATGAGATGTCTGCGCTGTATTCTGCGCATCAAGTGGCAAGACATGATCCCGAATACTGACATTCTTCGTCGTACTAACATGCCTGGCATGGAGGCCATGCTGATGAAGAGCCAGCTCAGATGGTGTGGACACGTCAGGCGTATGGAAGACTGCAGACTACCTAAAGCCGTGCTCTACTCAGAGCTCAGTCGCGGGAAACGGAACCGTGGCGGGCAGTACCTGCGCTACAAAGACGTGCTCAAGCGTCACCTCGTTGCTTGTGGCATATCACCGGACAGTTGGGAGGAACTAGCTGAGATGAGGCCAGAGTGGCGTAACTCTGTCCACAAAGGCTTAGAAAATTTTGAAAAGTCTCGACTTCAAGCCCTTGACGTGAAACGGCACTCTCGGAAGACACGCCCTAAGCCCTCCTACAACTATACATACAACATGATGGGACAGCTCTACTGTGCTCAGTGTTACAGGGTGTTCAAGACGAAGTTCGGACTTGCCAGCCACATAAGAGCACATAACAGAGTGTAGCAAGAGTCGCTGTTGTCGGATACGACGAAGAGGACATCAGCTAGGTCAATTATTATCCGACGCCATAAATATACAATAAATAATAAAATTTTACCCATTGACCGAATAGCCGAAATGTTTGTCCGAATAAAGCCCGCGAATTATTTATTTATTTATTTATAATCATTGCAGTGATACATAGGGTACAGAATTCCCACAAAACCAATATTTTTGGTTTGACTGTGGGTAAATGGTGATACAGCCCTTGGCCAGCCCTGCGCTAAATAATGACACAGTACGTTACTTGAGTCGAGGTGAGCAATAACAACCAGTTTGTTCTGCAGAAGTAATTTGTCGACCTCCAGAAGTACACCACTTGAGCTCACAGCCGTAGTCTGTTTACTTTTGTGTTTTGTCCGATAAGTATCTACTTGATCTACGTCTCATAAATATATCATATCACATATATTTGAGGCATATAGGGCCCCTTGCACCAACATATTAAATCTAGATTTAGTGTTAAATCTCGATTTAGTGTCAATTTTTATAATGGATTGACGTTTCTTAAATCGACATTTGACACTAAATCTAGATTTAATTTGTTGGTGCAAGGGGCCCATAAAGATAGCAGTTTAAAAACGCTGCCAAGCTATAAATTATTTTTACTTAATTATGTCATTTTAAAAATAAGTTAAACTTTTAACTGCATCTCTTTTTATTGCTTGAAATATTTTTCGGTACCGTTTTATACTTTCAACCCGTATTTAACGTATACTTACAATAATAAATCAAAAGTCAATGTCTCTAGGACATTTCAAGAATGTATGTTTGTGAACTCTTTCCAAGAAGCCGAACTACTTTATCTAAATATTAACCCCCTTATTCATAAAAAAGTTACTGGACGGATTAGCTATTGAACTGTTTTGTCACTCTCTGTCAAAGAACAAATTGTTCTCTGTCAGAGAGGGACAGAACAGTTCAATAGTTAATCCGTTCAGTAACTTTTTTATGAATAAGGGGGTAATTTTGTAACCTAATCTATATTAGAAGGTTGGGACATGGGGAGTACTAGAATAAGTTATAATAAAAAAAAATACTCTAAAACAGATGGCTCGTTCAACTATGACTCTTTCTTGCGTTAGAAAGTGTCATAAAGTTTAAAGTCGAAGCGAAGCATCGAAATTATCAGTAAAAAGTTAAAATAAATGTTTAGATTTCTAATTCTGCGAAATTTCCAAAGAATCTCCAAAGGCAGGTTGGTATCTGTACTTATTTTATTTGAGTAAAAAAAACTCTTTGTATGTAAATATATTTTGGCCGCTGAAAGAAATCGCCTGAGGCTTCGACATCGCTCGTCGCGATCATAAGTTGGAAATTATTTCATACTTACCTTTTCTTTTCCTTGTCGTACGAACCATAAAAATGGTCTTGACTTGATTTGAATGTTTAAATGTAAAAAAAAACATGAAGAAGTCTATGTCTTCCTATTTACCTTCGTAAAATTCTAATCCGCTGTTTAAAAGTAATTTACTTGTTTGCTTTGATTTAATAGGTACCTACTACATAGTGTAACTGGAATTTTTTTATTGTCCGCGAGCGTATTAAATCATTACGACCCTGACTCATTTGCATGATATAGACCTGCGCAAATCAGCAGATAAGGCCATGTAAATATCCAGCAACTAACTTGGATATACAACACCAATTGTACATAGATAGAAGGTAGTTATGTACCCCCAAGTATCTCACCCTTAGAACTTTCTGGAACTTTAAATATAAACATAAACAGAGATACCGTAAGCATTGCAACATATTATATTGTTATTGCATCAGCCAGGATGCTGATGGATCATTCCACGAATCTCCAACTTTGTAAAGCATCAACTGTATGGAGTGTAGAGTGATGTATCAGCAGATTGGTCACGTAGGCCACTCTTAGTGTTAAGACTATGTCATTGTATGAGTCAGTATTAAACGGACCTCAAATCGGAACGGTTATGCTCGTCTTTAATTTTAGTTTTTAAAAACCTAATAGCGCGGACCCGCAATTTGACTGGCGCAGCCGGTAGGATAGTCGCTATATATTAGCAGCGCGTGTTTCGCATCTGTCGGTTCGAGCATCAAATTCTGCTTACCTAAAAAGGTGAAATTACGTCGCGATTCGCTATTAAACGGCTATTCCAAGAACCAAACAAATTTGTCGAGAAACGGGTATCCAAAAAGTGCATTAGTGTTTTTGCTCGAGTGTTGAGGCAGCGATGCGTTGGTAAGTACACTTCTCACCTCCCAAATCCAGTCCTCTCCATTTTTCACATGTTATTTAGGGATCAAATTTTCTCTTCTTAACGCTAGATATTAAGTAAATTGTATTAAATTGATTAAAAGTAAGAAAAGGTAAATTGTAAAGCTATAAATTAGGTTAGTGCATCAAATTCTGCAACCCCTAGTTAAGTAAAATATAGGATAAGTAATCATTATTCTAGGAAAATTCCCATAATTATTGAGTTATTTTGGAAGCGTTTGCTTAAAATCAGTAATGTCTAAAATAATTTTAATTCCCCGCGAATTTTCTGGAGTAATACCCACCTTCAATGGTGACGGGAAGTTACTAAGGACATTTCTCACGAAGTGCGAATATGTTATCAATGCATATAAGGGAGATAACAACCCCGAACAGGAGCTCTATTTGTACCATCTAATTACGAGCAAACTAGTAGACAAAGCCGCTGTACTTATCAGCGAGAGACAGGATATAGAGTCATGGCAACAACTAAAACAAATCTTGACACAAAGCTTCGGTGATAAACGCTCCGAAGAGTGTATAGCCATCGAATTGGAAACGTTAAAAATAAACCCACAAGAAGACTTTTCTAGCTTTTACAGTAGAATACAACACATTAAAAGCGCCCTAATAGCCAAGGTCAACCTTTTGGAAGACCAACAACTAAGAAAAAGTAAAGTAACAATATATGAGAATCTTGCCAAAAATGTTTTCCTCTATAACTTGCCTGAGGATTTAATACGGATTGTACGGTTGAAAGAATGTAATTCGATTGAAAGTGCCCTAAGCATCGTATTGGAAGAGGTAAACTTCAAATTCCAATATCAATCTAGAAACAATATGTTAAAGAATGCAACCCCCACGTCAAAACCCACTCAGTTAACATCATTTAACAACCAAAATTCTTTCAGACCACCAGCATTCCTTCAGCAAGGCTTCAGACCTTTTGTTCCACAAAATAACCAATTTAAATTTGGCATCCCCCAAAATCAACCCTATGTTAGACCCAACTTCCAGCCTACGGGCTACAGACCGAATTTCCAGCCTACAGGCTACAGGCCCAATTTTCAGCCAACTGGTTACAGGCCCAACTTACCCCAAAATCAATTTAAGTTCGGCATCCCCAACCAAAACTTGCAAAGACCACAGTTTAAATTTGGAATTCCCAACCAGCAGTTTCACCCCTATAAATCTAACAACGCAGTGACGACTGACGTATCTATGAGAACAGCCCCTGTAAAGCAATTTTCAAAACCAACCAATATGAACCAACTCTTTTATAACGAGTTGCCATACGAACCCGAATTAGAGCAAAATCAATCTGAAAACTATGACGATAATGTCTATTATCCTGAGTACGCTCACGAAGAACCCGCGTACAATGACGAATACTATAATGAAATCCCACCTACATCTAATCAGGAAATAGAGACTGAAACTGAAAATGAAAATTTTCAGGAAGAAGCCTCCCCAACCAACCCGAAGAGATAATACAAATAAATTGCCACCAAGTTAATAAACTACCCCATATAGTCATCCCTGAAATAAATGCTAAGTTCATGATCGACACTGGCAGCACCCGATCTTTCATGAGCCCTGAAATAGCGAACTATTACTTTTCAGACTTCAAATACCAAGAGCCCTTTGAAGTAATTAGTACCCACTCACGCAGTAAACACGGAGAAGTAATTTATATACCTCTCCTGAAAACATTTCAGAGCCCACTGAAACATAAATTTTATCTGTACAGCATAGATAAAAACTATGACGGTTTGATTGGTTCAGATCTACTGACGGAGATTGAAGCCACAGTAGATATGAAAAACCAACTACTTATAACACCCAACACACGGATACCAATAATATACAGTCCACCTCGACAGGCTATCCTTGAGCCCCGCTCAGAAACCCGTGTGAAAATTCCCACGAGCTTAGAAAATGGCAAAGATTTCGGGCACATGTTGGGTAATCATGTAACTGGAAATGTTGTTAATCATTGTTACCCAGAACTTTCATTCGCACAAATAGTACAACTGATTTCAGAGAGGTCGTACACCGAAAAAACTACTATATTAATTATGGTGGGAAATAGTTTAGGTGTGTCAAATTCTGATATAAATAGAAGTTTTGCTATATTAGAAAGCATTCCTGCAAAACATATATTTGTTTGTGCATTTCCTTATTCTTGCACACTGCCTGACAAATACAATTATATGACATGTAGCCTAAATAAAAATATGTACAATGCGTGTTATAAATCTGACTGTATCAATTTCTTTGATACTAATTTGTATGTAGACAATTTTAAGTTGACCTGGGACAGTTTATTTCTGTCCTTAAATCAGAAACGACGTTTAGCTACAGAAGTAGCTCCTCTTATTAACTCAGTTATAAGCATTATAACGAAGAAAACTTGTGTCCCTATTGACACCGTCAGTAGTAATACTGAAAATAGTACAGTAGATTTAAATTAGATTTTCAGACAACGGGAGAGCATCATAGCGTTGATATAAAGATTGATTCAGTTCACTGCTCTCTCGGCTCAAAACTATCGAAGGACAAGACATTTAAGAATGAATTTAAATTGGTACATCAGAATATTCAGAGTATTTCTTCTAAATTGTTAGAAATAGAACTATTTTCGGAAAAATTTAACATTGATTGTTTATGTATCACAGAACATTGGTTAGACGAGAATAAAATGATGTTCCAATTAAAAAATTACAAACTTATAAGCTGTTTTAACAGAAATATCAACGAGCATGGTGGGTCACTTATATTTCTTAAAGAAAATTGTAAATGTAAAGAACGAAAGGATATAGTTGCTCTTTCTGTTAAACACCATATAGAAATTTCATGTGCAGAGCTTAATAAGTATATAATAGTATGTACCTACAGGCCACCTACTGGTGATTTTATTACCTTTGAGACTGTCATGGAGGATGTTCTAAGGTTAGCTTCCAATAGTAAAAAGGAAGTAATAGTGTGTGGTGACTTTAATGTTGACCTATTAGGTGACTCTCCTAATAGGTCGAAATTGTTGTTACTTTTTAAATCATTTAATCTTTTTAATGTTTTTCTGGAACCAACTAGAATTACACCCACGTCAGCCACTTGTCTAGATAACATATTCTGTAACTGTGAGTTTAAAGACAGTAGTGTGATTAATTGTCTGAGGTCAGACCACAGTGGGCAGACCATTACCTTAGTAAACACTGACAAGACAAATAAAACTAAGGTGAGATGCAGACCGATTACTACAAAGAAAATTGACAATTACTTGAAGAAACTAGACGAAAAACTTCCGAATGTTAAATTAGATTGCAATTCTAATGAGATGTATAGTAACTTGTTTAAGATAATAGCTGATGAGTTTGAGAGTAATTTTGAAACGAAGGAAGTTTTGATTGACAATAAAATTAAATTTTGTGACTGGGCTACAGAGGGTATTCGCAAAAGCAGGGCGACATTATATGATCTGTATGAGATGAAAACATTCATACTCCGACCTGACTTTCAATCTTATGTGAAGAAATATAGCAAGATGTATAAATGTGTCTGTCACTGTGCGAAGACAATTTTTATTAATAACAAGATTAAAGACTCTGCTAACAAATCTAAGGCCGTTTGGACTATTATTAATAACGAAACGGGGAAGAATCGAACACGCGAGACAAATTTATCTTTGAAGGTAGGCAATGACATTATAACATCGAATGATGCGGTGGCGAGGGTCTTTGAAGAGTTTTTTACGAACATTCCTTTAGAGACTACGTGTAACCTGGATTCTTCGGCTGCAGCAGCTGAAACCCTGACGAAGGAGAACGCACCTTCAACCGATAAGGAATTTAAATTCAGATATATTAATACATTAACTATTATAAAAACATTTAAGTCATTAAATATGAAGAAAACTGAAGACTTGTGGGGAATGTCAGTTAAATTTGTTCTTTCTATTATTAATAAAATCGCCCCAATTTTAGCTAACATCTTTAATAAATGTATCGCTGAAGGTGTGTTCCCAGATCTTATGAAATTTAGTAAAATTATACCTCTGTTCAAAAGTGGGGATATGGAGGACCCTGCAAATTTCAGGCCTGTCTCGGTTCTTCCAGTTTTGAGTAAAATATTTGAGAGGGTCATACTCAGTCAGATGCTTTTGCATTTCAATGATGCTCGATTGTTTCATAGCCAGCAGTATGGTTTTACAAAAGGCAAATCAACAGCCGATGCCGGTACTGCGTTGATTAAGCACATATTTGACGCCTGGGAAGACCATCACGATGCTATTGGAGTCTTCTGTGATCTGTCGAAGGCGTTTGATTGTGTAGACCATCTGACTTTAATTTCAAAACTTAGATACTATGGAATAGGAGGAAAGGCTTTAGATTTGATATCTTCATATTTAGACAAGAGACAACAAAGGGTCGATATTAACAATACTAAATCACAGGGGGCTCATGTAAAAATAGGCGTCCCTCAAGGATCTATTCTAGGACCATTTTTATTCCTCATTTATATTAATGACTTGCCTTTTATGGTTGAAAAATTGACTAATATAGTTTTATTTGCTGACGATACTTCTTTGCTTTTTAAAGTTAAAAGAAGAGAAAATAATTTTAATGAAATTAATTCAATTCTATCTGACATACACGATTGGTTTACCGTTAATAATCTTCTATTGAATTCTAAGAAAACGAAATGTATTAAATTTACACTGCCGAATGTTAGACAATGCGATACTAACATTATTCTAGATGGGAATAAATTGGACCTAGTTAATGATACTGTCTTTCTTGGGATGACTATAGATTCAAAGTTACAGTGGGGACCTCACATTGAAAAATTGTCTGGAAGGTTGAGCTCCGCAGCTTTTGCTGTACGGAAAATTAGACAGCTGACCGACGTTGAAACCGCCAGATTAGTTTACTTTAGTTATTTCCACAGCTTATTATCGTATGGCATTTTGCTTTGGGGTAGAGCAGCTGATATTGAAACTATATTTGTATTACAGAAAAGAGCCATCCGCTCTATATACAAACTTGGTTCCAGGGATTCATTGAGAGGACTATTTAAAGAAATTAACATCCTTACAGTTCCATGTCAGTTCATTTTTTCCAATTTAATGTATGTACGAAAGAATATTTCAACTTTTGATACAATTGGCAGTAATCATGACATTAATACTAGGAACAAGCATAAGCTGGCTTTTCCAGCGATGCGTCTGGCGAAAGTTAATAAATCGTTTTTAGGGTACTGTATTAGATTTTATAATAAGCTTCCAGCAGAAGTTGCTCAAATGCCAGAGAATAAGTTTAAGTGTTACATTAAAGAGAAACTCAGTAAAAAAGCTTATTATAAAATTGATGATTACTTAGAGGACGTTAATGCATGGCTGTGATAAGTAGTTAGCTCTGCTCATATTATTATAATAATAATTATTAAGCTTATATGTATTGTATACCAACTAGTTTTAAGTCTTTTTTTTGAAAAGATGGCTCAGGAGTTTCTTGCCTCCGTTCTTCTCCTTAGACAGAAAGAGCCCCCCCTTATCCGAACGGAGAGTAATTTGTAAAAATTGACGTTCATCAGAAAATTTTATATTTGTACGATGAATAAAAAATTTTGAGTTTGAGTTTGAGTTTGAAATGGTGAAGCGATAGTTGACTACAGAGATTTCGGAAACGGAATTAGAATGCCTTCAGCAATAGTCACTTGTAAGAATGGCCTCGCTGAAACAATAATACAAAATCTTTCAGAGGAAAGCGTAACGCTTACATTCCATAAGCCTTTTCAGGTCCAACCTTTTCAGGAAACAGAAATAAAATGTCATTTCAACACCGCCACCACCGACTATGATGTAGACGAAATATTAAAAGACAACCTTAATAAAATCCGCCTTGATCACATGAACGAGGAGGAAAGAAAAGCAATTTTCCAACTTTGTTACGAGTACCGCGATATCTTTTACACAGATAAATTACCCTTAACTTTCACCAATCAGGTAAAACATGAAATCAGAACCACTAACGAAGATCCGATCTATGTAAAACCCTATAGGTTACCCCCGGTCCTTAATGAGGAAATCAATAGACAAGTGGAAAAACTGCTTAAGGATAACGTCATACAAGAATCCCACTCTCCGTGGAGTGCCCCAGTTCACCTCGTACCAAAAAAATTAGATGCATCCGGCGAACGAAAGTTCCGTATGGTAGTCGATTACCGACGCCTTAACGAAATAACTACAGACGATAAGTTCCCTTTGCCTAACATCACTGACTTACTAGATAAGCTAGGAAAATCTATATATTTCAGTACAATAGATTTGGCATCCGGCTATCACCAGGTAGAAGTGCTAGAAAGAGACAGAAAGAAGACGGCGTTCAGTACTCAGAACGGGCATTACGAGTTCACGCGTATGCCGTTCAGTTTAAAAACCGCACCCGCTACTTTTCAGCGCGCAATGAACAACGTTCTAAGAGGCCTGCATAACATCCATTGCATGGTATACTTGGATGACGTGATAATCTTTTCAGCTAGCCTTCAGGAGCACATTCACAAGCTCAAAACAGTTTTCCAACGACTTAGAGAATCCAACCTGAAAGTACAGTTAGACAAAACAGAATTTTTGTGCAAGGAAGTTCTTTATCTAGGTCACAAAATAACTCAGAACGGTTTACAGCCGAATGACGATAAAATTCAGGCAGTCCTGAATTATCCCATACCTAAAAATACCACCGAAATAAAGAGTTTCCTTGGCCTCATCGGTTATTACCGCCGATTCATCAAAAACTTTGCCCAAATAACGAAACCGCTTACCAATTGTCTCAAGAAACGCAACAAAATTGTAATAGATCAACAATACATAGATGCCTTTCAGAAGTGTAAAGAGCTATTAACAAACGCACCCCTCTTACAGTACCCAGATCCTGAAAAAACTTTCATATTGACCACCGATGCTTCCCAGATAGCCCTAGGTGCAGTGCTTTCACAAGGTACAGTAGGTAGTGATCTCCCCGTCGCTTATGCAAGCCGAACTCTGACCGAAACCGAATCACGTTATAGTACGATCGAACGTGAACTTCTAGCCATTGTATGGGCCATCAAACACTTCCGCCCCTATCTTTACGGGAAGAAGTTTATCATTTACACCGACCATCGTCCCTTGGCGTGGTTACATTCTCTCAAGGAACCCAGCAGCAAACTTACCCGTTGGAGGTTAAATCTCTTAGACTATGACTTCGACATAGTATATAAAAAGGGCAAACAAAACAGTAACGCTGACGCATTGTCGCGTATAAAAGTAAATGCACTATCTGATAAGGACTCAATGGTAGTAAATTATGATAAAAAGGACTTACCCCGCGATTCACAGGACTCACGTACAATCACCATATCTGATTCTGAAAAAGAAAAAACAATCACCATCTCCGACTCAAGTTCTGAAAAATCAGACTTAGAAAATATTACATATCCGGTTCCATCCCTCTCCAGTAAATCTGATACAATACATTCAACACAGGACCTTCAGTCACACGGTATACCTATTTTACACGAAGCAATCGATACTAAGCCTAATCAAATATTAGTTTTTCAATGGTATAAAAACAGTATGCAAGTTCAAGACAGATCCCGCGAAAAACAAAAGGTCTTAGAAGTTTTCCTACCCATAGATAACCAAGATCTAATAAAACAATTCCTGAAAGAATACATAAAACCAAAAACCAAATATTTCATCTATTTCGAACAGGAAGAACATCGAAAACAGTTCAGCAATATAATAATCAGCCTTTTTAAGGGTGGTTCAATCCAATTTTTCGAGTGCACTGAAAGAGTAGTTTTCATCGAGGACGAAAATGAACAGAAGGCGGTTATTCTGAAATTTCACCTCGGTAAAACCTGCCACAGAGGTATTCGAGAAACCCTCACACACATTAGGCGACATTTCTTTTGGCATAACATGACTGAAACAATTTCAGCAGTAATTAACTCATGTGACGTGTGCAAAAAGATGAAATATGACCGTAAACCCCTGAAACCATACTTACAGTTAACTCAAACACAAGAAGCCCCATTTCAGGAAATATTCATAGATCTGTTCACTATCGAAGGAAAAATATACCTCACCCTTGTTGATGCTTTCAGCAAGCTAGGCCAAGCAATCGAAATTTCTAGTAAAAGCACCCCTGAAGTCATCCGCGCACTAATAAAATACTTTTCTTATTACGGTGTACCAAAGAAAATAAGCTGCGACCCCGGTACTGAATTTAACAACGAGCTTCTGAAAGAAATGATGTCACTCTATAAAATTCAATTGCACATAGGCACGCCTAGAAACCCTAACTCAATGGGTATAGTCGAACGATTTCATTCCACCTTAATTGAAATTTACAGATTGGCAAAATACGAACAGCAATGTACCGACGCCGCATCCATAATGACTTACTCTATCATGGCGTATAATAACTCAATCCACTCCGTTACTAACTTAACACCATTTGAAGTCGTCTTTGGTCATGTAGAGTCTGAAAACCCATTTAACGTAAACTTCGAGAAACAATACTTACAAAAATTGATGAAAGATCACGTGAAACGAACAAAAGTTCTATATAAATACATATCAGATAAAATGCTTACCTCGAAAGAAAAATCCCGTGAAAAACGTGGTGGTGAGGCCGATATTCAGTTCTCAGAAGGAAAACTAATTTTCACAAAATTAGTCAACACCCGCAGGAGCAAGGATAAACCCCGTTTTGAAAAAGCGATCGTCACAGGAAAACCTGAAAGAAATATCGTCCCTGTTACCGTCAGAGGTAGACAGACTAGAATTCCCATTAAAAACATAAAACGCCCTTCGCAGGTGCTGCTTAGTGGCCATGATGGCTCTCATGAGCCCCAGCCTGGGCCTTCAACTTCAAAGGATTGAAAACAATCCCGGGATCCTCCCCGTAAGACAAGGAACAGCTGTTATTCAACAGGATAACTGGCTTATTTTTAAGGTATTAGATTTAAATGGCCTACTGATGGAATTAGAATATAATAATAGGAAGTATAGTAACTTTAGTAAGTTAGTATCCGTAGATAAGCCTTATTTTAATGAATTTTTAGGAATACGAGAACAAGTAGAGTATTTACAGAAAATTACTATAAATAAGTTTAAACAGATAATCCCTTCACACCGAGTCCGTAGAGGAATATTGAACCCTATTGGTTCTATTATAAAAGTCATAACAGGAAACTTAGATCAGGAAGACGCTCAACATTACGAACAGTTAATAAGTAATCTAAATAATCAACAGATCTCTACAAACAAACGCTTAACCGTTGTTTCTAAGATGATAGACGGTCTAATTAACTCATCAGAAATATTACATAATAACTCAAAAATTATGGACAATAGACTAAAACGTATTGAAATAATGTTAAAGGAAATCAGCACTAAAGAAAATAATGCAGTTTACTCTACTTATATCTTAAGCTTGTATAACCTATTTGTAAGTAATTTTAGAACGCTTTATATAAAGATTAGCGAGTTAGAGACTGCCTTAGCCTTCACTAAGATAAATATTGTACACCAATCTATACTTAACTCAACTGATTTATTACAGCTGTTAATTAATATATCTAAATCTGAAAACCTTATGTATACACCTACCTTGGAAAATTTAGTAAAAATAGAAGATACAATCAATGTTAAATCATATATGATAGATAGAAAGATAACATTTGTATTAGAAATACCATTGATAGCAAACTCTACCTATAATTATTATAAAATGTACCCCTTACCTATCTTTCATGACCCTGAAAACCTTACCCTTGTAATAATTCCCAAATATCCTTATATCCTGGTGAGAGGTGTTACATATTTACCACTTATACAGCCTTGCAAGCAGGTATCTGAAGAAAATTACCTATGCACTCATGAAAATAGAGCACCATACCCTGAAATTACATGCACTGAGGAGCTGATGACATTTAAAGAGCACCCGACTCACTGTAATCAGAATGCAGTGATTATAGAACAGATTAAAGTTCAGAAAATATCTATTAATAAATGGATATTATATAGCCGCAACACAACTATTATTGAAAAGCGATGTAATAGCGAAATAAGCCGTAACTCCATAAAGGGTACGTATATAATACTTATAGACGAACCCTGTGACCTCTACATTAACAATATGCAGCTGCATCATCAACGATCATATACCGAGAATATGTCATCAGAACGCATCCCTTCAATAAAACTGCCGGAACTACAAACCAGAGTAAACTCCAAGGAAAACGAGAATCCAGTAAATCTTCAAGGAATGGACCTCAGCGACCTGCAACACATGTCCTACATGCTGAAACAACTCAATAGTGAAAGTGATAGTGAAATGGGCAATTCAGTGAAAGTGAAAAGCATTGCGTGGTGCTTCACCAAAGGGCTTATCCACAAGCTCAGAGTTGCTCAGCGTGCTATGGAAAGGGCTATGTTAGGCGTGTCCCTGCGAGATAGGATTCGTAATGAAGAAATCCGCAGGAGAACTAAAGTTACCGACATAGCCAAAAGGATTAGCACGCTGAAGTGGCAATGGGCTGGCCACGTAGCCCGCAGAGCCGACGACCGCTGGAGTAGAAAGGTTCTGGAGTGGAGACCCCGTGTCGGCAAACGGCGTGTCGGTCGCCCCCCAACCCGTTGGTCTGATGATCTGCGGAAGGTAGCGGGAAGCCGCTGGATGCAGATGGCGGGTGACCGTTTGGGGTGGCGATCGTTAGGAGAGGCCTATGTCCAACAGTGGACTACAGAAGGCTGAGAGAGAGAAAAGCATTAGTCTAGGCACTCTTTTACTGTATTTTATTGTATTTTTAATAATTATTGTGTTTATTCTTAAAAATAGGAAAAAGCTCACTAATATGTTGCAGTGGCGAAATCATCGAGATGTGCATGTGCAACCCCCCGATAATTTCGCTCTTAAGGAGGGAGGAGTTATGTACCCCCAAGTATCTCACCCTTAGAACTTTCTGGAACTTTAAATATAAACATAAACAGAGATACCGTAAGCATTGCAACATATTATATTGTTATTGCATCAGCCAGGATGCTGATGGATCATTCCACGAATCTCCAACTTTGTAAAGCATCAACTGTATGGAGTGTAGAGTGATGTATCAGCAGATTGGTCACGTAGGCCACTCTTAGTGTTAAGACTATGTCATTGTATGAGTCAGTATTAAACGGACCTCAAATCGGAACGGTTATGCTCGTCTTTAATTTTAGTTTTTAAAAACCTAATAGCGCGGACCCGCAATTTGACTAGGTTGGTTTCCGTGAGGCATATCTAGTAAATGATGCAACAAGGGAGTTGTGCAGCGATCCCGCTTCGCCCCGTCTGTTGTTTAAACAGACTTATTGAACTTCTGTCACTCTCTGTGCCCCTGGTACCTCTGCGGGGAGTAGTGCCGATTAAGTTTAGTTTGAGTGCCTGTTTCGTAATGTCTGGATAAAAGTTATCGGTGACATAAAAAATATGATGTTTCTGTCTAGAGATACTTTTAACCCTTTTCTAGATATTGTGAAATAATCACTATATTATTAGTTACATACAGTTTTAATTATTATTTTTATTCGTCAATAGCTAGTATTGGAATGTACTTACCTATTAAATACTTATCTTATTTATGTATGTACCTACCTACGTGAAATTATGTTTCCATTGCAAGAAGGATAAGAGAATAACATCCTTTACACAGTAAAATGCTGTGACGTGGATGGTTTCGGTGTAGCGTGCAGCAAGCTTGTAGCCCGCGCAAGTTCCCCAGTAAGTAACATATTCACCGTAAAGTCGGGGAGCAGCGACCTCGAGAGATTGCCGCGCACACTAAATTTATTATTTAATCTGGAACACTGTTTCACTTCCCGAAAACACTCTCAAAATTGTATTAATATTTTCCCGTTTACGCGCTACAGTGTGGCAGGAATTTCATTGAGGTGTCACCTGTTATTTAGGGACGGAGGTCCGCAGAGCGTGCCAGCGGTATTTATAGACTCACGTTAGTTCTAACACACTGCCTGGGCTCAGTATAAAGACAGGGTCACTATGACAAAGAGATAGGTCAAACGACTGCAGATCGAGCTGTGTGCTACAATTTGTGGCTACAGTAGGTATATCTACTTCCATCTAAAGCTGGACCATGAAATAGAAAATAGAAACAATAAACCGCTCGAGCAGCTAAGTGAAGCTAAACTGCCAAAGTGGATGCATACCAGGACTGCATAAACAAACGACAAGCTAACTCCAGACAGTTAACATCGCCTAGAGACTTACCCCGCCCCCCGCGCTGCGCATCCCCCTCGCTCGCCTGCCATCTTTGTTCCCGACACACAGCCATGAATAAAATTAATATTAACCTATTTAGTATAAAACTACCTTTACACCAAGTTATTCGCAAAAACGGCAGCTCGTATTTTTAAATGCACAGCGTACGAACTCTGGTTATTTTGAGCGGGTGCATTTTTAGCGCCGCGCAGCGTAAGTGTGGGGGTGAAGCAAAAAGTGTTTCCATGTAGGATGAACATAGATCACCGGCAACATGCTGAAGCCTGTTGTATGATAATACTGCGACAGTTCAGTAATATATCACCTCGGTCGCCGTTTTGTACCCGCTTGCGGCTCTGCTAAGAGGTTAAAGGTTGCGTTTTGTTTGTACAGAGCGGTCTTGCTAAATTAAACGCATTCCATCATCCTTAATGCCTGTATCGTAAGAGCTATATTAGACTACAAATGGGTAGTAAGGAAGGTTTCCGGTACTTCAGCTACATCTGCACACTCCACAAAATTATTCACCCGTATTTTGAATGAATAATATCAAGGCATTGGATATCACCGAGAAATCCGATGAGTATTGACAGTCTTTGAAACCCGCTACAGCCTTATAACATAGAGATTAGGCCACGCACACGCGGCACTCAATGCAAATGGGTCCACAAAACCTCAAAGCCGAAAAAGGATGTCCATTATTGTTGGTATAGAATCCTAAACTACATAATAAATGGACATAAAAGTACAAGGATGATGATTAAATTGATGGTATGGATTTTTCGGTAGTCGTAGTGGCCGGGACTTATCGGGACCCTGCGGAGGGTCACAGAGGGCTTAGGATGAGCTTTTCAGCACAAACTGGGATCAACCTGACGCGGGACAACTGTCAAGCAGAGGAGAAACGCGGATAGTTTTGAATAAATTCTGAAATGCTGCCGTGAACTATGGTGAACGATGATCCTAGGTTGTGTTGCCGTATCATTGTTTATTAATTTATTTATGTTCTGAATCGTCATAGTGTAAAGTCTATGTTATTATACAGGTTTTTTTTATAATTACCTACATACATTATAATGTTCACTTTAGAAGGTCTGAATGTATGTAAGCTAAATTGCGTATTTTTAGCAATATAATTTTGATGATTACAGATGACAAATTAATGTAAAGATCTCAAAAACGCTGTTAGTTTTTAACTTAAATCAAACAATATTTACTAGAAATACAGAAATTATTAAATAAGGTCGTTATGAATTTGTATGAGTTTTTCCCAGTAAATATAATATTTATGATTTAATATGCAGTTCTAAAACATAATTATAATACAATATTAAAAATCAATAAACAAAAAACAAAACTAAGCCATGACGTAAAATTATAAAATCACACAACCATACCAAACAAACAGGACCCTTTTTTCAGGCGGTGAAAAGCACAAAGTAGGAGAATAAAGCCTTTTCAATAAAATATCAATCATGCACAGCACATGCGTTTTATATCCAATAATGACGATAAAAATATTTATTGTGCGCTATAAAAGGCACAACCCAGCACCCACGAGCCTATACCCGTAGTTATGCCTACATTATACGCAAATAAAAATAACATAAAAACGTGCTTTTCAACCCCAGAATCCACCAAACGAAAAAGAGAGGTATTTTAAGTTTGCCATTTGTTGGTTTGTGTGTGTCAGTCCATGAATTCAAGGGAGTTTTCAATGAACATAGGTAAAGTAGGTGTATTTACAAATGAATATCTAAATAGAACATAGGCTTTTCCCATGAAAGCCGCCCACTTTTATTGTGAACAAAGTACCTAATCGCCGTAATTTTATTTGAATCTGAAACAAAAATTGTAAGTAAGTACGGTTGAAGCTAAATTCCTGGTCTGCCCTCCACTTCAAGTTGCCACCAACAATGATTTGTATCGCGGATTAGCGCTCTCAACAATATCATTTCAACGCCATTTATTTTGCAGTTACACAGACCTCGTCAAAACAGCTGAAACTTTTCGCCCGGCGCCTTGCATAATGAGCTTTACGCCGTAGCCATAAGATCGTGAACGGGTGCATAGGAGAGTTTTTACAGGACGTCAGCTAAGTAATGTCTGGCTGACACTTCCATCTGTATGCAAATAAGACACCCCCCCTACCCCTCCCCGCCCCTCCGTGGCCCGCAACAACGCTACGTTTCAAATACACTTGTACAAAGCGGAATTCTTTTATTTGTCTCGGTGCAATTTGCTGGTTAATAAAGCCATGTGAGACTCTACAGGATCTTATCGTATGCATAAAATGGGAGCTTCTGTGAGCTTGTAATTTATTTCTGAAACAAAAATGTACTAACCTGTTTAACTTTCGACGGAGATTCTGCTTACCTACCTACATTGCATAAATATATTTTTTATACTTTATAAAATATAGCATGTGTCCTATGAAGTTTAATTTACACATACTTATGCCTGGTAAATATAACAAATGACAAACAAAATGTATGTAGGTGTCATGATTTGAAAGTTCTCAGGCACACCAAATTGCGACTCGAAATTCTTCTTGCCGGTCAAAGGTTATGCCCTAATTTAAGTTTTTGACATCATCTGATTCTCCATACATAAGTGAATTAAGTTATCGAGTGAAATATACCTCAAAAAGACAGCGTCTTATTAAAATGTTGAAAAATTCCATCATTAGGTAACTGAATTGATCGTTTCAACTGAGCGTCGCGTCGGCGTCGTTTATAACTGGAATCAGACCCCTTAGCATGAATTTTCATCGTGAACGTGAAATAGAATTCGTCGAGTAATTTTGTATGAAAATATGAACAGCGCCTCTGGCGGTCGGCAGCAGAACTAAAATTTTCCTACAAAATTCATCGAGTAATTTTACTTCAAGTTCACGATGAAAATTCATGCTAAAGGGTCTGACATGGTGGTAGGCAATACGAGTAGATGAAGCAGACAAAAATCCCTTTTATTATATTTGGCCTCATTCTTGCAAATTGTCTTAACATCCTAATAAGCAACCAATAGTCATCTACCAAGAGGTTCTCACCAGTTTATGAAATTTTGAATAATTAATCTTCCATTTAAGGTTAGTTCTAGAGAGCGGCCTATTTTTGAAGTTCAAATTATCTTTTGGTCTAATTCAGATTCAGTGCCCCTACCTTAAAATCTCAACGTAAAATTTCCTAATTCCTGATGAAAAACTAAAAAATATAAACTTCCACTACCTATTATAGAAATATGTCGGTATAAAGAGTGATCTAAACTCTTGGAGTCATGTCTGCTATTTAATGATACGAACACTGACCGAGCGCAAGCTACGAGTATGTGAATAAAATTCTCTGGGGACCAAAAGTTTTTCCTACCAACTTCAGCTGTGCCGCTGCATGGGTATGACTATAGTTATAAGCGAAACAGTACCATTTTTGAACCCAGTAAGGACCACATCAGGTCAGGTGGGGATACTTGAATCAACTAAATATGAGTTGCTATGGACCAAAACGATTATCGTAGTATATTAAAATTTATGTGTGTGTGCCCTCAAATCTGCACGCAGGGTAACGGTTTTCGTCTTTCTCATCAGTACCTAACAAATAATTTAAGAAAATATGCCCTCATAAATTACATTCGCAAGCCACTTTAACTTCGGCAGGATTACAAACAAGACATGCTCACTCGTTTTTTACTAGTCTAGCCCCGTGTTTTTGTGCGTTTTTTCTCAGTTTTCGCCGACATTATTTAAAGCTGCTAGTCGTCGTCTCGGTCCATTTTTCACTCGCAGCTATCTCCCATCAGCCCCTCTCTTTATTGTTTTTGTCCGTAGTACGTTCTCGGCAGAGAGATCAGATCTACAGGCAAGGGACGAGCGGCGCTAGTGTGCTTAAGATAAAAAAATATAGGTCGCATCTTGTTGAGGCAGTATTGTGATTGATTCTGTTGACTATTTTATCGAATTATTTCCTTACCTAGTGTATGAACATAATATTTTTTTTGTAATTTTATTTTGTAAATAGATATTTGTAAAGTTTTTAAAGGATCATTTCGTCGATATAAATGCAAATTAGGTTGTGTGTGATATTTTATTTTTTAAGAATTGTTTATAGCTAAGCACAATTAAAACAAATGCAGACCTGAATGCAATAACTCCCAGCATCACCCCCGTGCAATATATTACAGCTAATCTGGACTTCCGGAGAAACGCTTAGATAAAGGAGAGATGTCTAATTGAAATGATTAGAGAATGTTCTCGCTACGGCAGCCACGCATTGGTTCCTCCCACGGATGTTTTCTTTTCATATCTGCAATCGAATGGAAAACTTAATTAACAATGGCAAATGTAATGAACATCTTATTGTTCCATTGTTCAATGGATTCACAGTGTGAGTTTAATTAACAAAATCAAAATATTCACTACGGCTTCGTCTATTGAACGGAGAATGTCGAGGCTTTCATTGCGTCTGAAAATACAAGTAAATTCTTCCCATTATTATTCATGCGAAATGTTGGACTTATGTTAATTTGAAAAGTGTCTGCTTAGGAACACGGCAGTGACAGACGACTAACATTTAAAAACTTTTTTTGACGAGTTGTTGGAGGAAATAACAGTGTAGTATTATTTAGAGTGTTGCTTTTATTTCAATTCGGAACTCCGACTATATTCGGAACAGCTGAAAGTCTACTAGAGATATTGTCCAGAGAAAAAGACCACAAAAGGTCTTGTAGTGGCACACTCTGCTGTGTGATAGCCACTTTGTTGTCTTTACTCGAGGAATCTTCCACCCCAGTTACGTTTTATCCGCTACTGGCACTTCAGCTCGCTCTATTCATGTTCTTTTTCTTAGATTGTTGGTACCCAGTCAGATTTCCCTCAGTCACTGCAAGATGCGCCATGTGGAACAATAAAGTGAAACGGCGTCAGTCCAGAAGGAAACGAAAGGACCTTTTAATATAAAGTACCTATGGTAAGCCACCTCTCCAGCCAGCATGCACAGGCTCAGCACCATTGCCGCGGCCAGCACGGCGAAGGCGGGGGCTGCCTGCCCCAGCGCGAGCGCGCGCGGCGTGCGACCCCCGCAGCCGGGCACCTCGCCCCCCGTGCGCCGCCGGGCTAGAGCCACGTGGCCGCGCTCCATGGCACGCATCACACTGTGAAAGACAAGGCTTAGGCATTAAAAAAAAACACACACACACACTCAGGCCTTGTACTAATGTACTCCCTTGCGGGGTAGGCAGAGGTGCATTGCTGCACCCACTTTTCGCCAGAGTGTTATGTTAGTCCCAATGACGTCAATGTAGTGCCTAGTTGCCGTCGACTTCGACTTCGACTTCGACTTCGACTTCGACTTCGACTTCGACTTCGACTTTGACTTCAACTTCGACTTCGACTTCGACTTCGACTTCGAATTCGACTTCGACATTGACTTCGACTTCGACTTCGATTTCGACTTCGACTTCGACTTCGACTTCGACTTCGACTGCGACTTCGACTTCGACTTCGACTTCGACTTCGACTTCGACTTCGACTTCGACTTCGACTTCGACTTCGACTTCGACTTCGACTTCGACTTCGACTTAGACTTAGACTTCGACTTCGACTTCGACTTCGACTTCGACTTCGACTTCGACTTCGACTTTGATTAGGATTTCCCTCTATATTCCTCACCTCCACACAAAGAACTGTCGGTAAGGGCTCCGCTTCTGCCCCACGATGTAGACCGGCTGGCGCGGCATCATCTGCAGGGAGCCCAGCGCGCACAGCTCGCGCTCGTCGAACGACGGGCTGATGATCTGGCTCGCGGTGTACGGCTCTGTGTGGTACGCGTACCCTGGAGATGTCACACGAAGAAGAATGGAGGCGTATAATATAGTGGTATAGTGAGAAAAAGAGAGATGAATATAGCGTGAGAAAGAGGTAATAAGGCCCGGGTCTCCTATTACGCGCCGTAGATCGCGTCCAGCGTCACGCCGTGGGCCGCGTCACGATGCTCACTATGTCTACGCGCCAACGTCGGCGTGTGAGGGAGACCGCATCAGTACATTTCTATAGTGAGCATCGTGACGCGGCCCACGGCGCGACGCTGGACGCGACCTACAGCGAAAATAGGAGACCCAGGCCTAAGTTACTGAAAATGATGGAATAATAGCTGTTAATTGTGTGGCACCTGCAGGACATAGACCTATTGCAAGGAGCTATACCAGGCTGTCCTCGACTTTCCAACAAAGTTACTTACCTACGATCATCAGCTCCCCGATCCGGAAAAAAACAGAGCTAACGTATAAAATCGAGTGCAAGTGTTCTATTCGAAAGTGCTGTCGACCTGTCAACAACAAAATGGCGGTGAATAGATTTGCGAAAGTTTGACAGCCTTCGTTCCATATTCGATAGGTCAAAAGTGCTTCGAAAGTGCTACTAAAGTTAACTTGACAGCACTTTCGAATAGAATGCGAGTTAAAACACTCGCACTCGATTTTATACGTTAGCTCTGTTTTTTCCTGATCGCGGTGCTGTATAGTCATCTAGAGAATAGATGTTCCATGAAACGTTTGCCTGTCCGTGGTCTCCCGATTGATCTCAGTTTTCCAGCAGACAAATGCCATACACACTATGAAACGATTAGTACTCACTGCCAGTCCGCACAAGGTTGATCCCATCAGCCGGGTCCTGCAGAAGCGGTACTGAGCGCCGCGCTTGTTTCACCTTCTTGTCTCGGAGTTCGTCTTCCTTGTCCCATTTAAAGCCAGCGTAGTAGTAGAACCCTGGACCCTATCGAGAGGATAGAAAGTCTTATTTGCTGATCCACATTTTTCAATCGTTCTACATGTAAATGAAAACGTCGATAGATAATTTGTAAAGCAGGGTGACTAAATATCAGCTTTCTTGAGCAATAAAGAAAGCTCACACATAGTTGTTCTTCGTGGTCAAGAGAGCTACAGCCCTTAATTCTCAGCCAGCTCCATTAAATGACGGCTAATTTAGAACTTCTTTTTCTGTTATTCAGAACCTGCTGCCGCTACACGGGTTTGTTATCGACGTAGATAAACGTCACCATATCGCGATTCGCCATTGCAAGAGCACTGTGATTGGTGGAACGAGTTTATCGACGTTCATGAAGAACTCGTGTACTGGCAGCTGTACATAAAAAAACTAAATAGAATTCTTACATCCAGCCACTGCCTCGTATAGCCAATATCTTCAAACGTAAGCTCTAGCGGGCTGGAGATCAAGCCGTCGAGCGCAGCGATGGTGGGAGCAGCCGCGTTGAGCAGCCAGGAGACCACGCTGCTGGTGTAGTAGTTGTAGATGAGCATGCTGCTGAGACCGCTCACTAGCAGGATCGTGCGCCCACCTGAGGAGTAAGTACAGTCAGCTGTAGCTGTATTGGAAACACCCCTAGCGCAAACAAATTCACTGATTGGTGGTCTCAGAGGGGAGATAGGTGATAGGTGTTAGAAAAATACTTAGGTAATGAACTGAGTTTGGTGATATAGATTATTTTATCGACTTATTATCGGCTTTTGGGGTTGGATGGCATCATAAACTAAGGTTAGATATTTATGATATCTGGGGGCACGGCAGTGCCCCCACCAAGTCGAGCAAAAAAGCGGCACGGCCGTACCATCCTTTTCTCGAAGCAATTCAGGCCATTTTCGACCCTCTGTAACTTCGTTGTGGATAAAACTAGAAGACTGAATTTTCACTTACCATGCAGGCATTGTAAAGACACGGTATATTTCAAATTTCATTCAATTTGAACCAGTAGTTTAAAAATTTTAACGGGTCAAAGTTTCTTAATTTTGTCACTGACTGACTCACTCACCGATCATAAAAATTCTAATTAACACGTGTTTCCATGCGATGGCCGAGTCAATATATTTATATAAAACATTAAATATTTCTAAGATTGAGATGCGTGCGTGGATAAGACTTGGTATTACATGGATCTCACAACTTTTTACCGTAGAACAACTGAGTTACGAGACTTGGTTTTTTTTGACAAGTATATCACTGTCATGGAGAGTCGGCGGTACGATACGAAAAAAAGATTAAATTACGGACCCAGCTTTGTGGAGCGGCGTTTACCTCTAGTGCGTAAAACTACATAACTATTAATTTATCATAAAATAGTATGGCTATCAAATTAATATGACATAAATTAAATTGTCCTAATGTTTTTGACTACACATTTCAATCGGTATTTTGTGAAGTGCAACATAATTATAATTATTACTACGTACTTAGTTTCAAGAGTCAATGGCAGTTCAGGCGTCTACTCAATCATTGTTTTGTGCTCTACGCATAATAGGTTAGTTGATTGTAATCAATAATTATTATCAGTCTGAACACCAAATTGATATAATACATATATTATGTTATAAATATAGGTATACTATATAGTGAGTAGGGAATGTTGTGACCTGTTAATCATTTAACGAAATTCAGCGAGCTTGTAACAATATTATGTTTATGTTTGAGAGTGATGGATGATCGTCGTCTTCTCACCTTG
This sequence comes from Plutella xylostella, assembly GCF_932276165.1. Taxonomy (NCBI): domain Eukaryota; kingdom Metazoa; phylum Arthropoda; class Insecta; order Lepidoptera; family Plutellidae; genus Plutella; species Plutella xylostella. The sequence continues at coordinate 12,163,827 of NC_064002.1, forward strand.
GCTTGATATTGTGTCATCCATCAAATGAACACCGTCTTCGTATGCTGAAAATATGATCATATATTTTATTTCATTCCGATTCCATTTCAATATACCTAGGTGCTTGTTTTATTTTTAAAGAAAGGTAGGTAGGTATGTAAGTATCACATCCACATCCATTTGTGAAAATGATTCTTAATTAGCTTCAGCTAAGCATTTATTCAAAATCGGTTAAGACATTCAAAGGTGTGGCACATATTTCTCATCATAAGAAGATCTTACAGACGTTCCAATATTCTTATTGTCAAAGTTCAGCATTCCACGATTCATTATTTGTTCATTATTCAAATGCAGCTAATTTGTTTCAAATTGTTGTGTTGAAGACTTCAGCTCCAACACCATAATATTCAGAAACCAAAACCGTTTCACCCACACCATACCTTGTTAACAAGCGGCAGCGATAACACTAAACAGCGCATAACTAGCGGGTACGAGGCGGCTCCTGAGTCTCGACCCATATTTATTTAATAAACACTTTATTGACAAAAGCACAAAAAATGTACAGTAGATTGTATAAGTACAAATAAGGTGGGCTTATTGCCAAAAAACAATTTCTTCCAACCAACCTTTGATTGGCGGAGAATAAACTAAGGTATCTAGCGGATACATCGTTCGTCCATACCTTGCTGACAAGCCGCAGCAACAACACTGAACAGCGCATAACTGCCGGGCTCGGGGCGTCGCTCAACCCGCGCCGCCGCCGCCAGCACGGCGCCGCACGCCGCCGCCGCCGCCACCGCGATCGCCCACACGCCCGGAGCCAGTGGCGTCAGGAAGCGGTTCTCGTAACTACCGACGCCGCTGTTTGGGATCAGGTAGTAGAACTTTGTCCTGGGGGGTTGACGTGGACTGCTTGGTCAACAAAGCTTTAATGGACGGATGCATAGAACAACGCGGACTCGGTCGTGAGACGGTTCAAGTAAAGAAACCGATAGAAACATGATATTGTGCCAAATATGAGTTTCCAACATTCAAGAGGTGACGTTGCAATAAATAGCGCAATTAGTTAGTGTCATAAAAAAATCATAAAAAGAATACATAACCCTTATAATTCCTCATTTTCATATTTTTGAGATAGTTTTTTTCAATCAAGGCAGTGATTCAAGACAAGTAATATTCTTTATTAAAATAAGACGCCTTACTCCAAAAACGTGGTCGGAGGGAAGAACGGATCCATCCACTTGAGCCACTGCGGGAATATCCTGATGCAGGTCACGCTGATGTCCTGCTCTCTCCAGAACAACGTATTGGTTACAGCCTGCAAAATACATAAACAATATACTTTATGCCAGCATTCGTAGCGTAGTTTTATTTTAAAATAAATAATAAATTCTAACAATGTTAAAAGATAGTTACAAACCATTGTAGAGTTTCTTTTAGGATTGCCCACCCAGCGGTCGACGATGGTGTAGTTCAACCTAAAATTAATAAGTTACGTTAAATTTGATGGTCTTATTTGAAGAAATACATTGTCAACAGCTCGTTCTTGAGCTTTAATATGTCTAAAACGTGCTGTTAACAAATCTCTGACCAATTTGCGCTTGGTACCTACGCGTCATTTTGCCTAGTGTCTCACTTGAGTCAATTTAACGAAGCACTTAAATAAATATGACAATACCGAAAATCACAACGATGTATGATTCTAATTGACTTCGCCTTGTCAGATAACCATACTTTACCCAGTTCTGGGTTTTTTGTTGTTGTTGTGTTAACCGTTTTTAAACTACAACCAGCGTTGCTAGCGAGAATAGAGAACCCGTCTATTTTCCTAGCCCGTTACTGGCATTACTGGCTTAAGGGGATCCCTAAAGCTAAAATGCTAAAGTCGGCTTGATATACTTGATTAGATTGGAAAAACGGTGGCTTCTATCACATTGATAAAAATATATTTTGTAGCAGAGGGTATACTGAACATGTTAGTTGCTTATAAATTGGTGCAGGATTATAATAAGTATGTTAAAAAAAATTGCAAACACACCATGTCTTTTGCCATTTTTTGACTTATTATGAAAAAACCCTCGAAATCAGAGGGCCCATTTTCATGGAATCTTATATGTATGTGTAGGTAATTAAATTCTTAACAAAGTTACCTTAAAGAGTTGGATTTAATGGACCAGAAGTCAACTTTTTTTACCAAAAAAATAATAAATTCCGGTTTAAAAATGATGACACCGTGACAGATTTCAGATTTCTTCAGTCGTCGCCCTGGTGGCGGCCTGTTAGGAGCGATACCCACGCCATTTTATTTTTTATCAAATATTTCACAAAAACTGATTAAATCAACAAATTATGACTACAAGTATTATTATACCTATGCATTTGCTATGGAAAGTTAATTTTCTAATCATTTTAGATGCAGAAAAGCCGAAAATTCTTAGAAAACATTTCGCCTTTTCGATTTGTTTACATTTTTTACTATAGAGTTACAGATGCATAGATAAAGGTAAACATTGCACATAATGACACTTATTAGATTCTCCGAATAAGAACTATACGGTCAATGCAGTATGCCAAAGCGCGAGCCTGTTTATATTCTGAGGGGTAATTTATTTTATTTTAACGGTTGTGTATGTGTATGGTAGGTAAGCTACACAATATACAGGGTGTTGAAAAGTAAGTTCATAATTTGTTTTATTTGAAACCAAAAACCGTAGTTAATTAAAAATATATATATTTTAAGATGTGGTAGTCTGTACACTACAGGTTGTTAAAAATAAGTAAGTATTTTTTAAAATTGAAGATCTAAAATTTACATAATTTTTTAAATCTATTTAACAAGCTTTGCAAAAAAGCGGTTAAGTGCGACTGTATCTCGCCATGAAAAAAATGAAATGTTTACTGTAGCTATGAATTTTATGCGTTACAAGTGGAATAAAATACCGCATAATATTATGTACAACTATGTAAGAGCCTAGTTTTAAAAAAAAAACTCATAAGAAAATATTAAATACACAGGTTTTTTAACCCCTGAAGGAAATAGAGGGGTGTTATAAGTTTAAAGTAAGGGCTGAATTTTTTTTTTAAATTAGGGTGATAGGTTATGTATATTTTTAATGATTTTTTCAAATAGATAAATGTTATACCATTTTTAAATTGCCATAAAATTACCTATAGTTATAGTTATAGAAAAGGGCAGGGCTAACAGTGCCCATTCGCCACTGCAACCTAAAAGATCTATAAATTATGACTCCCCATGCCGAGTCTCACTCTACAGGCCCAGGTCTTTTATAAACCTGATATTACCTATACAGGATGTTGCAAAAAGGGTATACTGTGCCGAAAGGGTTTGACTCAGGGGTTATTCTGAACAACTTTTGTTCTCCAAGTTTTGGAAATTCTCGAAAAATAAATTCGGTCTCTATAGTAAAAAGTCACGTGATCGAATAAGTTTCTATGTAAAAGGTTTTGTTACGTGAATTTTCAAAATTGTAGAAGAAAAGTGGATCAGAATGGCACCTAAATCCACTTTTGGCTAAGCTTTATACCCTTTTTTCAATACATTGTATAAAATATCGTCAGCGTCACCTTAGATCGTAATCATCGTAACTCCTCGTGACCAAATTTTAGAGGAGACAAAAATACTGTTTTATTTGTAGTTCTAGTTGGCATACTACCCACCTAAAGTTTTTTTTAACTAGCCTAAAAATGATTTGTTTAGACAGTCTATCTTCCTGTTAAACCGCAGCCTGAGTGCCAGTGACTCAATGACTGAAAGGAGGCCATTAGTGCTCCTAAATAAATAAAGCAGGCCTGTAGATTATCTTTCAGTGTACCGACACATCTGATTGCTGTAAGAGCCTGATAAGCTCTTCGAACGAGTCATACCTCTGTGGTGGTACGGTTTCGACCTTTCGGACAGTCAGTTTGGCATCCGAAATGCGGATTCGAATAGTGGGTACAATACTTTGCGTTCGTTCACTGTCGGAGCAGGATAAGAACCACGGGCGAGTTGTTGCGCTGGCTGTTTGCTTAAAAATAGTAACCGCGTTCAACTCTATCCCCTAAAGGGCGAACCTTTAGGGCGGCTCTTGTATACCATCACTTGTCTTCTTATCTGCAGAAAATTGACAGAGGTCATACGTGTCTAACAAGTACATTAAGGATGCGAAAAGAGAGGGTTTGTTTTCACTGAAGAAGTTCAGTTGCGGAGTTCCACAGCGGTAGGTCTTGGACCCCTCTGCTGTGGAACTTGGCATACAACGCGGTCCTGCAAATCAAGCTCGCAAACGGCGTTAGCACAGTGCATTTTTCTAATGTCACACAGGTTGTGAGGTAGGCTGAGAGCCTCCTTCGGGGATGACATCCCAATGATTCATTACGAAAAAATTGCTGCAGCTGTGCTAGCCATGCAGTGCATGGGCTACTTCCGAATCTGGGGGGCTGTTGCAAAGGAGTCCGTTGCCTCTATACGGTACGGGTTCCGTGCGATCTATGATCCTTCCGGGAGCACCTGTCTTGTCAAGTCGAAGAGAATGGCTCGTATTCGACGCAACCTGCAGTACTGGTGGGATTGGTTGGAGGACAGGACAGCAGGAAGCTGCAGCAGCCGTCATGCTGTGATTCGACGCATAGATGCAAAAAAAAGTTGAAAGTAACTTCATGTTAATAAAATATTAGATCTTAATTTAACAACATAACATTGCAAAAAAAAATTAACATTGTTGAGTATGTTATTGTAATTTACTAAAGTAGTAATAAAAACAAAGGCTTATTGCATAGTTTTCGTTCACGTTCGCCTACATCGCACGTTGTATATGAGAATAAAGGGTATAATTACTAAGTTTTCTTGTTTAAAAATCACGGTTTGGGGTTTAGAGGAAAACAAATGGTAAAATGCGGAATACAGTTTTTTTTTTTCGAATAAAGAGGAAAACATGTGAATTCAAAAAACGTTTCTATTGACACCAAAGAGTACTTTTCGCCGAGAAAAGTGGAGTTACAATGTTTGCGATCTAAAGTGATGATAGAACTAGAACTTATTTTTTCAGTTCACCTGCTGCTGCTGTTGAGTGAAATCGTAATTAGGTAAATGACTCCTTGACATGAAAATAACTTTTTTTTTATAATCGTTATAACAAAACCGTTTTTTTTAATACAGCAATATTTGTAGGTGTACTTACAGTGAGCAAAAGAGCGCAGCAAGGTGTAAATTTTTTGGTTTTTAAGAAACAAAAATATTATTTCTATCATATCCCAAATACACATAAGTACTTAAAAAAAAATACACACTCTCGCCTTGTACTAATGTACTCCCTTGCGGGGGTATTACATGTTATTATTTTTCTGGTGACCTCCCCATATCCCTTTGCCAGCTACGTAACCTTTTGTGACACCCTGTATATGCAGAGTTCTGCAAACTACTGTTCTGCTTTTGAAACACCAAAAAAAAACAGGTCGTCTAACTAAAAGGTCACGTGACCAAAAAAAAATTATATGAAGAAGCGTTTTTTTCATGAATATAAAAAATTACGTAGGATAAAAGTTTTTCAGAGTGACGCCTGAGTAACGCCCTTTCGGCTAACTATACTTTTTTTATTACACGGGGGCAGAGTTTAATACAACACCCTGAACTATTAAACTCTGATAATATTTTCGCGATTTTTTTACATTCTGATTTCATTTCCTGGCTTAGAAATAACATCAATAACATGCTGCACACGTAGGTTTCGGCATAGTATTAAACCCTTTTTGCAACAACCTGTATAAATATCGGCACGGGTACGACTTTATATATATATATAATTAATTATTAAATATTAAAAATACTTTCAAATAAAAATAAATATTTTCGTATCACAAAACAATATTACTTACTTAGTATATTTTTAACAAAGTGGCATGTCTTCACTTTTATGTTTTCGAGTACTATGTTAAAATTTCATGTCATTGTCCGGAGAACGCCCCGCATACCTCAACCCCCCCTCACTAGATTTGACAGATTCTGATTTTCTTCCAGCTTTAGTGACAGCCTTAATACAGCTCTGGTCTACTATAGTTAGGTACCTACCTACCTACCTATAATTATCATCATAGATGATCACCTAAAGTTATGCTGTTCCATGAAGACATCGAGCAGCAGCGCCGCGGTCTTGGTCATGGCGGAGACGCCGGCGGAGAAGCGCGCCTCAGAGAGCACCCCCGGGTCGAACTGGGACATGTTGCGGCCCAACACCTGAGGGGTTAAGAGAAACTAATTTAAGGATCTCTGCTGTGCTAGCCACTACTCTAAACCAACAGCGGAGGGGTTAAAAAAAACTAAGTTTAGGATCTCTGGTGTGCTAGCCACAACTGTGTGACGCCATATTGAACGTACTGATTGCTTTACAATACTTTATTTTATCAGTTAGCTGAGAATACATCAAGAAACTTGGATGATTATTACGAAAAGTAGATTTATGTTCTACCTTAGTTTAAACGTATATATTATAATGTATATTCGAAGTCCTATCGTGTAGAATAGAACTAAATCGTTTTGCGTTGGCATTGAATGAGGATCCCTAAAGAGGCACAATATCATTGCTCGATATTGCATTATATTTATCTGCAAATAGGTCCGCGTCATGTAGGAAACATGAAGCGATACAAACCGGGTCAGCCGGGGCATAACTAACGAACTTTCATTTCGAAGAACGACTTTTATTCCTCTTCCAATAATCGGAGGATCCGGTTCAGATATGAATACATATCGTCGCGCATCATTCTACCCTCGTTGTCCACTGCTACCGTCATGAGACACGCCATGCGGCCATACGTAATTATGTTAATATTATGTATAGCTGTATTGGGCCCGCCGATATGTCGTCTCGTGATATGCGGAAGACGGCAGTAGTGGAAAATAAAACTCTCTCTCACCACGGACACCGCTCGCAGCGTCAAATTGTGGAAATCCCAACGAGAATAATATTTGAAACCCTCCAAGGCAACCTCTAATCCTGAAAGAAAAAAGAATTTATATTTTTCTCCCATTCAAATTCGTATAAAGAACGACAGTCGTGTATTTTTCCAATAATTGTACCTGTAGCCGGCGACCAGGCTCCGTACGCGCGTATTTCTAAAGGATTCCCTTGTATTTTGCCGAAATTAAAAACGTCCGTCAGATCATAATGATTCTCTGTCGACAAAAAATAAATTCAGACGGTATTAATTCTTAGTCGTGATTAACTTTACACATTTTATTTCAATATTACAATTTGGAAAACTACGTTTTGTTCATTTTTCATAAAATATGAACGAAGCAAAAAGTGGTTTCGAATAAATACCTAAAAGTAAATTTGAGTTTTACTGTAAAGATATAAAATATATCTTATTTATAATTAGTTTATAGGCCCAGCAGTGGGGATGTGATCGGTCTTAATGATGAAATAGTTTAATTAATGTTAAAGTTAGTAAAGATAATACAAATAATTATCAAAATCATGTTATACCGTTTTTGGTGACTGCTATGACATCAGCATCAACACTCAAATGTAAATTTTCAAAAGTATTCGACACAGTTGAGTTTTTTCCGTCGCCATTTTCAGTTAGAAAGACTAACCACGAATGCGTCGAATCGAATAACATGGATTCCGATGCCTGAAATCAACACTTTAACAGATTACTGAATGATTAACTTTGAATCAAACTCGGTCTTGGAGCTTCTATCAATGAAAAACGGTGTGTTTAGAAAGAATGGTAATTAGTAATTACTTCCGAAATTCGATTCGATCTTAATTGTGAGGAGTTTTAAATGTCAGTATATCACTAATTGTAATTACATACGGTGCCTTAGTGAAATGGTAAAGGTAATGGTAGAGTAATATTCTGACTATCGACAAATAATTGTAAAATTTTACGTCAAATAACAACATATTTCAATTTAAACTATAGATTAGCAATTAACCATACCATTCGCAAGACATCCTGGCTCCGTCCACAAGTGTCCTCAAGCAGGACGCCGACTGGCTCGGTCCACTGCCGCAGACGCCGCCGCAGCGCGCGCCCGCTGGCGGCGCGGACGTCCAGCGCCGACACCCGCATCCAATGTGCTGACATGCTGTGGGCTAGCTGTTTTGAAACTGGAAGTAATGCTTGTTGTTTATTATTGATATTATGAAATGAGCGAGAATGTTTGTGGATGGGTTACACTTTTATGGGAAACCGTTTAGGAATAATGAATACCAAGCGGTTATCGGTCGTTCAGTAGTTAATCATTATGGTCACATTAGCACTTCAGCTAACATATTTAATTTTAAAATTAAATTTAATTAGGTATGTCAAACCTAATTTCTCAGTATGCATGAGTATTTCAATAGTACGATAATAGTAGACCGTAAAATTAATTTATATGAACTAATAATAATAGATAAAATTTCCTGAAAACGATCATTAGCATAGAAACTCACTGAATGGGCTTTCACAGGACAAATAACATATGTATCGAATATTCTTGTAAACGAAATAGTCAACCGACATATTAATATCAACGGGGCTTAAAGCAAAAGCCGCTGGAAATAATAAAATGAATAAAAATATCATTTTAGAACGCAGTACTTTTGCTGGCGAAACGAATGAAATGAATGGCAATTTGTTTTTGCAAATGTCACCTTGCCATTGCAATTTTCAATGACAGGATTGCTGGTCAATATTGTATGTAGAAATGAGGGTAAACAGGGGCTGGCCTCGCCTGTGATGCGATCTGGGGCGTTTATGTTGTCAAAAGGTCTTGCGTTGGACGTAGAGTGCTCATAATAACACCAATTTAGGAAGCATTTCCGGTCAATAACAATTTTATTGACAGTAACGATCGAAAGATACTGTCAATTTGATGCGTCACTGAGCCGTGTAGGTGCCTTATTTATAAATGATTACAATTTAATCATATTGAATTCCCTATCTCAGTAAAGAGTAGCATTTTTTTTGGGCTTTTCCAAAAAATGATCCTACTACTTTATGTGTTTTTTTTCAGAGGCCCGGGGTTCCATTAGCCCTTAATTATGGGCTTGTTGAATATATTAACTTGCTGTTTTATTGGTCTTTTTATTATTTTACATTATACAGAAAGTGCCGGCCCTTATGGATCGTGACGCAACATTATGTTAGAATATTTACTTACATACCTAATTGACTTTTGTAGTTCACCAAGAAACAATTATGTTTTTAAACCTTTTTAGGGTAAAAAGGCTGATTTATACAAACCAATAGTGACTAGAAAGTTCAAAACATCAAAAACCACGACATAACCCTTGTATTCGTCAATTGCTCTAAAATTGCTCGAACAATTTGTTTAGCGGAACAAAAATACGGTGCACTGTCTTAGTCAGGGATACTCAACCTTTTCCGGCGGGGCGTTTTGGCGACATCTCCATTTTTCACCCGCCGTGTAAGCTGAATAAATGGCGAGTGCTGGCAAGTGTTTTTGTGCCCCGGTAGTTGAATGCACACGAGTGTGGGCCGGCGTCGAGCACGCGGCGGCTAATTAATGGCCCGGTAAAAGTTACAACACAACTACAGCTGAGTGGCGAACTAACTTTGACGCTAATGTTCGCTAACGTTTACACAAGTCGGTCGCCCAATTCTGGCGGCAACACCTTTTAAAAGTAAAATTTCAAAGTTCCACGCTTGCGGCTGTTCAGCGCTATTTTCGGCTCTCGGCAGACATTTTCATTAACAAGTTTAAATTACGAATTTTGGTTTTTATTATGTGAAATTGGCATGTCAACTAACTAACACGTAGCATAAAGTAGCATTGAAGCTAAGCAGATTCAGTATGTGAATAGCATGTGTGAAAACTATGAAAGGCCGAAAGTTGGCGACCCCTGGCGGCGAGCGGGCCAGTCACGGGCGCTCGTTTTAGAATTAGCATTTATATTGTCCTCTTACAGCGCCGGCCGTGTCGCTACTGGCTGCCAGTACCTACTAGTGCTAGTACACTCGCGTTATTAGGCGTTTAGACGAAACTAGCGCAGTTTTCCGCGCTCAAGTCAAATTACGCGCGCTGTAATTTTTGTAATGACCGAAAATGTTGGCGATATCTGGAAAATAGGGGATGGGTTTGAAAAAAATACAGCTTAATGCATTTTTTATTATTATTTTTAATAATAACTAAATGGCTTTAAAGATCTATTTTAGTTATTTACCTTATCTTACTAATTGTTAAAATTAGTGGATAGGTAAGTAGTTGTTTTATTTCAGAACACAGGCATAAGTTTCATAGCTTTGAGCACTTATGTGCATTCAAAGCTCTTCACAAACAAAACAAAACCCTAATCAAAGGTCCACGTTTTGCGCCGAAAAATTTAAAAAAAACGAAGAGGTTTAAACCACGAAGAGAGTTTAAACCCGGCAGCGGATAACCCACAGTCGCTCCATAGCAACTCGAGGTTAACCCACTTTGAACCCTCACAGAAATCCTTCCCGACCACTTGACTCGTCGCGTCTCACATACGACGTAGGTTTTATTTCCCGCCCCCCTCTCCCCGTCACTGCACCCCCCCTGTGCCTGAAGTTCAGTGAATATTTTACTAGCAACCCCCCAATGATACGTGTGGCCCGCCGAATATCTTAGCCCGCGTAGAATCAAAAAGATAGGGAGAGAATTTTTCGTTGAAATTCTTTCTACTGGGGATTTTAAATTTTTTTGTTTGTAGGTATAGCTTGGTTAGCTACGCTACATGTTTGAATCGAAATTTTTGAGTTATGGCTTGGTATGCAACTATTTTCTAAACGATGACTATCTTTTTATTTATAATTATGCCGTATAGTGGTTAATACTTACGTATCCGTAAGGGATATTTCATATTATTATATTACCTAGAAATGTTTCTGATAATTCATGTAATTAATAAATGGCTAATTTAAATTATTTGAGATTGAGTCGATTTTATTGCGTAGAATGGAATACGCTAAATCAAAAACCTGAATAAACCGACACTTTGGTCTCTACCTGACCGCCCAGTTTGAATGTTTTATCCTCTCCTTTGGCCACAAGTCACCGCCAGGCCTAATCCTGGCAAGTTTTGATCAAAAACGCAACAGTAACAAGTTAGGTTTAAATATTTAGTAGGTGGCGAGCTCGAGTTATGGGCAAGACGACCCCAGTACCTCAGCCGCTGTCGTTCGCTCCCCTATTCTCTGTCTTACTTTCAGTAGGTAACAACTGTGGTTGGTTTAAATGAAATGAAACAAATAAAAATTAAAAATTATGTTGTTTACAAATTATGTAATAAGTAAGATAAAGTAATGCATAAAATTACTTACTAAGTTAGTCTGAAGTCCCCTTTCTCTACCCTCTATGAAATGCAGACGGACAGGCATAATGTTGAAAAGATTAATTAAAAGATGTATAACCCCCCCTCCCCCTCGCGACCCCACCCCCACCCCCCAGCCACTTGCAGATTTAATTAACGCTTGCTTACTTTTTATCTTGTCATAGACGCCGGGACTTCCGACTTTAGTTCATAACTTTTGTAATGAATCGGTGATAGACGTAACCTGAGTGAATTTGAAAGCCTTCTGATATTCTTTAGAGAAAAGAATTCAAGTTTTGAATGGCTGAATTGATAATGATAACGTTGGAATATTTTTAAAGAAATGTTTAAAGTGACAGTAATACTGGTTTTTTCTTACATACATATTTACGGGCATTCAATTATATTTATACACTTACAAAACCTACACGCAATTTTCTAGCACTCAATAAGATCTTAAAACAGTAATAATTCAAACAGCCGAAGTTTCCGTTGGCCGCACGCACAGGGGGTTCCTTCCATACCAATGTGTCATTTAAAAATTCATCGCTGCGGGGCGCGTCGTAAACCTGGCCGGGCCACTTTGGTTTGTTTGATTTTACGCGCCTCCCCGAGCCGAGGAATTATGTTTATTTCATGATCACATCGAGTGCTGGATGCGTGTGGATGAAATTAAGGAAGTATCGGGATTATAGAAATAAAATAATAAAATTTACCTGAAATTTCTTCAATTTTACAGAGAAATTAATAGTATTATCATTTAATGAAACTGTAAATACACAATACAATCTAAATAACTTATTCTAATCTTAAGAAAAACTTATGACTCTAGGTACCTAACTATAAACAAAAAATCTGAAATTAATTACTTAGTGGATTAGTAATATGATTGAAGAATATTTAACGAGTTTTGCTGACTGATTTCTCAAAGATAATATCAGACATTATCTCAGTGATCAACAGTAAGTTTACTATAAATATATAACTTACTGTAGAGCACTCACCGGCTGAAGACACAAACACACCCGAAAAACAGTTCACGAAAATTGAAACAAAATATACAAACAGAGAATCAGTTAACACGTTCACTGCCAATTAAGTTCAAGTTACAAAACGAAGAAGCGCGAACGTTAATCGAGTTAACGCTAACGTGGACACAAACAGAGTAACGAAGTGACGGAGACCTGGAGGGCTATTCTAGAATGGGAAAAAAACGAAAAACTAGTGCTTTCGTGCAATTAATTCGTTTATTACAATGAGGTAGAGTCATGGGCAGGGCGGCAGCACAAGGGAATTTTGTTTTTTGTAATCTAGAGAGACCCCGGCGAGGCGCGAGCTCGGATACGGGAATGTAGAAAACCGGAGATTTTACTTTTAAACTGGCGTTTAAGTGTAATTTTAGTTCAATTTTATTTCTGGGTTTATCAGAATTTAGTTTTTCTCATAAAAACATTATTGTTCAATTCATATTCCGTTAAATATCTGTCGCTTATAAAAAACGACAGCAATAAATTTTACAACATAATTTGATATTTAGGCACCTCTGAATAGTCATTCGCATAGCAATTCTACTGGTTATTGGTAATAAACAAGTACCTAATGCAGTACCTAGCCCGGGAAGGGACAATAAAATGTGACATAACTTGCTTTATGGACCACCAAATGCGGTGCGCCAAAATCATATCAATATTATATTTATGTATCATACCAAAATTATATTATTGGGCATGATGATTTCGGTGTATCTATTACCGAATTAAAAAGTAGGTATTTAGAAAAATGACACAAAATTGGTAATAAATTATGTCATTAGAAAATCAAGGGTATCTGAAAGTTTGTTTCTTGAAAAGTCTGTTATCATGGAACTAATATTAAGTAGGTACATTATACTTAAATTTATGATAGAGTACTGTACGCACACATATCAATAATATCCACTTAATTAGGCGGTCTTATCGTATAAAGCGATCTCTTCCCGCCTTTAGATGGATGGACTGAAAGAGATAGAAAAAGCGTACAATTAACATGTTCTAAATGGGTTAAATAAATTACCCTTTTATCTTACTTTTAGCATCAAATCACAATATTGCAGGTGCCACATCTAGGATTCCTATCTCCCGAGCGCAATGACGGGGTCCACTGATTACTGCAGTCACAAACTGAATTACACCTGTCACCTGCCTCTATATACATTTACTGACAATCCGTCTGTTTTTCTGTCCGCCATGTCAATAAGCCTGTCACAAAGAGTGACATTTTCAATTCTTGACCAGACAGGTTAAAACCAAAGCCTTGTAAAATAAAACCCTTGTAAGTCAAACCCTAAAAATTACAATTCGGAAACAACTTAAACTTATACTTTCTAGTTACCTACTGGGTATTGGGAGGTAACTGCCTCTGATCTAGTGGTAGAAGCTCCGCTTCACAACACAACACAGAGATCCTAACCATCGATTTGTGTTTCTAAATTGTGGTTACAAGTTCAAGTTTGGTCAGGACATATAGAAGGCTGATCACCTGTTGTCCGAAACAGTGAAACGATCCATGCTGTCGGATGGGCATGTAAAGCAGTCGGTCCTGCGCCTAGCTCTCTCCAGTCGTGTCTGTCAATCCGTCCTATTGGGTTATGAGATTGATGGAACAGAGAGTGCTCCTGTGTGCTGCGCACACACTTGGGCACTATAATCCAGTCCCACGCCGATGGCTGATCTCAAAATTAAATGTGATTTGCCGCCGCGCCGTGCTTGAAATTCGACTAGAAGGACATTATTATTGAAAGTTAGTTTCTAAAAATATTTAAAAAAAAACACACACGCACTCACGCCTTGAACTAATGTACTCCCTTGCGGGGTAGGCAGAGGTGCATTGCTGCACCCACTTTTCGCCAGAGTGTTATGTTTGTCCCAATGTAATAGGGGGCGGGCCTATTGCCATTTTACGGGCACATCCAAGACCCGAGAACAAATATCTGTGTTTAAACAAATATCTGTCCCAGCCGGGAATCGAACCCGGGACCATCGGCTCAGTAGTCAGGGTCACTAATCACTACGCCATTCGGTCGAGGCCGTGAAATGTGTCAGTTTTGGGATAAAGCCTTTACTGGAAGTTACGATTTATTTTCCATTGACGGCACTATTTGGGCTTGGATTAAACCTGGGCCTAAAAGAACTAAATCATCGTCTATGTTAACTTGTGATGCAGTAACGTTTGTAAAAGTCAAATTAAACTCAGTGCCAAGACTGAACGCTATATTTTGTTTTATTTATCCTGAAAAGATACTTACTGCGCATTAACACCCCTTGAGATATTTGACTTAGTAAATGTAACTAGTACCTTTTATCAATACGATTATTAAAAATAAGTTAACTTACTCAGATAATGATGACAAATGAGTGCTCTTAGAAAAGAGTTAAACCTTTTTTAAGGAAATTTTACGAGGATAGTCTAAAACAAGTTATATTTCTTAAATATGTACGTAAAAAATGAACTATACTCACGAGCATTTTCGTTACTTTATTAATTGATGTTGGTTATATTTCAACGCATTTTTTCCGAAGCATTTTAAATGTAATTACTCGGGAGCCGCCGCCGTGACGGAGTGAATACAGGGTGTTCGCTAATTAGCGGCCGGTCTCAAAGCGCTGCTGAGAGGTTTCCCCTTTAAATATGCTGAAAACTGATGAAAAATCTGAAAAATAAATGATTGGCCGCCATTTTATATAAAATGTTGCGCTGCAGACTTTATTTTCTGACGAAATGTATTTTTCAGGTTCATATTGTGATGCTCAGTGATATAGCTCGAAATAAAGCTGCTTCGTGGAAGTATAAATAGATTTTTGTTTTGGCCGCTTTATTAAAATAGCGTTTGAATTTTTAACCGTTCAATACAAAGGACGGGCTGATGTGATGAATAAACGTGAGATGAATTACGTTCAAAGTAAACAACGATTTTTAGAAACTTTTATTTTTATCACCACGTTGTTAGTTTCCGCATCAAAAAGTATAATTATTTTAAAAGAAAGAACAGCATGGATATTCATAAACAAAACATATAGTGCTGTGGTTGACGTGTGTATCGGTCAGTTTGTTTATACACATTTGTTTCATCTTACTTCCAAACTCTTCTTTATCACATTAAAATATTATTTGTAATTACTTCCAGGTATACATAATTTGATAAATGCATTAGTTGATAATGGTCTTTGCTATAAATAATTCAAATTCGGCTTTTCAACTTTTATTTCCGAATATATTTTTTACATTGTACCTACCCATAGAACAATCCAGTCACGGAGTCAACTATTCCAACAAAATATCCACTACAATGGAGTGCAAAGTACCCGGTGGGTTGAACGACCCATCAACCCGACACACAGTGACCCGGCAGTGTCCTGGACTCATCCTGTATGCGGCGTGTGTGCGGCTCATAAAATGTGCAAGGCAGGTGCGGGCGATCCGGCCACCTACTCATAGTGTTGCAGACCGTGTCGCCACGTCTTCGCTGCTTGCAACACTTGTCGGTGAAACTAGGTCTTGGCTGGATTTTGTTGTATGTATATTGTGTAAACTTTTAGGTGTAAGGCTTTAGTTAGTAACATTCAGTTGTAGGGGTTCTCCTCGTAATTACCTACCTATACGCAAATATAAGAGCGTGCTAATACGTTTAAGATTGTAACAATCAAACTACGCAAAAAAACATGAATGCACGAATATTTTGCTATTTTACATAACTTTAATTTATCTTATTTTTCATTCCACCAAAGTAGGTATATTTGTATTTGAATTTTATATTTTATTCAATTCGATTCATACAGTCCGTGTAACTGAACCCCAAAACACAGTCCAATTTCTCAAAAAAGCCCTGGAACTACATCGCCATTTCATGTAATGAGAGCGATTCATCAGAAAACGCAACATTTGTAACGTTACCTACGCTCGCTGTATAGCTCCACCAACGTAACTCTGCACCTCTCGATTTATTGTATTTAATTTGTTGTAAACATATTTTTGGGACTGATGTAAGACAAGTAGAGACATATTTGACATTGAATAACGATAAGCTAGAGTTAGTAAATGAAACGGTATTCCTGGGTATTACAATTGACTCAAAGTTGCAATGGGGACCCCATATTGAGAGGATAGCCGGTAGATTGAGTTCTGCAGCTTATGCGGTTAGAACCATTAGACAGTTAACAGATGTAGATACAGCCAGGCTTGTGTATTTTAGTTATTTTCATAGTGTTATGTCTTACGGAATTCTATTGTGGGGACGAGCGGCTGACATTAATCAAATCTTTGTTCTGCAAAAACGAGCAATTCGAGCCATATATGTATTAGGGTCTAGAATTTCATTAAGAGATACGTTTAAGGAAATAGGTATACTAACTGTTCCATGCCAATATATCTATGAAAATATTATGTATGTTCGTAAAAACTTAAATTCATTTAGTAAAGTAGGAGCCACTCACGGTATTGAGACCAGAAACAAAAATAAGTTGCTTTTCCCCACACTCAGACTTTCGAAAACAAACACATCATTCATGGGGAACTGTATACGTTTTTATAATAAATTATCAAATGAAGCAATAAACCTTACTGAGCAAAAATTTAAGAATTATGTTAAAGCTACATTATGTAGTAAAGCTTAATAATAATAATATAATAATAATATAGCCTTTTATTTCCGAAAACTTACAATTAGTAACAAAATAAAGTCTTACAAATCTTATAACTACTATTTAAAAACTTACACTACTATTTACAAGCATGCGGTTACAGAATGTCTCTGATTTCGGTGTGCCTTACGGCAAAGGCCTCCTCCAACTCTTTCCATTGTTGCCTGTCCATGGCTACTCTTGTCCAGTGAGCTCCTACCGTGAGTTTCAGTTCATCCTCCCACCTTCTTGCTTTCCGTCCTCTGCTCCTGACACCATCCCTTGGGTACCAAACTGTCACCTTTTTGCTCCATTTTTCCTTTTTGCATCGAAGCATATGCCCAGTCCATCTCCATTTAAGTTGATCTATACGTAATAGAATATCCGTTAGTTTGGTTTTGTGCCGTATATCTGTACTTCTGACTCTATCTTTTAGCTTCAAACCTAGCATGCTTCTTTCCATCCCTTTCTGGCATCTTTCTAGTTTTTCCCTATGGTGTTTCGTAAGGGCCCAGGTTTCACAGCCATATGTGATGCAGGGTAGGATGCAGGTATCAAAAGTCTTCTTTTTGATCTTTATGCTCAGTTCCTTACTTTTCATCACTTCTTTCAGAGCCCAGAACTTCTTCCACCCAGTCGCAATTCTTTTGTCGATTTCCTTTGACATTTGGTCATTTGGTGATATAATCTGGCCAAGATATACATATTCCTCTACATATTCGAATTTTTGTCCATTGTTTGTTATGTCTATGGGGGTTGAATTTGTCATCATTTTGGTCTTAGTTAGATTAATTTCTAGACCCACTTCACTGCTTCTGCTTATCAAGGTTTGTATCATGTATTCCAGTTTTCTTGGGTCTTCCTCCAATATAACAAGGTCATCTGCAAATCTTAGGTGATTCAGGCGTGCTCCGTCTATGTTCAGCCCCAGATGATCCCATTCCAATTTTCTGAACATTTGTTCAAGCACAGCTGTAAACAGCTTTGGTGATAGTGGGTCACCTTGTCTGACACCTCTTTCTATAGGGAAAACGTCCCCTGTGGTTTCCAGCCTAATACTAGCCTTGTTTTCTTTGTAAATGTTTTTAATGATATTTATATAGGTGCATTCGATTCCCTGCTCTCTTAGGCTTAGCCATACATATTCATGTATGAGGCTATCAAAAGCCTTGGAGTAATCTATAAAGGCCAGGTAGATGGGCTTGTTGTATTCATTATATTTTTGTATGAGCTGTTTTATTGTGTGTATATGGTCGATTGTGCTGAAGTCTTTTCTGAATCCTGCCTGTTCCACTGGTTGGTTTTCATCGAGAATGTTTGATATTCTGTTTAGAATTACTTTTGCAAAAACTTTGTATACATTTGAAATCAGGGATATGGGTCTATAATTTCCCATATCGTCTTTTGGACCTTTTTTGTGTATAAGTATTATGTGTGATTCTGCCCAGTAAAGCTTACTATAGTATAAATGATTATTTAAACGACAAAAACGCGTGGTCTTGTCCACCTCAGCTAAGGCTATTGAAAAAATGAAATGGATATAGGTACTTAAGTAAAATTGTAGGTACTAGATATAAGTAAAAATTGTAATAGATTATAAGGAAAAAGTTGAAAAGATGCTCGAGGAGTTTCTTTCGCCATTTCTTTCCTTCTCAATGACGGGGCCTTTGTGAAATGGTGGTAGATGACTATCGACAAATAATTGTAAAATTTTACGTCGATTAAACCATTTGAATTTGAAACAAAAAAAAAACACTTATTATACAGTCAAAGTCACATAACCAACAAGGTTTCAATGCAAAAACACATATTTTTTTGCAATGTTTATAAAAGACATACTCATCATTATCATCATCACTACTCATCACGTCCCCACTGCTGGACCACGGGTCTTCTCAGAGTCGGATTTTAGGCTAAGTCTAGCGAGCCCCGTGCGGACTGGTAAGCTAAAAGAAATACTATAAATTAAAATACAACAACGATGAGAAGAAACGCACCAGATGCCTTTGTGAAATGGTGTAGAGTAATGTTATGACACTCAACAAATAATTTTGGAAAATTTTATGTCGATTAAATTTAAATTTGTATGGTACGTCGATTAAAACATTTGAATTTGTATGGGGTGCATAGTTACCGTGGTCGTGTAAACCCGGCGCAGGGTCGGGGGGTACATCACCGTGGATTACCTTCTTTATAAAATATCACGCGCGGCTGTGGAAACACTCACTTGACTTTCACATACGAATTTCCAAATGGAAATCTTTTAGTAATATCCATTGCTTTCGTAAAAGCAGGTCTTACAGTAAATGCTTTATTAAAATAATTATATATAAAACGCCCAAAACAGGTTTATAAAGTTTACAATGGGTCGTATAAATATGTCATAGGAATAAAAAGTTGTATTTTTTTTTTTTACTTTCGCTTACAGATGATACAGAGGTTCTTCCTGCAGGTTGACTTGTACAAAATGCTTTAGCATTAAATCCACCTGATTTTACATACTTTTGCTAAATATGCAATAAAAATATAAATAAACAATAGGTACAACGTAGATGCCTACGTTTCGCTAAACGAAACGTTAGGTTGTTTCATCAATACACCTTTCTTATTTACAGTCACTTCAGTAGGTAGGGTAATATCAAACACACAACATTAATATTAAACATTTTAATCTCATTTTTCGGTATCATCTTCGCTGAATAGAAAGCAATGTTTGCAGCATCGCCGCCGCACTTTACGACCACATTAACGCTGTAAAAGCTGTTTATTTCTGCGCTCTCTTCTAAAAAAACGCGAAAAATAATTTCGCGACCTTTTTTCAAGTAAACGCCTTTATTACGGCGTGAGGGATGCTTCGACCGGCATAAATCTCAAGTTTGCACAAAGAGTAACTAAAAGTTCGCGGGATGATGTAGCGGCCATTCGGCGCCGTCGCCTCCGATGTTATGAATTAATAGACCTGCTGACGGCGGGAAAAACTGTAGAAAAAAGTTTTTAAGTCGTTTAATTCAGCACAAAAAGTTTTAAAGGTACGAATGTTACATTAAATGTTTTTCGTTTCATTAGACATTGGAACGTAAAATAAACCTAAAAGATATCTGAATAAGCCAACTAAATAAAGATAAACAAAGTAAATATTAACACATATTTCACAAAGAAACACACATGCAATAATCCCAAATTTCGAACACCCTTTATTTCGCCTCCGAATTCCAACTACTCTTCGACTTTGACATGAAAAATTTACATGACTAAAATCTGTCGTGTAAATTCTCGCAGCGAATGAAAGAAACCAGCCAGCTGCGGGCCAGCACAAAGAAGTTATGAGTCGGTATCTTCGCGTCGGTAATAAAGTGAATTATGCACGAAACTGCAGCAATAGTCTGCCGTGCCCTCGGGCAGGCTGAGGACAGGGTGACAGCGGGGGCGGGCGCGGGGTTGGGGGCGCGAATGGTAGAAATAAGCGATACTGAAGTCACAAAAACAAAACCCAAACACCAAACTATTTTGTATTCGTAGCAATCTCGTAGCCATGGAGTAGCACGCTCGTAGCACCATCGTAGCACGCCCGTAGCACGACGTAGCATAATGTTGTAGCAAATGTAATTAGCATCATTTTATTAGCATTTTTTTTTGCATTTTGGTATTTTTAGGGAGCTCAACCACTAATGCACTTAGTCAGCCTGTAATATCTAGTTCAGGCAGTCTGCGAACACATCTTTCGTAGCGCCTTATTCAAGAGCCATCAGCTGTTATATTTAATGATAATCTGCGATGATAATGGTAATTCCCCTTCTATTTCCGCTTCCGTGTGCCACCATCAACCCGGATCACTCCCGGGAGCCCTAATGCAGACTTACACTCGGCCGCATTGTACGAGTACGTTCAATTTAAACTTTAATATGCAACAGAATGTACCGCCAAATTGGGAATTATGACGTTTACGCGTTCCGCCTAGCCTGACTAGTATTTACATAATAGTACTATCAATAGTAAGTATACATATTATATACCTATTACCTATACAGTGGGTACCTATAATACCTATATTTGAAAAGTTAAATTGGTACAGTCTGCTATCAAGATCTTAATAGGCAAAGTTTTTGCTGAGATATAACTATTTGTAAATAAATAATCATGATAAATCTATTTTTACCTTTTAAAAAATTCCACAAAATATGTACGATATAGGTAAAATAAATTTCAGCACCTATTCACCTAAAGTACCTCATTATTATATCCACAATACACAACAAGCAGTTCTTTAAATTCAATGCAAACATTCAAACTTTTACATTCCGAAATCTGAGCTATTTACGATTGTCATAAAGAGAGAAGTAGCTGATAGCGCCACGAGCAGTGACTCCGCACCTGAGGACAATGTCATGGGGGCTATTCTCATTCAGACCCTGAATTTCGATCCCAGAGGTATCTCAAATATGGAGATATATCGCTATTCGAAGTCTTCCCTAAACTATCTGCTTCAAATTTCCAGTTTAGGCGTTGCGCCTACTGCTAGATTCAGCGTCGCATCTGCTTTACGCCGTATGGAATTATAATGTCATTTATACTGTCAATTTCTCGCCTCACCTGCATCTCGCCCACACCAAGACTCCACCGCGACTTCTGCAGTGAGTGTCGACGTGGACTGACGCATAGAAAAACTAGAGTAAGAAAGAAAGAAAGGAAGAGACATATTTTTGTCCTTTACAAGATCACTAGAATTTCAAGTTTCATCTACGGATATAATATCTTGACCCAACAGATTATCTTCGTTCCTCCGGAATCGAGCTTCAGTTCTCATGAAATGAATGTCATTTAATCCAAGCAATTCAAAAAAGTTCATATAAAATATTCTAGTAAATACAATAAAAAGGATGAAATATTATAGCTTCACAAAAATTCAATATTTTCCAAAATTAAAATAAGAATATTCTACAAAGTGGATTGAAATATTTTTTATTAAAAAAAATATAACACCATTATGTACAATATATGTATATTGGGACCAACATAACACCAACTAAAGAAGTTGTAGCCTTTTAGTAATGTTAAATAAAATTGTGTAGGTAGGTACTTAATACAATATGATATTTAGTAAACTGGAATATCTATATCGAATATGCCAGAATAGCCTGCCCCACAGCCTCAGACATCGTAAAGGTTAGCACATAACTGCCACCGCTCAGATACATAAAGCGTATTTCTGACAACATTTTACTGCGTTTTTAGGGTTCCGTAGCCAAAATGGCAAGAACCCTTATAGTTTCGTCATGTCCGTCTGTCCGTCTGTCCGTCTGTCCGTCTGTCACAGCCGATTTACTCGGAAACTATAAGTACTACAGTGATGAAATTTGATGGGAATATGTGTTGTATGAACCGCTACAAAAATATGACACTAAATAGTAAAAAAAAGAATTGGGGGTGGGGCCCCCCATACATGTAACTGAGGGATGAAATTTTTTTTTTCGATGTACATACCCGTGTGGGGTATCAATGGAAAGGTCTTTTAAAATGATATAAAGTTTTTTAAAAAACATTTTTCTTAAAGTGAACGGTTTTTGAGATATCAGCTCTCAAAGTCGTAAAAAGTATGTCCCCCCCCCTCTATTTTTATAACTACGGGGTATAAAATTCTAAAAAAAATAGAGGTGATGCATGCTAATTAACTCTTTCAACGATTTTTGGTTTGATCAAAGTATCTCTTATAGTTTTTGAGATAGGTTGATTTAACTGTAATAATATTTGCTGCTACGGAACCCTTTGTGCGCGAGCCCGACTCGCACTTGGCCGGTTTTTTTACATATTTTATAGTCTGCTGCATCCGGCCTTTGCTATTTATCGTGGAACAAGTATTTTGCCTGCGAATTCTCTCAGATAGGTCGTTTATAGAGTTTTAGTTATTGTGAGCTCAAACTGTATTACCATAAATTGACTTTGAACGATGTTTAAAGGCCATGTTTATTTCATAATATCGACACGATGTACAGACTAAATTGTATAGAATTAAAGGCGTAAAATTATTTTCACACTTCTTTTATGGCCAAAAAGCGTGATAACGACCCACAATGATAAGATTCTACAAAGGTTTAATGGAATAATGTAATGGTGCTAAAATACACGTTTGCTTATGTTGCCAACTTTTCAGCAAGTTTCGAACAATTTCTTTTAATAATTGATTTTGTTACAAAACTTTGGAATATTTATTTTTATTCCAAAACTTTGTTACAGCAATAATATCTATACTTGAGCAGAGTCAACCACTTTACTTTAAAATTTGTACTTTAGATATTTGTAACTCCAAACACACGTTCACTAAATAAGTAATGAACAAAACTCACAAACTTATCTCCAATTCCCAAACTGCATTTACGCTTGGCACTCATCAGCAAAAAGCTGTGCTTCTGTCCCTTTTGTTTATTGGGGGAGGGAAAGAGAGCGAGTTCCCCAAACTGAATGGCACCGCTTGGCCCGCGCTCCTGTGGGAAATCATCCGCAGTGTAGGGCCGCACTGTACCTGACCGGGTATTCTGGACCACGATGCAATTCAAAAAAAGATAACAGGAATTGTAATTTTCCAAATGTCTTGGAATTACTCATTGGGAAGTGAAAAATGGTCGTATATTTAGGCCAAGTTTGTATGTTTATTTTTCCTTGCGTGTTAGGTAGGTGACAAATACTATAGCCATAGAGCTGAGCTATGGTTTATGGCTGTAGTGAAACGCTTAGAAATTTATTTAGGTTGGACACCTATGAGATGAGACGTACCTATATGGTAAGCGACAGCCTATCGATATCAGTATCAGTTGATATGACACTCTGGTAGGCTCTCTTCGTTTACGCTTTATGTTTTTAACTGAAAATGATGCATGTTTAAAATAACTTCTACATACTTACATTAATATCCAACGTTTTCAGGATCGCATTGCAATCGCTTTGTCATCAAGAATAGTCGCGCGGGTCCCTATTCTCAACTCACTTGTGAGTGACGCACCGCAGTTATTATTTAGTGGGCTGTTCTTAGTCTTGAGGGGTTGTACGTACTTAGATGTAATGGTGTTTGTTTGAATGATTTGAGAATTATATTTGAGAAGGATTTTATAATTCGGTCGTATCACAGGACACCCTCTAACCTGTTTGATTGACAACTTTATTATTAGGCATGCTGTGTTTATTCTTAAGTAGGTAGTGTATTTAGCCCTATTATTTAAAAGTATGTGTGAATGTACCTGATACACTATCTGTGAATAAACCTTAATAAATTAAATAAATAAACTATAGAACAGAAAGATAGGCTTTGTAATTCCTAGGCAGTTGGTGTAAAAGGAAATCTTTCACCAGAATATGCATATCTTATTTAAATTAGCACTATTTTTTATTTAAATCTAAGATATTTACAATAAAATCAAAGAACAACAGCTACAAAATGTATGTTTATGGTTTTTACTAGCCATTATTAAAGGCCTATTAAATCACGAACACTAGTCAGGAAAAACTAGTCTAAAATCAGGGTTACTAAACGCCGTATTCTGAAAAACCAGAAATTTAAATTATGAACGAACGTGTGAAGCGATGAATCGTCTCGCCGAATGATTAATTAAGTCTCGATGGCGTGAGATCGGGAGTCGTCGGGTGAGATCGGGTTCTGTCGGGATCACGGCGGCACCTAATCTCCTCGGTTCAATTTTAGATGACGAGGTATCGAGGGACATACGGGGGAATAGGATGGACTAGCGGAATAAAAATAGTTGATTTTGGTTAGGTACTGAATGTAATAGTGTGCTATACTACTAACTACACATTAAATACCTTACCAAACCTAAAGAGATTGACTCAATGGGTCATTCTGAACAACTGCGTAATGTAAACAGAACAAACCAAAGTTAAGAACCCACACAATTATCAGTCATTATAAAATTTTATCATCAAAACGCCACCCCTGTTTGATTTCTGTAAATCAATCTGACCCCGATGTATTATCAAATGCTTTCCCGTAGATCCCCCGTATGATACAATGTTAGCAGACAAAAGCACGACTGCAAGCGTTTGATGAAGCCGTGAAAGTGCCAAATGGAGCAGCCTGTACTGAGCAGTAGCTGCAGAATAGAACACCCTGTACTAAGCAGTAGCTGCAGTGGAATAGACTCACCTGTACAAAGCTGCTCAAGAATAGAACACCCTGATGTATGCCTGCCACGGCTGTAAGCTTTGCCTTAAGATTAATGGGAAATCCTATTTTCTGGTTGCAGAGAACATCTTAGAGCTTAATAATTGCAAACAATACTTCGCAGCCTGTGCATTATGTAGCTCAAAAGTGTACCTTACGTCTGTACTGAAGAATAAGATTGAGATGACCAGTAACCTCTTTATAATGTTACCAGTTTAGAATATTACTTCTAGTAAAGACACACACATCACGCCATTTACCCGCTAAAATACTTCTTTGCGGTGCATTGAGAGGTCTATTTCTGAATCAACTTAATTTATTTATTATTTACTTATTAATTAAAGTATGAATTCTTGTCCCCAGTGTTGTATTTAGACCCAATGTGATAGTTAATGCTCCAAACTATTGTCATCCTTTGGTAAAACCAAAACCCGATATCGGATATTTGCTGCAGCTACTGACATACTCGAGATCATCAGCAACAGTCATAGCTACTAACCATTGCGCAATTTAAATGAACCTTTACTCTATAAGTACGTGATCCATGCCAATTTTTTTAAAACCATGAAAGTAGGTACAGATTCTCAGTTCAAAACAAATACCTAAGTATATAATTTTTTCAAAGGCGAATGTACAGAAATCAAAAAGCCAACTGCCTCGCAACTTAGCTTCCTTAATACCTAGAGTAACATCGCGAGCTGCAATGTTTCATTTTTATTTCAAAGAATCGTAACTCAGGAGAGTAATATAAAAATTTCGCGACTGAAAACACGGCGAAGAGCTTCAGAGGCCGTGTGCTGCCAAGCGAAAGCGGCCCTTAATTAGCAAGTGCTAAGGGTTTTTCTCGGCATGTTTTTCTGCCGCTCTTGACGGCATCTGTGCTGTGATGTGAGTGCGCTCTCGTGGCCGCGCGTGGCCCACGGCACGCACGCAGCGGGGGTTTCATTGCAATTCCATGTTATTATCCCGGAAATCCCACGGGAAAAGTGGAGTTAAAGACGGAGTGGAACTCGCGGGCAATAACTATAATAATATGTAATTATGTAAGTATATTTTGGCTATGGCTGGTTACGAATTTATACTGTGTGAGGAAATATTATAAGCGCGGAAAATATTTCAGAGCGCAGCCTACTCCCTAATTCCTGTGCTGAAATAGAGGTGATGGAAACCCTCTTAAGATTACGAATTTTAATAGCTTGTCGGTTACAGCTAAGCTAGGTAGGGTTTGTCCCCGTGGTTTAAAATTGGCCAGTTAGATCTGATTTGCGTAGGCCGCTCACTACCTAGAGTGCTTCATAGAAAACGATGCGTTACTCGATGAGGCTCCTTTTATTCCCTCCCTAATGAAGTATTCATAAAAGTAATCAGTAAAATAGGTACTCATTAATTTTCTCTACAAAAAACGTCTAAGTTCATGACTTGAGCATCCGCACAAGAAAAAAACCTTTCTTAAGAATCCAGCTGCAGAAATTTTTAAGCGTACATTTAAAATGTAAGCTTATTTTTCGAGTGTCCGGCGATGTTTGTCATGCTCCGCGCCGCGACAAGCAATTTAACACGAGATCTTACTGTATACTTATTACTTACATTACATAGCTTTTATACATAGGCACATTGTATATTTCATAGCTCCGTATAGATTGTATTTAATCTTTGCTCGTTTTACATTTGGCATATTACTCAATTATAAATGAACTTATCTCATATTTTCTTTGTTTTAGCTTTTATTTACATTAAGTACCTAAAATTTATTTTTGTAGCTTCTTAGCTCCAAAACTCTGAAATGATTGGAATTTAAACTCATCATGATGCACAGGTGTCCACGTAAAGTTGATGCAACTTCATCCGGATCTATCCCGACCGGGAATCGAACCCGGACCTTCAGCGATCTACCCATAATAATAACCATAGCATCACTTGTCAGTTCTTAATTAAACTCGACCACTAATCCATAATCAGTAATCGAATCGCTTATCGCGCGTGTAGCCGTGGCCGGGCCGCATTGTCCCACACAATGTGCACTATTGTGTGTTGACAACCTCCCATGAAATACTGTCCCGGGCGCCCGGGACATCCGCCGGCCTGGGAGTAAACTGGCTTACCTTCTGTTTGTTAGGTACCTTGTGTATGTTCGTTTTTAAATCTGGGCCATAGAATAACGCGGACTCGGAAGGCTGGGCTAAAATGAAAAGGTTTGTGGGATGAGAATATTATTATTGAATATGTTTAAATGTAGTCGGTTAAATTAATTAAAATGGATAACAATATTGCGACTAAGACCCCCCGTAGACTGCAGACTTTTAGTCGGCCGATAGTTTGGTCGGGCTCTTAATCAGTATGGATTATCGGCCGATACATAATCGTTGAATGTGCGCACTACCATATATCTCCATACTGATTAAGAGCCCGACCAAACTATCGGCCGACTAAAAGTCTGCAGTCTGCGGGGGGTCTAAATTCACAATTGTCAAATACCGTATTCACTGAAGTCAGTGTTTTTTAAACTAATACCTTCTTGCAACACTAATACCTATATCAAATAGCATTTATCATTGATCCACTTATATTTTCCTTCACATAAAACTCTGAATAAAATTCCAATTCGAAAAAAGTTTGAAGGTAATATTTAAAACCTCTCACCACATGGCGCCGGCCGGATCTAATAAAAAGACAAATTCTTTCCACCAATACGGAGAAGGGGTGAAATTTTCTTTCAAACAATTATCGTTCGATGGAATCGTAAGGATTGCTTCAGGAAGTTTTTCAATATAAGTTAGCGCGCCCGGCACTTTCAGATCATAATATTACCGGAAATTCCCGCGGATTTCTAATTAGTCGAGCAATCGAGTTCTCGGCTGTTGACAATCGCTATCGATTGGTTTTAGTTTCTCGAAAGTTATTGAATTAAAACTTTTTATTCATTCCGATTTCCCTTTTGAGGTTATGAAAGTGTGATCACAGTTTTTTTCTTATTGTTCTTTTACAATTTAGTTATACGTTTCCAAGGACTTTGTATTACGTTTCAGTTACCTTTGTAACTATAAAATGCCATAGATAAAATGATGTAAGTAGAATAATTACACTTTCAGATAAAAATATACCATTCAGAAAATACTTGGAAAGTTACAACATGACTGAGTGCACTTTATCATAAGTACCTAATTTATAAGACGTGTGTTCTGTTATTGCCATAATATATACATAAAATTGCACTTTATTTTACACAATGCTGTAATTAGTTCTGCAAGCATCAAGCTATTTTTCCAAATGAACGGTTTACAAAGGCGTTTCAGCAACATTTCCAGTTGTACAAAAACAGTATTTTAAAAGCCATTAAGTCGAGATCTTAGATGTTTATCGGAGTTTACTTTAGAGAACCGTTTAACACTTTGACGAGTATTCCCGCGAAGATTAGTCCGTCAACAGGTTTTTGTTACGTTTTGAGATTAAAAAAAAAAACTAAAATAGGTAGGTACCTATTCCTTTTACTACCTACTTACTGTAACTTTTTTATATATATAGGTACCTACTTTGTGCCTACAATAAACATGACTTAAATTTATTTTGTATCTAGGTCTAATGTTTGGGAGTTAGAATCTCAAATTTTGAGTACATAACGGACGCACCAAAGATTGTGACTTGAACTTTTTAGCTAGTAATGTAATGCCAAAAACTGCAAACATCCAGACGTAAATACTTACTAAGTAACACAATAAAGTTAGAAAGTACCTGAAAATTTAACGGTAAAAGTTACAGAAGCAGTATTATGTGGAGTCTGCAACTATTATTGCTGAAGGTGCTCGCTACACCCACCGCGACGGGGTGCGGGGCGCGGGGGGACTCCGCGACCTATCATCTCGTTATTTGACAGGTGTCTTCTCGAGTCTCACACACACTGCTACATAACGTGAAATTCTGAGTTTAAAGAAACGTAATTTTAAAATGTGTGACGTCGCGTTTGCACGACTAATAGACACACGGTAGCGTAAAAAAATCTTAAATTATGTAAAATTATATTAGTAAAAATTTGTCTTAGTTAATAAATTGTACAAATAATTATTTTTTTAAAGATAAATCGCAACTGAGAGGTTTAATTTTGACAACTGATTTGTAGATTCAGTGTTTGGTAATGGTTGTACAGAGAATAATTTGCACGCCAGTGTAGGTATCTAGTGCAGTTCGGTTACTTATAATGTATTTTGTAGCTTACGTTCGAAATTAACATACAAACTTATGGCCTTATAAATTAAAAATAAAATACAACAATTGATTTCAGAATCTTGAATACTTCAACGGGTTCCAGATTATTTGCGTTGCCAATATTCTCAATATAATCCGTCCGGCGCCATTGAATCCCTTTCATGCAGAACTAGTATTCAAATATTGAAATGTCCTTTCACAACAGTTGGTCGTCCCGGAACTCTCCGTGTTTGCGCAAGTTATAACAAAGGAGCAGCGATAAGCTCGCATCTGTAATGTTTATCTTTTTACCCGACTACGTTCTGATCGCTGGTGTTATGTTTACATTTGGATTTATGTGGAGAAAGCAACCAAAAAAGGCATCAGAAATTATATTGGTCTCATTTAAAGGAATATGAAACAGTTAGTGAACATTACGAGAACAGAACAACAGACGCAGTCATATTCTGGTTGATTAGCGCGATCGCAATGCGAGCGTGGCACCGTCGTGACATAAGCCGGCATGAATCATTTATAAATGCAAATGGCAATGCGCAGTCCCCGCCGCCCGCTCATTCACGGCCCGTTATCTTTGACGTATTAAAACCGTGCGTCACGCGCCCCCGTGTTTATTTACGGTGCGCGTCGCCGAATCGGCAATCCGCCACTGTTTGCTTGTTTGGCACTGAATTTTAATGTTGTTTCATATCAACATAATTCAATACAGCACTATAGCACTAGCCTATCCTATCCATGGTCCTTTTATTAGTAACACATGCCATTATATCATGTATTAAACATTATGTTATAAAACCAGTAATCTCAAACCTACTCAATTTAAAATCCCACATAATAACCAGTCTCCCTCATTGTCTCACAGTGACGTTTGAAATTCATCATGACGTTATAAAGCGACGCATTACTTTACATTGTCATCACTCACTTCACTCCGAGTGATATCTTAATGCACACGACGTCTCGTTCGGCGGCACCTATTCTTTCCATCAAACGATCTGGAATAGGGATGTGAAAAGACTCATCCCGGCAGGGCAAAAGTCATTCGTCTTTTCTATTACTTTTTAACAAAAATATGACGTATTCATCGTAAATTTCGAGTTAAGTTTGCACTTAAAGAAGTTAATTAAAGCTAATATTTTCAATAAACTAATAAAAAATCTACCAGTAAAGAACCTTCTAACAGTTTTAGCATTATATCAATAAAATCCAAAATAACACCTAATGAAAAGTGATATGCGAAAGATATGATATCGCTATAATATTATTTCGCGATCCCGTCACTACTCTATAAAGGCTCGGCAGATGAGAATGACGTTTGCATGCCAAATTTAATTTTGGATACTTGTGGCGGCCGCCGTAATGCATAATACATGTCGCGCTCATACTGGCGCTGGCTGTCTTCGCGGCGCGGCCAGGGAACGAGCGGAGCGGATACTCTTATGAAAAAGATGATTATTTTAAGGATTTACTTGATAGACTTTCATAATTTTAAGCATGAGAGACTTCCGTGCCGAAGGAAGAACATGGTTTTGATGTATTAGTCTGGGTTATGTAGCTGTGTTTACAGTTTTTTGAATTACCTACCAATAAAGGTGTATGAAGTTCCTGGTAAGAGTAATTGTATGTTCCTAGTAACTATACTATAGTAGCCGAGAAATAAATATATCATGTTATCGAGAATTTCCAGTTTGTCGAACTTCAATAACTAAGTCAAAGTCAAATGTTTGCTGAATGTAGGTACCTACATACACAACTATGTATCACTATTTGATAATAAAATGTTGGTAGCATGACAGTAGCCTAATCGAGTGACGTAATTGTAATAAATGTGGGGACATCTCACACACGGCCATCCCCCCAAACTAGACAGAGCCTGTAATATGGGTATCTCACAGCTGATATATCGACGCAAATACATAGATATAACATTATTATTAACATTCAAGACCCGAGAATAACCATCTTTCCGCACATTTTGTAGCCACAGGTTCAGAAAGGCAATATAAAGCTTTGACCGATTTTCTTTTTAGAATTTCAAGCCATTTTAAAGTCCTTCAAACCCATTTCTCCCTAGTGTGTATAAATTCAATGAGGTTACAAAGAATGTCTCATCTTGTTCCAGCTAATATTGAAAGTTTTATGTTTTTTGCTTGTACCCAAACGCGGTTTTGGTACCATATTATCTAGTTTAAAAATACCTAGTTATTCTTCTGGGACAGGGTACGAAAGGTACATTTTAAAATAAATAGGTACATTTTCGCACTGTAATACCGAATGGCAGGAAAATTTTCATTTATTTCTATATAGTTATCTGTGTAAATCAACTAAAATAAACTCTGTACAAGTTGAAGAAAGAAACCTGAAAGAATCTTCATTATTAATTCCACAGCAAAAGTCACAGAACCAGCGCATAGTAAAAAATAAACTTCCGACTCTACTGAAGATATTTTAATTTCTTTTCGTACAGAAGTTGAGGTATAAGTTGAAATTTAAATCAATTAGTCTTTAGTATTCTAGAAGTTCCGTCTCTTTCACTACCCCCCGCCCGGCGGGACGGAATCAAAGCGAATTAAATTGCATCTGAGCGCAGAGATGCCGCACCAGAGATGAGTTGCCTTGTTAATAGATTTAGGGCCTGTTTTACAATGTTTGGATAATGCCTACCTGTGGGATAGAAAACACGTTGTCACTCTGTAATTATTTGCTAGACAGAGGCAGGATGTTTTATAACCCACATTGCCCCACCACCCATATAAGCCAGACATTGTAAAATGTTAAATGCTCAAAAAATCTATTGATGAAGTCAGAGTAAATAAATAAATAGGACTCGTGTGAAAGGAATCCAATATAATAGCAGCAAGTTAGTTTACATAATATCTCATCTCAAGAAAATCAGCTGTTCATTTCATAGTTAGTTAGGTATATGAAGACCTAACTGCAACAGATTGGTTCCTTGAATTCTCGTTTTCTATACGAAGTCGGACGCAAACAGACGTAGTGTGTGTAGTTAAGGAACTCGCCGCTCCTCTGAAGCCTTTGCCGAGACTCGTCCGAGGGCTGAAGGGAATGTAAACATGTTTATGGGCCTAAAAAACTAATTTTCCCATTTCAAATCAAAGGATGACTGATGATGTATGGATATTGTAAAAGTCACTGTAACTACTTTACTTTGAATGAATAATAGATTTAAACTTGTTTTATGAATTTATTTACAAATCACACACGTTAGTGGTACTTGAAGATATTGGAGGGAAGAGGAAGTTGAGTGTTGCTATATTAATTATGTTTTATACAGATATTATATAAGTAGTAGAGAGAACCATTTTCAAAGCTGGCAAATAGATCAAAATAGCGTTCTACAATGTACATTCTCTCATGGTAAGTAAAGTGGCCAATAAATGTAGTGACGAGGCTGGGAGCGTGGAAGAATAGTGCGTTGTTATGTTTTAATGTGCGATAAAATATGACATTACGAGGCGCTCCAGCCGCAAGCTTTCAGGCATTCCCCAGCAATAGCCATTGTCGGGGAGGCATTTAAAGTAGCGTGCATTAGACGTACCGCATTCTGACGAAAATTCTGCTTTTAAGTGTGTTTTACAAACTAGTGACCTTAAAAATAGCCGTAATTTTGGTCTGAGTAACACACAGATCAAAACTCTACATACCGAAATTAATAATATTTACTTATTTTAGATTTCATAGGTATATGTATACAACTTCGCACTTTTTACGTATATAAGCTCTCATTGTCGGTCTGGGATACAAAATAAATAAGACCGTAACAAGCGAGAGTATGAAAAACATCAAAGCTCGCCTCCGCCGCGAACAATCAGCACAAGAGCTCGCAATAATCTTATCTCCACACACGGCTTCTCTAATTCACATTGATTGTGAGATAATTCAAGAGGAAAAACTCGCGAAATACACACAGAGTATTCAAATGAGGGCTCAGCTCCCGCGAGACGGAGCGGATCTGACGCGAAACAATGATAATATTACAAACTTATTTACGCATACTGGGTGAATTCGGCAAAAATTGCACGTAGTACCGTGCACCCACTGTAGCTCACGAAGGCCGCACCTCTTCACCTCAGCTCTGTACACTATTTATATAGAAGGCGAAGACAGTGAGGGTCATTTTACTACACAGATACTATATGCTTGAATGTTTCCGTTTGAAGAAAGAGTTGGCGGCGGCAAGGAACGTGCGTATGAATTTTTCGGCTATAAGTTCTGTATGGAAATATTGGGGTACGTTTTTTTGTTGTATTTTTTTCCTTATTTATCACGTTTGGTTCCGAATGGTTAAATATGATATCCAGCCGGTAAATATTTATCTTTGCATCTTCAGTTTTTATACTTTTAACCTGCAATTTAAAGCAATGGCCGTCATAAGATGAACGTCTCGTCTTCTTACAAAAATGCAGTTTATTTTTAGACCTAATTTAAACTTGAAAACACAGCTAGGTCATACAGGTTGGACCAAGTAACATGCCTGCTTCTCTAACGAAAATAATAAGACGTTGAAACCATGACTATCATTATAAGTACGTTTATTTTTGACTCCTTTATTGGTGAATTAAGTATGCCCACCATCTACCATAATATTAAACATAATATTTAGTCATTCAAAGAGAAACACTAATAACAATAATACCTATTTGACGGTATTTTAATATGTATTTATGTACGAAAGTCTTAAAGGAAACCAGCCGCAGAAGTGTTCCCACAAGCGTTATTTTATGCAAAAAGTCGCGATTCACGATGCTGGTTTAATATTCTGGGAGATGTACGAGAGTACATCTGAGTGTAAGGCCATTTTCCCGTCAGGGGGGTCACTCTATATGACGCCATACGAGGTTTCAGAGCGCTGCTCTCGAGCCCCGACTCTATCTCGTTGTATTAAACCATTAGATGTGCCGATTACAAGACGGCTCTCGTTCGTTAGTTTTTCGTCAGTGTAGAGTGACCCTCCGGAGTGTTTCTTTTGTCGCAAAACCGCGGGGACAATCAACAAGGAAAATTACACACGTAACGTTAAAAAAATCGCCTCAAATAACAACGACTGTTTTATTGTGCCCCGCGCGACCGCCATGGAGCTACGAACTACGAGTCTTCAGTATTTATGTTGCTTATTTTGAGATATATTTATTTTAATATTTTTTATATTACAGATAAATGTGCGGTTAGATACCATACTACTTCACATACATAGGTACTTCTAATGATTTCAAAAATTTATTTTGCAGTAATTAATGCACATTTCACCTAAAAAGTATCTAAGTAATCAAATTAATTTCCACACAATAAACGAACCATTTTGGACTTGCTGGTCATTCTGAATTGTTTATTTCTAATAATACTTAGTACTTTTGCAACTCACAGTATAATTTTTATTCCGCTATTAACAATGACAAACTTACATAATTATACGTAAGTATACCTAACTTATGTATATATTATAAGTTTAACACAACTATGTTGATTCTGAAGGCACAAATTCTAATTTTGGAGCTGCAATAACCTTAAAAAGTTTGTCATCGCTACGATTTTTTTTCCTTCAAAGTTTGGTGAAAGTTACACAATAGTAAGTAGTGTAAGTAGCGAGTGTGTTCGTACGTGCACGTCCGCAGTGATCGCCGGCGCCGGGCGCGTCGCGTCGCGTTCACAATTTATACCTCCGCGGGGAAATTAATATCAGGTGTAGAACTAGTGCCGGCTCAGTTACTAGTGGGTACCTACATGGCGTGCCCGTGTTAACTAGGGAAAGGTCGCTTGTTGGTGATAGTTGGGAAGAAAATTAACTCGAATTAGGCATTGTCAAAACTAAAAAAAAAACAAATTTGTTGCGTAATTACTGTTAGCGTTTAAATTTACCAATGCTATTCTTTACTAATATCAAGCTACTTATTTCATCATAGGTCCGGCCGGATTACTAGATGTAGCTAGGAGTTGTTCTTTAGTTCATTTAGTTTCTATATTGTCTGTGATTCGCATTGACTGGCCGGTCACGGGATTCATGCGGATTCATTCAATTCAAGATGGCAGAAAAAACAAGGATAACTTTTAAAAGACTTCTGTTTGTTATTAGATTCCTTTTTGAATAGTTTGTGTTCCTTATAAAAGTATTTTACTTCAAACTTCCTGAGTGTCTTATTTTCAGCATCTTCTATAGTACCAAGCTAACATTTCAGAATTGAGATGAGTAAGTCTACGCCCACCGGTAAGTGAATTTATTTCTGTGCTTAGTTATGAAAATTGTTATGGATATAACAATATGCAGTTTCTATGATTACTGAAAAGAAATTTACGTATTATTAACCACTATCTTAAGAAATTAATATCACGTAAAGTCCAAATAAGGTTATAAAAGGTAAAAACGCGATCATCACGCTATATTTGGCGAAAATTTTATCATTGTGATTAATTTCATTATCGAAAAGTGCAAAACACAGCTTTATAAGGTAGATTTGTATTAATACTGTTGTCTTGCAAACAGCAACAGTGAATGCAAAGTACTTTACTTTACTTTATTTGAAATATCGCGTGCGTATTAGGCCTAAATGCAAAATGGAGAATTCGCAATTCCTCCCATTATTGTGAATTAGCAGTAGCAACTGTAGCAAGTCAATAATTAATAATCATAAAGTTTATTTCTCTTTGATTTAATTGATCAAGTAATAACTGAATTTTTAGCATGAACTGACGATGTAATATCCTACAGAAAAAAAATCTTAATACCGCGATGTAATATCCACCATGGAATGCCAACCCTACTTTAGAGTATTGTACTCTATATCATTTAAGCGTGATCTATAATCTATAACACTAATAGAGTACGCTAAAATAGCCTTTTTTTTACACATTTTTACTAGTCATATAATATTACGCAAAAACACATAATCAAAACCAAAAGAAGTCGACTATTTACTTTGGACGATCTTGAACGCAGCCACTAATGTCATTACAAACGTCAAATGTCACATGTGACAAGTTATTTTGAGAAGTTTTTGAGGTTTGTTTTGTTTGTGACTTTGGTTTTGTTTGTTTGGAATACTTTTATCCATTCGTTATAACGTGATTGATGAACATTGATAACGCCGATCAAGCATCCTGTACTGATAATAATAACGCAAGTACCCCATCTAAAAATCGAAAAGTTTTGACGAAGAAAAAAAGGACACAGAAGTACACACAACTTTGGGAAAATGAGTTTTCATGGCTAAGAAAAGACTCAGAAAGTGATACAAATGCAAAATCCATAATCTGTGGCGAAGTTTTCTCTCTATTCCATCAGCTGGAGTTGTACACGTACGTAAGAGTGTTTGATTTTTCTTCTGTATGCTATCTGTTGACGAAAATGTTTTGTGTGTGTGTATGCTTTTATTGGTGCCTCAGTGAAGGTGCATGCATCATCTATTTAAAATCTTTTCAGATATATCATTTCATTATACCCGCATGCTTACATTATTTTCTGTCATTTTGTTTTCTTATTTTCGAATCAATTATAAAAAAAAATACAACATATGAATTAAAACTATACATTGAATGCCTCACCATTGAGACAATAGATAAACAATACTCCAATATACCTATTAGTTATCATACCACCCAGGCGGTTCAACCTGGCTCACAAACTGTAAAATTTTGTTGAACTTCTTTCTTTAGGAAAAACTTTTAACAGGAAAGATAAAGATGTCCTAATAATATAAGTTATCTATATGAAAGTCAAATACAGAGATTAGTCGAGAACATTAAATTACCATTTAGTACCTATTTAATCATGACCTGTAACAGCTGTATTGCATTTTAACGTTACATTCATTTATTATTGTAAAGGTTTAGCATTACATTACTAACTTTCTTGCTTCCGAATATTATTGTGGATAGTAAGTACCTACCTGTATTTTAAACAAGTCAGGATATAAACAATGTCCAAAAGGATCAAACAGTCCATTCTGTGTAATTCATAGATATTCACATCGCAACAGGCAGGTCAAATCAGAAGTATTAATTAATACTATTAGTAATATCTGCAAAATCCAAGACGTATAATGTATTTTTTCTTGCTTGGCGCGGATCTTGAGCGGCCTTGGAGTGTCTTTTTATTTGAATTAATTTCAAAACAAATTTATGAAATGAAACATAAATACACATGAAATGCATAGAATGATTGATTTTGTAATTAAACCATTTATTCAATTCTTTATTTGTGAACATAGGTAATGTATGAATAACAGGTGTTCAGCAGAATATTGAGATCTGAGAGTACAAATCATGCACACATGCTATTTCCATAATTTAAACATTAGGTACAATAAATAATGACTTAACGAATTGTGTTAATACAAGTACAATAATGCCTCAATTAATAAATATCAATGTTGAATAACATTATTAATTTTATAATGTCATAGTGTATCATCAGTCAAATATTTATGTATAATAATGAGCATTTTCCTACTAGTAACTCATATAATTCCTTTCGAAACAAATCATAACTTAAACTGTGGACCTCCACAGTACCTAATTGGGAATTTCATTAAAACAAATTTTGGTCTCATACACAATATGTTATTTCTTCATCAATGCTGTTTTTACGACGGAAAACTTACGTTATTAATATATTGTGAACTACCTTATTAATCTGTTAAGAGTCTGGGAGACTTTGACAAACAAACATTTGTTTTACAAAAACCGCAACTTCATATATGTATAAAGATGGAAAAGTAAGTATTTTGGCTGTAGTTAATTTGTTTAATTGTATTTTTATTAAAAAGGACACACAAAGATTGTTTACCTTTTGTGCTGAGTGAGAGTGAATGTACATGCAATCACCCATTTTATGACATATTATTATCCGTATTAGTTTCAATATGGGTCTTTTCCAACACCTTTAAGAAGGCTGGACGTCTCAGACAACTTTTAAATCTGATAACATTATTTCCGTAGTTTAAAAACATTAAGTATAAATACATGTTATTATTCTGTTAGTAAATACCACTAGGTCCCTAAGTTTTGAATACTTTATTCATGATCTGCTAAATAAATATAAATTACCATAGGTATATTACAACTTTAATGTTTATGAAGTGTTATATTTTGTATTTTTAAGTACCTACTGCTTTGTTGAGTTTTAAGGAAAAGTCGTTATATCGTATAGGAGACTATGATAATGGAAATTATATGTATTTACTTAGAATTAAAACTAATGTAACACCAACATAGTTGCAATGATAATAATTTATATTATGATTATAAGCAATTTTAGAAAACAATATTTGTATTCCTAGACTTAGCAAAAGCCTTCATCTTTATTAGATAAACTTAAACGGGATTATATCCCATGCATTATCATGATACTATCTTACAAATGTCTAACAACAAACAAATTGCGGAACCTGGAATATTCTCTCTCTTCTTTATTGGTTTTCCATGACTTGTTAATACTAAATATAAATAAAACTAACTATTGACCAGTTTCCATACATAACAATGCTCAGCCTCACATTGATTTCAATCTAAAAATGCTTACATTTTGTGAACTTTAAAACTCAAACTACAGTGTGAAAATATCAATTATGCTCTGTCCATTATATTATTGGTTTTTGGACAGTTGAAATCCCATACATTTTTGACGACTAAAAGGAAAACCAACTTTACTTACCAGACATAAGGAAGCGTCATAAAAAAAACAAAAACATAGTGGAAGCTATATAAGTCTCTCGAGTTGATAATCACCTTGGTGTGAATCACATAACGTCAACAACACAGATATAATTAAAAACTATACCATAGGTACTATTTGTTTATTTATTTATTAATTTATTTCAATAAGGAACACGACTACTGACCACATATACAGTCTAACTATAGTCATGGAAGTAAAGAGTGCGAATTTGTGGAGACTTTATGTCATTGCCTGTTGAATACTTACAGTTACAGTTAATTATATTAGGAAATAAAATAGCAATTGACTATATCGTTTAACGGATTGGTGCTTAGATGAAGGTAATAGATCAATTTAATACGGTATTTTACAATTAGTTCGGATCAATTTCAGTTCTGGACTTTATAAATAGACTGTAAAGCTTTTGCACAGTCAGTCATCACATCAGTTACTTTAAATATCCCTGTAGGAACTGCCAAGAACCCATCTCATACTATTTGGACATGCACAGAGAGCAGTAATTAAAACAAAATATTTCAAATCTATTTTATTTCCTACATTTCAAATATATATTTTATTTGTGACGCCGCTGGCTTGCTGACGTAGAGGTTCAGAATTAATTATACATGATCTTACTTTGCTGGCTTTATTTACAAAAGGAGAAGTCAAACAAAGTGACATTATCCTATATATAATCAAATATTCTATATTCAAACTCGTAATAAGCCCACGTCCTCATAATATGGCGAGGTTGACATAGTACCTACATACAAATTTCATTCCATTGGGCCTATCATATATAAAGATAAAAATTCAATAAAACAAAATTAAAAAATAAACACCCTTTACATAAAAACGTAGAAATGATTTGATGAAACCTACTTTCAAATACAATTAACCTAACAGTCCTCCACTATTCATAACAAGGTGAATGAAATACTCTAGATCAATCTGAAGGCAATGACGGAAACAATAAAAAAAAAAAAAAAACGAAGTACTTATAAAGAAATGTTTTTAAGAGTCTTTATTGTACTTATCTACAAATAAAAATAGTAGGTTAAATTAATGCACTGTACTTTCTTTGAATATGCTGACATCGATGAAATTTATAATGAGATAGGATATTTAACCAATATTTTGCACATATTAAAAAAAAAATTAAGTATACAGTAGCGATAGCGGTCACCAAACTAAGCTTGGTCTGTATCTTGAGGTACCATTGGTATCTAAGTATTTTCTAGTTTTAATTATGCCGACACTGAAAAGGCTGTTAATTAAAGGTAGCTATAAGCACCTACTTGTATTTACCTCTACATATTTTTATTTTATTTAATCCTTTATTGCACAAATATAAAAATAAGTGTACAAAGGGTGGACTTAATGCTACAAGCATTTTCTACCAGTCAACCCACAGGAGGTGTTTTTACCTACTTATATGTGTTTACTTACTTGCTGAATGCTTGATTGTAAATTCTTATCATGGCATGCTAATTATTACCATGCACCATGTAATATGCACAAATATTGTCATGTTATGTAATGATACTCTCAAATATTTATACTCTTGATTTTGCAACTCATATGCATACTAACTCTAATTATATTATATTCATTTGATAGAAAACTTAATACTTAAGATACGGTCAATTTAAAATAATTAATATAAAATTCCACAAAACTTTAACTAATTATAATATAATCATGTTACAATATAATAGGAATGCCATTACATCAACTAATTTATATATGAATAATTCATAATTAATTCGTGGCAACTGTAACACTTAACTTCTATCCGTGTCTCAAGCAATTAAAAACTTGTAATTGGCTATCATTATTTCAAAATTCTTATAATAAATTATTCGTTAATTTTCCTGTAAATAAATAAAGGTAATAAGAACTATTTATGATAAAAGTACATAATATAATATTATACCTTACTTAACTAGGTTCATTATTAAGCTGTGGATGTAACTTATTACTTGCGACTAATATGCAATTTATTTCTCACTTTTCTATTCTAATTCCTGTTCTTGTTTTAGGATAGGAATATTTACATATTGTATGATGAATATGATGATGATAAAGAAAACGATGATTTAAATATGAAGATATAATTGGAATAATCATAAAATGAGAATATGCATATAAAAATCTACATAATGAGAATGGCTGAGGGTCAGCATTGATCTATTAAATCAAGATCGTTAAAACACTTCAATATAATTACAAAGAAAAGGCCGATTTAATATGGAGACACAAGAATATAAGACATAAAATGAAAGGATTGGAATACCTACATTATGAGAATATGGAAAGAAAATACTTACATTTTATACACATAATACAAGAATGTATTGGAATATTAAGAGAATGGCTGTCTAAAGCTCTATTAAATCAAGATGGTTAACACACTTTAATAAAATTACAAAGAAAATGTTGATTTAATATGAAGACACAAGAATATTAGAATTAAAATATAATAATTTGAATACATTATGAGAACATGGAAAGAAACTTACATTTTATATACATATATTATGAGAATGGCTGTCTGAACAGTATTGTCCTAATAAATCAAAATGTTTAACACACTGTTGTTATTATAATAAATGATGATTTAAATATAAAAATACAAGAATATTATATATAAAATAGAAGAATTGGAATATATTTTGATACTAAGATACCTGAATTATAAATATATTATGAGAATGGATGACCGAACAGTATTGTTCCGATAAATGAAGTTGAATGGTATGCTGAAGTGCAAGCGGTGCTCACACAAGGATGTGATTGGTATGCCGAAGCACAAGCGGTACTCACTGAATGATAATACACACACTTTAATATTGTTATAATAAAAGGTGAATGGTATGCCGAAGTGCAAGCGGTGCTCACACAGGGTTGTGAATGGTATGCCGAAGCACAAGCGGTGCTCACCTAATGATAATTAGTATATAGTGGCTGGTATGCCGAAGTGCAAGCGGTGCTCACACTGGGTTGTGAATGGTATGCCGAAGCACAAGCGGTACCCACTATACTATTTATCTGATAAAGAGTAAGTATGTTGTCCGAGTATATGTGGCTGGTATGCCGATGTGCAAGCGGTACTCACACTGGGTTGTGACTGGTATGCCGAAGCACAAGCGGTACCCACAATACTAGTGACATTTTATATGTAAACTAAGCCTATATTTCTTATAATACTCTTATTAAGTATAATAATACTTTCTTTCACTTTAATGTTACTCAAAATAAATAAAGATTATGTTTAAATTTTAAAAATTATATCAGAAACAAAATCATATCAATATTCAAATAATCACTATTTAATTTACCTACTCGTACGAATTAATTTGATTTATTCTGCTACGAGGCCATTGTCCAGCAGTAGAAGACTAATAAGGAGGCCATTGTCCAGCAGTAGAACACTAATAAGAAGGCCATTGTCCAGCAGTAGAACAACAATAAGGAGGCCATTGTCCAGCAGTAGAACACTAATAAGGAGGCCACTGTCCAGCAGTAGAACAATAAACAAAAAAAAAAAAAACAACTAATTAATATATAATTTGTGTACCTATTTCAGATTCTGAGGAACAATGAACATACAGTGTAGCCGACCAAAAATTCACCTAGCAACGTTGCAGCGTAGCAGACCAGCGTCAGACCAGCATTAAGTACATCAATAAGAACAGCCGGAATATGGTTTACTAATTACTTATAGTCTCTTTGAGTTTTGTTTTAATTATGATTGCTAAGTGCATTTAATATCACCACATAGATATAATAACTTTATTAATTTTGCTAATTCATTCAGTTTGTTAACATAAATTTAGAACTTGTTAGTTAGCGTTCGAATGGCCGACAGGGAATGGGGACATTCCCAATAACAGGACGGCCGACTGTTAGCGTTTAAATTTACCAATGCTATTCTTTACTAATATCAAGCTACTTATTTCATCATAGGTCCGGCCGGATT
Organism: Plutella xylostella; assembly: GCF_932276165.1. NCBI lineage: Eukaryota > Metazoa > Arthropoda > Insecta > Lepidoptera > Plutellidae > Plutella > Plutella xylostella. Next base: position 12,206,761 of record NC_064002.1, read on the forward strand.
ACTAGATGTAGCTAGGAATTGTTCTTTAGTTCATTTAGTTTCTATATTGTCTGTGATTCGCATTGACTGGCCGGTCACGGGATTCATGCGGATTCATTCAATTCAAGATGGCAGAAAAAACAAGGATAACTTTTAAAAGACTTCTGTTTGTTATTAGATTCCTTTTTGAATAGTTTGTGTTCCTTATAAAAGTATTTTACTTCAAACTTCCTGAGTGTCTTATTTTCAGCATCTTCTATAGTACCAAGCTAACATTACGTTAATACTTTGTTTTATCGGCAAACATAAATTATTGATGTAGTCGATAAGTACCTAGTTTGTAAAAAATTACGTTTATCAGAAAAAAATATTATACGATGAAAAAAACCAATAAAACACTTTAATTTGACATTTGTGGGATCTAAATTTAATATTGATTTCAGAGCTTTATAATCATTAAGGCAGTTTATTTATTACATTTTCAATTGTGCTTTAAAATGACTGTCTAGTCAAGATTTTTCACTAGATCTTTCCAAACTTATGATACCACAGTGACCTATCAGATTATTGTGGGTAAGCTAGCGTCCTTTTCAAAAAATTTAGCCTTTAACTGTATGAAAATCTGTAACATTGTATTAATTTACCTAATAGGTAATTAAAAAATAAGCTTACAAAGCTCCGTCCCACGTCCAATCGGTTATTAAAACTAGCCATTGTTTGCGCGTCCCGTAAACTGGTAAAAGACGAACGTCAAAGAATAAAAGAGTTCAATTTCCATAAGCATCTTCGCGGTGTTTGTAATAAAGGAAAATCCACTTCATTAAATTCAAGGCCCGACAGAAAAAAACGCGGATAAGGAAAAAATGAAAGGCGGTTAAGTCTCTCTTCAACGGATATTCATAGTACGGTAAACAAGAGTTTTCGTGGTAACGGGCCGGTAATATTTTATTACCGTATTACTGGAGACTGGGCGGGCGAGACCGGGCGGGCGGGCGGCTCGCTACGCACCGTGTTAAGGCGAAGTACCTACTACTCAGTAGTTGTAAATCTTATAATGTTCACTTTGAATTAAATTTTGCAAGGTACAATGCATATACAAATGAATAAATATCTGATATGCCTATTCTAAATTATGTCTGCGTGTGTCCACAGTAGCGACACTGAGTTGCAGATGTAGTGTATACACTTGTGTAGACACAAAATATTGCGTACATACCATGTGGAAAAATCGACACTATTTGTGTCTAGTATCAGTGTTGTCGTGTATCCTTAGCATCAGTGACGCTTCGATCAATGTGAAAAAACTGAAAAAACGTAAATTCAATTTAAAGTTTTTAAAGGCTGTTTCTGTTTACCCCCAACGTTCTATCATAGCGGTAAATTTATGAAATATTTTTACTGTAAATTGAAATTTTGTTTACCTTGTTACTGGCTGAATGGTTTTATGACTTAATTTTTATTTGAATTTGTGTTTCAATATGAATATAAGTACTCAGGACGAATAATTTGTATTGGGACTTTCACTGACGATTTAATTTTAATTATTTATGTAGTAATAAGTATTTAATAAGTAGTGCTTAGCTACTAAATAATAATTTCTTATATGATCTACTTAATTACTTATACTTATACCTTCGTCTAGTATTACATATTAATATTTTTTTCTGTATAATGGCTTTAGCTTGACCACATTAAAAGTAAATATTTATTCCACATCGGCCCTTACTTCTCATTTACCCTAATACACGACACAATAAAATAAAAACTTAACGTACTTATCCCACCTCCAATTCTCCCTAACACCTGTAAAAATAACAGAACAGAAAGAAAATACAGCAAAAAACACAATGGGTCGAACAACTCACTTAAATTCGCATCGTCGCACAGTGGTTCACGCGTGCGTAGCCCTGGGACATATTGTCGTGCGATATTTTAAAAGAATTACTGTCGCGGGTGAAGCAAGGGACGCACAGTGGCAATGAAGTAGTAAGCAATAAAAGCAAAGGAAAGCATTGACATGGAATTTTGCGCTACAATAAAAACATATTTTACTCTTTAAAATGTTACTCCAAATAAACGTGATCACCTAAATAATCTAAGCCAAAAATAGTCCAGTTACATCTATGAATGTACTTATTAATAAACTCACCAGCAATGAAAAAAAAATAAACTTTTACGATATCGTAAATATTTTGATCACATTTTCAAAATGATCAAAATATCAGGTATATTATTATTATGTTGCGCTGTTAAATATAGGTACTTCAACATTACCGATGGCATCATTAAGTTAGGCTTTTCCGTTTAGGAGTGATTACTGAACTATTTCATTGCTCGTGAGAGTATATTATGAAAGTTTTTTTACTGTTGACACTTTGAATTACCTATATCGGACAATTTAATCAATTTGGTTCAAGGTAGTTTCCCACTAGGTGACAGGTATCGAATGCCGGCGCAGCGCCTCCGCCGGCGCGGTGTTATCGCATTCGCGGCGTCCCACGCCGAGACAAATGTTATTTCTCAGATAAATCTAATAAAACTCAGACCTCCGCTTTTATGCCGCGTCCCGCGAGATCTCACAAGATATAATAGCTATTTACGGCGGCAACGGCGTACCGCTACGCTCTGTTTTTCATCCGATGAAGAATTATTGTAATGTGATTCTTTTTATGCCTCTAATCCTTTAAACTTAAGTGAATAGATTTAATAATTTCAGAAAAAAAATATTAATATACACCACATGGTACTTGATATCACATAACAATGATAATTAGGTTGGCCTAAAATTACGCAAACATTTTCAGCTGCGCAAATGGCTAGGTAAAAAGCAAAAACATTATGAAAAAGTTCTCAATGTGGGGTTGAAACCGCTCAAAGCTAAACTTCTCCCTCTAGGCTCATATCAGTAAAAATTAACATAACCCGTACTTAATCAAGGCACAGAGAGAAAACTTATGCCGTCAAGTTTCTTCATTTGAATTCCCGCCGCCGCCGCCGCCGCCGCCGCTGCGGCCAAGTGGCGTGAGCAAACGTTGTGTCTAAACACAGTGGGGCTGAACCGCTGTACTGTTGGACATAGCTGTGTGCTACTTGTGTATCGAATTATTTCTTGACTTGGTTCCGTCAGTACATGCACATGCACTTGCTTTTTTTTTGCACTATTGATAGTTAGTTGCGCTGAATTTTAGGCTCGTTTGCTATGCATTAATTACTTTTGATTTTGAGGTTTTCACTTTCATACCTACTTAATAAATTTTATAAGTCTTTCAGAATCAGCCTCACATTTCAACTTCTTTAAATAATTTCCAGCCTATCAACAGCAAAAATCATCACTTTTTATCTCTAGCTATCAAATAAAGTTTATTATTAACCATCTCTAAATACCTTTAAAAATACTATTTTTATTTGTCAGAAAAAATATGACACTTCCACTTGAGTCCGTCACTACATGCACAGTAACAAGATGAGTTTCAGCGTTTAATTGACAGCGAGCCGCCGGCGCGGCGGGGCGGGGCGGGGCGGCGGCGGCGGCGGCGGCGGCGATGGTGAGGTTTTTGCCTTTCATAATTTGTGTTTGTAGCTGCGTCGTAGATTGTGGCGCGAATAGACCCAATTACTGAAACGAGAAAATTTACAGGTGAAACGCGCCTTTTCAGCTTTATTTCCAAGAAATCTGTTGACTTATTTTTAAGGATTTTAATATGGCTTTTATTTTAAGATGTTTTAATGTATAATTATGGTTTCAAAGTAAGTAGGTACCTATGTATATTATAATATCATCATAATTAATAAGATCCATAAGCTTAAAGCTTAGCTTTATTTTTAGTACTTTTTTGCATATCTACTTAATTTATGTTCACATTATGTAATTATGGTACAAGTATAAATGTTTTAGAGGGTAATATAACAGAATTATAAATTAGGTATATTATTTTATTAGCTAGTTACTGAGTTCATGTTCATTTAGGTCTTGCTTCCTTTGTTTCTAAGTAAACATCTAAGTGGTAAAAGCTCTTAACTAAGGCGCAAAGTCTAGCTGCTCATATAATAACTAACTAGCTTTTGTTAAAGTTTGGTGCTGCGCGAAATTTATCTAAATTAGGAACGCGAGCGCTCAAACCGACAATAATGTCGAAGCAGTGTGCAGACTCAGGTGACTTATGTTGCTGCAATGACGTGTCATTACTGGCTTTTATGGGATTCATTTAGCAGCTAACGATATAAACAACACGTTTATAGAAATTCATAGAAACCAATGTGAAGTTCATTACCTACTTACTGATTTCTGTCATATAGTTTGAAAGTTCAAGTAGTAGGTAGTTGGTTTAAGGTGCAAACTACCTTTAATTATTATCATAATATAAAACATTCATGCATACTTTGTACATCCGTTTCAAAACTATTACGACTAGAGCGATTTCAAAGTCAAAGTCAAATTTATAAATATAAATTATTCATGGTATATTTTTTTTTTTCTGATTAACGTAATTTTTTACACGCTACTCTCCGTTCGAATAAGGGGGGCTCTTTCTGTCACTACACTTATTCGTGTCGTTTTCTGTGTTGTTTTGAAGTGTTTATAAAAGGTACTTCTTAGCTGTACCACTGTATTCACGATCGCTTGTGTGTGTGTGTGTATGTGTGTGACAGAAACCGCAGCTCAGATTCAAGACTGCGCTGTAAGCTCCAGGGACGCGGCATTATTGGTATGAATAAACCTCATTGCGACAAAATTATAACTGTCATTTATACAAACTTTACGTACATTTAGCATAATTTACACTAGCAATAGTTACTAATATAATATTGTTTGTTGTTCTTCTGTGGTGCTCCGGTGGTAAGTTCTGAGGCCTTCAAAGTATTAAAGGCGCAACTTAACCACTTTTCGACAAAATTAATAATTTCACACAGAATAAGACTGAATCTGTATTTACTCATAGATGATATTGTATCGGAAAGCTATATTAGATTGCATCCAGTGGCGTGCTTTGGGAGAGGAATGTCCATCAGTGTAAACTGCTATAGTTTGATGATGATTCCTGACTATGACTACCCTGGGTAGACATGGGATAGGATATACCTAAGCTAAGCTATATATTAGTGGCTTTTGAGACTGTTTATGTTATTTAAAAAAACACACTCGAAATCTTGATCGGATTAAATTCAATTATTCTAAAATTGTATTTTATAATGTAAACCGAAGTCTCACGTGCTTGGACAAGTTAGTTGAGTGTACCTTCCCCACGTATGTAAGTTAGGTTTGTTCAAATATTGGCACTTGAATATCGAAGTAAGTATACTAAACCACTTTATCAAAGTTTTAACCCAACAATCCCGTTACGGATATTTCAGTTAAAGCATAAGTATTAAAGTTTCTATACCAATTTTCCTCTACCTTTGTAATGTACGCAGGTAGGTTATGTTTCATTTTAATCTGCTTATGGTGCCAAGTTTAATTATAAACATTTATTTTACATAAATTATACCTACCTAATAACAATTTATAGCAACTTTTTGTGTAGGTATGTATACTATGATCAGTATGATCCATAGAAAACTTGCATTGCACAAATTGGTGTTTGTGTTGATAAGAACGTATTAAAATTATGAAAATATAGAAATGTGTTGTGAGTGTGTTTGCTTATATCCATGGCTACTACAGAAGATAATTACTATCCCAAAACCGATGTTTTAATGTAGCTAATTGTTACAAAAATCTCCTAATCGCTCTTACTACATAATTTTAATCAAATCAAAGTAATGACTTTCTTGTGTAAACCTGAACTTCACATTCAAAACTAGGCACGTTCGAAATTAGCAGCAAGTAGGTGGCTGTTAACTTCGTGTGACGAAACTCACAAGTTTCTGTTTGCCGTGAAGTTGGTTACGAAGCGACGCGCCCCGACTACGCACGTCGTCGCGACACCAGTTACTTAAGGTAAAAACTAGTTACTGTAAATCGAGATAAAAACTAGTGACTCTCGAGAGAAATTAAGTGTTATAATTATCGATAAAAATTATAACCTAAATTGTTATCAGTTAATAAGTCACGTGTGAGAAAATGCAGACGTAAATTTAAGTTATAGAAAAAGGGACAAATATTTGAAATAACTAATATTTAATCATTATAAGCTTTTTAAATCGAGATAACTGTAAGCAATCACGCCTACAGACGTATCAATATCATTCATAGTTGTTGTGTAAAAGAAGCCTTAATTTAAAGAACGAGTCAGAATTGTTATAAAATACGATTAATAAAAAATTACAACAAGTAAAAAATGATTCTTGGTAAGTTACGTAGTCGACCGACGGGGCTGCGTCTCTCATTAGCTGAAAGCGTTAATTCTGTTACGAATACACGACCCGTTACTGAGATTCCAGTCATTATTAATTTTATACGTCACTCGCACCCACTCGGCTAACTTTCATCACTACTTCCTATATTAATAATCTTTCTTTAATAATGAAAGTCCACCAACCCGCACTTGGCCAGCGTGGTGGACTAGGCCTAAACCCTTCCTTCATTGGAAGGAGACCCGTGCCCCAGCAGTGGGGACGTAATGGGTCGTGATGATGATGATGATGAATAATGAAAGTTATAGTTTTTAACTAGCCACATAATTATTATGTCCAGCATGGTCTTTTTTCTCCCAATAATTATAACAATACGACCACCTAAAAGCATAGACACAATAACATATTATTATCAGGTAGAAAAAAAACTGTTGGCACCAAAGTTACTTAAGTGATGCCACTTTCTTTGGTTCAAGTTCAAACCAGTGACTATTATAGGCTCACTACACAGCACCAAAATCATAAAGTAGCCGCTATCGATCAATTCCCCACTACACGCGAGTAACCCGTCACCTAACCGCCACTAAAAGGGATCACATTATCACTACATCAATAATGGCGAGTGGAGTAATAGAGTAGTAATAGGCGTGAGAGAACTCGCCTCGCCGTAATCTGTTCAGTATTACTACGCATTTATTGTTTGAGTGGGCTACAGAGGGTGCAGTGATAGACGGCGCGATTTTCTTAGTTCACGTGTATAAATTTGGTGAAAATGTGTTTTAAATGAAGTACAGATTGTAGAAAGCATAGAGAGAATAAGGTTTATGATGTAATTAGTTCCTTAATGTAAGATACGTGACATTTTCTGCTGTGATACACTGAGGCATTTTTATTACTAACTGTAAGTAACTAAATGGTTGAATTAATCTAAGGACCTGTGTCGCAACTCGCAATGTCTAGATAATGGCTACCTATGGAAAAAAAACACATGCTGTCACTCTCTGTACTTATATTTAAGACAGTGACAGCAGCCTTTATCCCACAGATAGCCATTATACAGACATTTTGAAGCAGGCCCTTAGTATGGTATTTTTTCCAAGAAACTAAACCCGCTCATCGCCAGCACTAAGCCCTATCTACAGGGTGTCCCTAGAGAGGTAAAGTTTCGACGAGGCCGAGCAACTGCCCCATCGAGCATTGGGCAACTTGATCAACTTGAGCAATTTGATCAACTTGGACAACTCGAGTGCTAGGCGTCTATTTGCCGCCGACGAATTAGTCCACTTGATACTTTGTTGATGTTTGAGGGTAAGAAGTAACTGTTGTTGTATCAGTGTTGTGAAGGTTAGGGCGAAGGCGATAATGGTTTATGTCTGGTGCGAGTTTTGTGACGGAAAAATACTAGGTCCTAAGTTAAAAGACTTTTATTTAACTTACATAGCTTGAATCATGTTTGATTAACCTTTCTTTAATATATCCCGGATATATTTTTTAAAGATGATAAAAAATGTACAAATCTTATGGCTTTTCTCAGACAATATTGCACTTTTGCCTACATAGCCTGAAAAAATATAATTATAACCAACCAATAAATTACCCCAACGACTTTCTCATCGGGCTACGGCATAAGCATCGTAGCTACTACGCCCTTGCTGCTACGGCGTAGTAATGCACACCCGAGCAATGAAAATGTTCTACCTGCCATTGACGTCCAATAATTATGTCACTGAAACTTTTTCATTGCTCGTGAGTCAGCACCATTGAGTATGAATGGTCTGGAGACGAAATGAACGGACGTTCCCCTCTGCCGGGGTAGTGGGCCAGAAAGGCCCACCGATTTATAAAAACTAGTTGCAGTCTCAATTTTTACTAGACTCAATCTAGTTGGCAAAGCGTTCGTTTCATTGAAAATGATTTGTTCACACATAGAACAACGCGGACTCGGGTGCACCCTCGGGAAGCGTCATAGCGATCTTTCTTGATACAAAAAAGTCTGTCAATTTTTGCGGGGGTTAATTTTTACCGTTTACCTTGATTACGTCTCATGCGACATGTCATTATGAGTTTTAATTCCCAGCAATAAGGGTTATGTGAAGTGACATTTAATAATGAACACAGTGTCGTCATTTTTATTGCCTATGGATGTAACAATTATCGATAAGTATTATCGAGGGGCTTGTCGCTCACGTCCGTAGGTACAAACCCTAGTTACCCTACACGTGCCCCCTGGGTGGTGCTAACGAGTGACAACGCCGAATGTCGGGCGGCGGTAAATCGACCCGACCTCCTCTCCTAGCAGAGGCGGCGATCTCCCGCCGTAAAAAAGGAGAATCTCCAACACGCCTGCCAAGCGCGGTGATTATGGCAAATACACCTCCTAATGATGGAAAAAACAAAGCCCCGGCCCCCAGTCCCCGGCAGCCCCGCTATCCCGGACTCCGGTAGCGGTCACGGTAACGGCGGGGCAGGGGGTGCGAAGAATCTCCGGCAGAGAGTCGGCTACCAGCCCAACCGACCCTTGCACTTGGCAACATATAACGCACGGACACTGAGGGAAGACGTGAAGATAGAGGAGCTGGAAGAGGAAATCAGCAAGTTAAAATGGGACATTATAGGGTTATCCGAAGTCCGACGAGAGGGAGAGGATACGGAAATTCTCCAGTCCGGAAACTTGCTGTACCACCGGGAGGGCGACCAACTGTCCCAAGGGGGTGTCGGGTTCATCGTCAACAAGTCCCTCGTCAACAACATCGTTGAAATCGGAAGTGTGTCGACACGGGTTGCGTACCTCATCCTGAGAATATCTAAACGATACTCAATGAAGGTCATACAGGTTTACGCACCCACATCTAAGCACACCGATGATGAGGTCGAACTTGCGTATGAAGACGTATCGTCTGCCCTGCGTAAGTTCACTACTCATTTCACGGTGGTGATGGGAGACTTTAACGCGAAACTCGGAAAACAAGAAGGCGGCGAGACGAAAGTGGGGTCACATGGATTTGGAGTCAGGAACCATCGTGGGCAAATACTGGCTGACTTCTTGGAGAAGGAGGGCCTCTATATGATGAACTCCTTCTACAAGAAGAAGCCACAAAGGAAGTGGACGTGGATTAGCCCCGATGGGAAGACTAAAAACGAGATCGACTTCATATTGACGGATAAGAAGCACATATTCAATGATGTCTCAGTGATCAGTAGGGTTTAGACCGGCAGCGATCACCGACTCGTAAGAGGCACTTTGAATATAAACTGCAAAATAGAACGCTCCCGTCTAATGAAGTCCACGCTCCGTCCTACTCCTGCTCAAATCCAGGATCCCGAAAGCTTTCAGTCTGAGCTTTGCGACCGCCTGATATGTTTAGAGAATTGCGTTACAGTTGACGATTTAAACAATAGGTTTGTGGAAACTGTCCGAGAGGTAGGATCGAAATATTTTTCGTCCCGAACCAACCGAGGACCTCAAAAACTCTCAGATGGGACTCTGAGTCTCATAAGAGAACGGAGAGAAATGAGGTTGCAGTCTTCAGTTGATATGGTCGAATACAGACGTCTAAACAGACAGATCACCAAAGCAAGACGTTGCGATATGAGACGCTACAATTGCAAGCGCATTCAAGACGCAATAGAGCAAAACAAGGGCTCCAAAGTCTTTGCTAGAGATCGATCTGTTCGGCAGACTCTGTTGACCCAACTGAAGACCGACACTGGCAACACCGTTTCATCAGTGCCCGAAATTCTGGGAGAAATTGAGAGATTCTACGGACAGTTATACACCACAACACAAAACCCTATTACCAGCGGTGCTCACGACAGCCGAGCGCCACTCACCCGACACTATACCGAAGATATTCCGGACGTCAGTCTAGACGAGATTAGTATAGCTCTCAAACAGCTAAAAAACAACAAAGCTCCGGGAGATGATGGAATAACGACAGAACTTCTGAAAGCCGGCGGTAGACCGATTTTAATAGCACTTCGGAGGCTGTTTAATTCCGTCATAGTCGAAGGCACAAGCCCGGAGGCATGGAGCAGAAGTGTAGTGACTTTGTTCTTCAAGAAAGGCAACAAAGCCCTATTGAAGAATTATAGACCCATTGCACTTCTGAGCCATGTGTACAAGCTGTTTTCGAGAGTTATTACGAATCGTCTCGAGCAAAGACTCGACGACTTCCAGCCACCCGAACAAGCCGGGTTCCGAAAAGGCTATAGTACCATAGATCACATACACACGCTTCGGCAGGTTATACAGAAGACCGAGGAGTATAATCTACCTTTATGTCTAGCGTTTGTGGACTATGAGAAAGCCTTTGATTCTATTGAGCTCTGGGCGATGCTTCAATCCCTTCAGCGGTGCCATATAGACTATCGCTATATCGAGGTGTTGAGATGTATGTACAATGCTGCCACAATGTCAGTTCGATTACACGAACATAGCACAAAACCGATCCAGTTGCAAAGGGGCGTGAGACAGGGAGATGTTATTTCTCCGAAACTGTTCACCTGTGCACTGGAAGATGTTTTTAAGTTGTAGAGTGGAAAAGACTGGGCATTAACGTCAATGGCGAATATATCTCTCATCTACGATTTGCTGATGACATAGTTATTATGGCGGAAACGCTGGAGGAGTTGGGCGAAATGCTCACAGACCTCAATGATGCCTCTAATCAAGTTAACATAAAATGAACATGGACAAGACAAAGGTCATGTCGAACGAACATGTTTCATCATCGCCCGTAACTGTAGGAGGTGTCACCATCGAAGTTGTTGATCAGTATCCCTACCTAGGACAAGTGATCCGATTAGGTAAATCCAACTTCGATAAAGAGGTAGCTCGTAGAATCCAACTCGGATGGGCAGCGTTCGGGAAATTACGACACATCTTCACTGAAAACATACCTCAGTATGTTTTCAGTGAAGATGTGTCGTAATTTCCCGTCTTTTGTCTGAAAACAAAAGTTTTCAATCAGTGCGTGTTGCCAGTGATGACTTACGGAGCCGAGACGTGGTGCTTCACCAAAGGGCTTATCCACAAGCTCAGAGTTGCTCAGCGTGCTATGGAAAGGGCTATGTTAGGCGTGTCCCTGCGAGATAGGATTCGTAATGAAGAAATCCGCAGGAGAACTAAAGTTACCGACATAGCCAAAAGGATTAGCACGCTGAAATGGCAATGGGCTGGCCACGTAGCCCGCAGAGCCGACGACCGCTGGAGTAGAAAGGTTCTGGAGTGGAGACCCCGTGTCGGCAAACGGCGTGTCGGTCGCCCCCCAACCCGTTGGTCTGATGATCTGCGGAAGGTAGCGGGAAGCCGCTGGATGCAGATGGCGGGTGACCGTTTGGGGTGGCGATCGTTAGGAGAGGCCTATGTCCAACAGTGGACTACGGAAGGCTGAGAGAGAGAGATTATCGATGAATTCAAGAACATTGGTCGGAAATACTAATTATAAATTATTTAAATTATGAATTAAACGAAGCATTTATTTATATAACTATGTATTAATTATATTATACTTACTAACTTTTGTAACTATCATCACGACCCATTTCGTCCCCACTGCTGGGGCACAGGTCTCCTTTCAATGAAGGAAGGGTTTTAGGCCTAGTCCACCACGCTGGCCAAGTGCGGGTTGGTGGACCCCAACACAAGCAAGCTTGTGCTGAGAGAGTTGTCGGGTAAGTGGGCAACCCGACTGTCAGATGTTTTCAAGCCGCCCGAAACGAAGGCCTCTGACTAGGCTTAACGACTGCTAATCGACATGCTGTCTGAAGCACGGAAGCGTCTAGAAAAGAATCACTTGAGATCGGTCACCCATCCAATGGTCATCCAATAGCTGACCGTGCCAGTTGTTGCTTAACCTCAGTGATCAGTTACGATCACTGAAGCCCGCTCGACTACGGATGTTTTGTAACTAGCTATATGAAAGAAATATTTTGCAAAATAAAATAAATTGTGAGATCCTTTAACCTTTTTTGTCGATCAATACAGTATAATATCTACTTACTGGTACATTACTATTGCATTTTTTTGACATTGGTTGCTAGGCAACTGCTAATAACAATAAACCATGACAAAATCTGTGATCAAATCCGGAATCCGGATATTCTATGAATTGAAGCCGTCATTCTAGTATGTAAACAAATCATTTTCTATGAAACGAACGCTTTGCCAACTAGATTGTGTCTAGTGAAAATGGAGACTGCAATTAGTTTTTATAATTCGGTGGGCCTTTCTGGCCTACCACCCCGGCAGAGGGGAACGTCTGGCTATCTCGTCTCCAGACCATTCATACTCAATGTGTTCACATACTAAAATGACAGCTTTATTTCATAGAATATTCGGATTTCCGGATTTCTTCACAGATTTGATCGCCTCCGGTCATGGTTTATTGTTATTAGCCGTTGCCTAGCAACCAAAGTCAAAAAAATGCAATAGTGATGTACTGGTATGTACATAATATGTATTTATCGACAAAAGGACATAGTTTGGAAGCGTCCGTAGTCGAGTTGGCTTCAGTGATCGCTGAGGTTAAGCAACAAATGGCACGGTCAGCTATTGGATGGGTGACCGATTTCAAATGTTTTTTTTTTTTCTGGTCGCTTCCGTGCTCCGGACGGTACGTTAAGCCGTGGGTCCCGGTTGCTGCTTCAGCAGGGCAGCTTGAAAACATCTGACAGTCGGGTTGCCCACTTACATAGGTACCACTTGCATTGTACTCATCAAAAACAGCGATACGGCTCGCGACCTATTACGTGAGTACAAAATGTAGTACCAAAAAACTACTAAGTATATGTGCGTCATTTATTTTTTACTTAGGTATTCGTTTTAAGGATAAGTTATTAAAATAAAGGCTTCTTTTAATAATAATTAATAATTTAACTAATTTAAAATTAGTATTTCCAACCCATGTTCTCGAATTCATCGATTACACGTAGGGTAACGTAACGTACCTTGGGACGCTTGTACCTCGGGACATTGATTGTATTTTAAAAACCGGCTAAATAAACACATTAAAATTCTACCCTAGGCATAGTATTTTACTCGCTTGGCAAAACTAGTGAGTCTCGTGATCATACCAGCATCGAGTGTGTGGTGAAGACAATATGAAGTTTTTTGGAGTCAAAAGTAGCTTTTGTATAGTTTTTTGTGTTGCTTTATCTCATTGAGGCATGCTCAAAATAAAGACATGGATGTCACGTATAACTTTTCAGTTATTTAATTTTATGACATGGCAATTATCTGAAAGATTCCTATTAATTAAAAATAAAGATATTTAAATTTTGGTTAAATATTGCATTTTTGTACCTTGGGACACGATTAAATTTGTACCTTGGGACACTGTTTCCTATGGCTTTGTACTATGGAAAATGCAAACATCTAAATAACGCCTTATATCTCTTTTCTTATTAGTGCCAGAGTGAAACTAGACAGAAGAGAGATGCAGTAAATCAATAAGAACAGAGATATAAGGCGTTATTTAGAAGTTTGCATTTTCCATAGTACAAAGCTATAGGAAACAGTGTCCCAAGGTACAAACGTGTAACGTACCTTGGGTCAAAACAAGCATTTTTACTTTTATCTTAATTTAATAAAATCTGGCCACACTAAAGCTTTAGCACAAATACTAGTGATAATAGATTATATACCCTACCGAATAAAGAAAATTTCACATTAATATCTTAGTTGTACGCTGCGATAGCTTCATTCAAAGTTGGGGTAGTCGAAAATGTCCCTAGGTACGTTACGTTACCCTATCGATAATTGTTACATCCATTGGCAAGAAAAATGAAGACAGTGTGTTCATTATTTAATGTCACTTAACGTAACCCTTATTGCTGGGAATTAAAACTCATAATGGCATGTCAAATGGGACATAATCATGGTAAACGGTAAAATTTCCCCCTGCAAAAATTGTCTGACTTTTTTGTATCAAGAAAGATCGCTATGACGCTTTACACCCGAGTCCGCGTTGTTCTATGGTCAACACCGGTAGCTCTGCGTCGGCCACCACCGATCCGCAATGTCTAGTGGTGTTTATGTCCTATTAATTGTGTCTATTAAATCTATTAAATCAATAGATTATATTAATCATTAGTGCTTCGGACGGCACGTTAAGCCGTGGGTCCCGGTTGCTGCTTCGGCAGCAGTCGTTAAGCCTAGTCAGAGGCCTTCGGGCGACTTAAAAACATCTGACAGTCGGGTTGCCCACTTACCCGACAACTCTCTCAGCACAAGCTTGCTTGTGTTGGGGTCCACCAACCCGCACTTGGCCAGCGTGGTGGACTAGGCCTAAACCCTTCCTTCATTGGAAGGAGACCCGTGCCCCAGCAGTGGGGACGTAATGGGTCGTGATGATGATGATACTTTAATGTACCTATATTTTTCCTTAATATTGACCATGTTGTGGGTGTGTGTGTATGGTGCGAGTTGACTTAGTGAGCGCTGGCAGCGTTCTGAACTAGGAGTAACTACGAACTAAGTGTTTGCCTCCGATCCGTTTACTCCAAGTTTGTCGTCGCTGTGCGCTACACGAATCCACGGGTAGAAAAAAAATGACTACGCTCTACTAGTTACTACCACTACTTAGGGAGTAAATGTATTTATTGATTTTATAAGTGCCTTTATTTGGAGGTGTATTTGTCAGTTTGCCAATATTTACACAAAATCGGACATACTTACTCAAATCATTGCATAATTAACATTGTTTAGTAAATTGCATATACCTACTTAAATGTAACGAGATCAAGAACCTAGTGACAAATTAAAGTACCCCTTTCCCACGCAAACACGATTTCCTCATAAAAATAACCTCCTTTATGGTCACTAATTTACAGCAACAGCAATTTCTGGACAAAAACCCGACATCCGACCCCCGAACAAAGAAACTAACAGGCGTTGTTACTTTATAACAAAACGTCTACTCAACTACCCGCCGCGGTGACATTGTGGGCAAAAAGTAGGCAATTTTATATGTGACGTCACAATGGACCCTTGTCAGTCGTGTCACACAAATATACACGGATAGGGAACCGTCGCTCAAATTATAGCTATGTGTGCAGCCAGCCTAATGGATATAGGTAAGCGCAATTCTATTTATCAATAGGGTTCCTTTCCTGCCGTGTCTACACGATCTATCTATTGAGAATTTAAGATTGCGTTCAACTTTCTAACGATATTTAGACTTTTTGAATGTATGATATTTTTTTATTTGAAAAGATTAAATTAAATTATACGGTACTCAATTTAGCTTTATCTATGTAAGTACTCATCTAAGCCCCTTAAAATATTATTGGTAATCAAAAAATAAAGTTCAACCTGTCTCATCCCTCATCACCCCTCATCTAGGCCGAATCATCAAAACAAATAAAATATGAAACTAGCTCGACCGGATGACGGACAAGCGGGATTGAAATCCGGGTGAGATCTGCTCCGAGCCGTGTCCGGGCGTGTCCGCCCGTGTCCGCCCCGGACAGGCGTCCGGGCAGATTAACAGAGTAAGCCGCCGCGACGATGATTGGCGGCGGGCAGAAGGGTTACTCTATACTGGCAAAAAACAAACGAACGAGGGCTGTCGAGTAATCCGCACAACGAGATAGAGCGTATCTCGCGCAGCAGTGCTGTGAAAATTAGTTTTTCGTCATATAAAGTAACCCCCCAGACGCGGACAAATATTGGTGTACGGGCTAGTTGGAATGCTTTATTTTGAGGCTTATTTAAATGTGCTGATATACGCAGAATACGGAATAGATTTTCAAGAGGCGTTCAATGTAATTCGTACTTAAATATCTAATTTACCGATCGACTGAAACGCGTAATGTTTATTGAGTAGTAAATACGCTTAAGTATTTCCATCTTTCCAGAAATAGTCAAAACTATCTGTTGTCAACTTTCCCGAAACTGTCGACAACTATAACCGCCCCAGAGTACTCAGAACTGACGCTTTGATGACATTGCAAGGTCAATGTAAATTTAGTCCGAGTAATAGTGCACAGATTAATAATCGATGGCCTGAGTGACTACGTCTGGGTGTGTGCATGTGTGTGAATGTAGGCATATTATGTGCATGTATATGTGCAACGATATTTAAATACGAACTAGATGGAGCGTCATTGCGAAAGGAACGTCGCGACAAATAACACCCCACTTTTACCATTCGTGCTCCCATTTTAATTAGTTCAGTTAGATCTTCTTACTTTGTGACTTTATTCATTGGTATGATACCCGAGTCCGCGTTGTTCTATGATTGGTACAATGGTTATCATTAGGTTGAACATAAAACGGTTTAACAGTAAACAAAATGTGGACAGTTTTTTATTTGTTTTTGTATGTAACACACCATCCTGCTTGTATATTGCTAATCTAAGTATATGTGTGTGTAGTGCAGGGTCTGTATAGCTGGCGCGGCTCACATGACTGGGAAGGTGCATGCGCCCGCAAAAGCGCAGTTTGACTTACAAGCAATAAAACTTGCTGAAGACGACGGCGGCGGCGGGGGCGGAGTTCGGGGCATGAGGGGTGAGCGGGGAAGAAAAGTAATTGATCATGTTATAGTAAATAGACATTAATATCTGGAGGAATAGTGTTATCAGCAAATGGTAAGTTGGTTTCATGATCTCCAATAAAATTATTTTAGGAGAGATCCATATAATATATGTTCATGTTTTTTTTAAAATACATTAACGTAGGTATTTATTATGTAAAGTGTGATAATGATAATGTAATTGTATAGAATGGGAATTGACACCACAAAAAAACCTACATCCGTTACACACAGGAAAAACAGCGACTGAAGACTAATATGTCACCATAGTGTTTGTGACCAACACGCTAACATGAAGCAAATCGCTATAACCTCATCCCTCGCAGCTCACACGAGTCCCCGAGCCTCCTCCTCCGCTGCGGGCCAACTTCACAGCAAGTTGGGGCCGAGAAACACCTCCCTAATTGGGTAAATATAGGACGATACCAAAGTGCCCAATTCGCTATAACGCCACCCTGTGACGGCGACTGCCTTTAGTTCATCGGCTCTCGCTAGATGCCTCTATTATACTTCGACGGGTAATGGTAATGTGCTGTTAATAAGTAGGGAGTAGGGACTCAGTATTATGTTGGTGTTGAATATATTACGTAGGTAGAGGATATTATGTGAATACTGGATAGTAGTGCTAGGTAATAAGGTAACGGGTCCATATATCGCGGTATTCAAAATGGCGTCCTTATTTCGAGTTATATTTATTTTCATGATTATTACTCATTTTAATAGGTTTGGATACTCTAAAATTACATTTAATCGTTCATTATCTTTAACTGAAACTACTTGATGTAGTAAATATGTTTAAAATTGCCTAAAATTACTAAAAACTTATGTAATGTGCCGTGAGGGCGACGCCGCCATGTTTTTCATACAAACGCGACCCGGCTTACGTAAGGCCAGCCATATTTAATAATTGTGTTTTTTAATATTTATACGACGTTCAACTTTGTAAATAGTTTATATTTAGTTTATTATATTCTTATACTTACATTAAATTTAAATTTTAACTCTTTTTAAACTAATTTAACCCCTTTAAACTCAAAAACAAAATACCTCGGTATAAGGGCCTGATTTTTATACGTTGTTCCTAACTCCGAGTTACCCTCGGTATAAGGAAAAATACTATGTCATGATTTTTAGCTTATAACTTTACAAATAATAACATTTGAAGTATATGCTTGATTACATAATAATAATGATGAACGTGACAAGCTTATAACCTAATTCGGCGGTACAAAATATCCTCTAGGAATCTTAATATGACACGATAATTGTTGACCCAAAAATCATGGTTACATAGAAAACCTTAACTTAGTATGTATATTTGAAATGATAAAAAACAGTGTTATTTCATCGCTATTAACGTAAGTGATACAAAATTTTACCAATATTTTATGTATGATTTGAGTAACAAATCTATGTTGTTTCTAAATCGATAATTTGATAACTCGGAATATGGATTATTAAAATACTTGCTGAACCCCTAATATGGAGTATGACATTTTACATAGGTAGGTACCTCGGAAATCGGAATATGACTACATCACACCTTCGCAGTGTCATCCGATGCCGTCATCAAACCATAAAATCAAGATGAATTAGCGACTTTCTTCCTAAATATAAAAGGGGTGTGGATAGATATGCCTGACTTTACGAAACTACTACTAGATACTACCTACTTATTACTCTTTATAAAAGAAGAAAGAAAGAAATTTGTAGACGTAAAACTTTATTTGGGTGAATAAAATAACACACACGACCGTGGAGTTTTTATAACACTTATATACACAATTGCCTAATTTCATTTCTGTATTTTATTTCCATTATCCTTCTACTTCGAGGTCTGATGGCCGTTGTAATATTGTTATCCCAGAATTCCCAGATAAATGAATGTCCTGTATACTGCATTTCATGTTTGGTTTAGGGGTCTGGTTGATTTTTTCATTTTCTTGTTGTTGTCACTGAAAAATAAAGTAAGTAGGTAAATTGTATGGATAGTTGACAGAATTAAGCTTATCCTTATAAGTTGGTACCCATTTTCACAAAACTTAGTGAGTTTAGAAACGAAAACGCTAGAACAAAAACCTAGGTTAGTAACTAAACTGATGCCAAATTACTGATAAAAACATAAAAATATTTCCATTTTACGTAATTTCCTAAAATAATTCGCACACAAGCTTACCTTATCGATTTTCCAATTGCATATTGCAAATACAAACATAATAATTTAATAAAAGATGTTTGTTTTCTAATGTAAAGACTTAACAAAAATACTTTCAAAGAATAGCGGTAAACTTTTCGGCGGAAAATTGAACATGGCGCCGGCGCGCCTCCAGTCCAGCGCGCATGCGCCATAGAGATGTACGGTGGCCTGCGCCTAAAAGTATACAGGCGGAGTTTTTAAAATAGCGATCCCTGATGATGAAGGGACCAGCTACATCTGTTATAAATCCGGGGACGTGTTGTTTGTGATGTGTGTAGCAGTGGTGTTTATGTGGATGTGCTTGAGCAGCATGTGAGCTTGAGATCGCTATTTTAAAATCTCCGCCTGTATACTTTTAGGCGCAGGCCACCGTACCTAGTGCAATGTTCCTTGCTTCCGACCTATGCTTGAATGAAAAAATAATCGATGCTGGATCGATTCCTGGGTAGATACTTTTATTATAATCATATTCGTTTATGGTAAATACATTAGGTACTCATCGGAAATTAGTACTGATAAGGTATTTGGCTTTTGTAAGTATTCGATACTTTTCCTCATCCCTTACACATCTACTTTTATTACGTATCATCAACTTTTAAACATTTAAGTAAGAACATAAAATATCGTGGAAAAATTTTAAACCTTACTTAGATAAAAACTATAGTAAAAAATGTTTAAATCATTCGAGTTCAATAATCGATTATATTCGATTACTGTCACTATTTCATCAATTTACCCCATCTCTACTCTATTTTTTTTTTAATCGCTTGGAAAAGTCCATAGAACATCATAGAAGCATTATGAATATTTTTTCTAGCCAATGTTACCAGTTGCAATAATGAATTATGAAAATGTAACATAAATAATAGAAATTATCACGAAAACCATGGAGATATAAATGGAGAGTATTTAATTCTTTTCATTATTTTCAACTACTATTTAGAATAATTAAATTTATTTGGAGTACTTTAGGGTTAAAAAAGTATATCGATATTTTAGATTGTAATTTCCTTATGTTCATGGCCACACTCATGGAGCCACTGACAGGACTAACTCGGAATATGGAACAGGCTACCTCGGTATATGGAAGAAACCATAATCCTACCTCGGTATAAGGGCAAATCGACATGTGTAATAAATTATATTTTTTTAAGTATAATTAATGTGTTATCAATGAATCTGTGTTAAGAAATATAAAATTTAACGTATATTCTTACAGAAGACAATATTTCACATCAATATTGATGGTTACAAATGCTTATTTTTCTTACTTACTTTCAAATGTTGTTATTTACCTCGGAATATGGACCCGTTACCTTATGTCTGAAAAGTGTATTGCCACTCTATGCCTAATGTTTGGTGTTAATTGGTGTTAGGGAAAGAAAACTGTTAGCGATTTTAATTATTTTTATTTATGATGTTAATTTACATAAACAAAGCTAAAAGGTTTAATGCCAATAAAATAAAAAGAACTATTTAGCTACAATGTGATAGACTGATAAATATAATATTATTATAATATGAGCTTGCTTTTTTTTTACCAACTCTGACCGTTAGCATTCCACGCGTAGAACAAACAGCTAAAACAGTCGGTTAAGTTTTACAAGCGTTTTTAATAACGCGCGACATGTAAATTTACAACAAGTTTTCTAATAAAAGTTGTACCGCGAGTCGCGAGCGGGAACTGTACAGTGTACTGTACTGTACACCCGTACTGTAGTGAGATTAAAATCTTTGACAATGTTGTAAAGAAAAAGTTTAGTAACTCTGAGAGGCAGTTTGTACTGAACACGTTCTTGTAGTGCTGTGGTCACAGACGAGACGCAGACATACAAGCTTTCGGTGCTGTTTTCATGGCGTTAGTAAATTACAACAAGTCAACTTTATTTTATATTTTTTGTTTTTAAGTTACAATAGTTTCGTTACTAATAAAAAAGCTGAATATTTAATACTTAAAACATAATTATGTAAATTAAGAATAACAACTATATGGCAAGATAATTATTAATACGATAGAGGTAGAGTTTTTACTCAATTAATACAGCTCTCATCGTACCGACATTAATATTTTATGCACGAAAACAAACATACGCAGGTATTTAAGTCGCACACATGGCACAATGTCCAAAACTAACCTTTACCAAAATACCCGAAGTTAATTTTCATATCCGCATGTCAACAAACAATTAAGTATAAAAACAAGTTTGTATAGCACATTCTACTATTTTCATCATGAACGACGTAGTAATGTCAAACCATATGTTTTAAAGTACCTACATACAATCTGTTCAATATAGGTACCAGTTTTATTTATTATTTTATATTATCCCGTTTCTAAGTAAAGATTCTAAATGTTTCACCTTTAGTGGTATTATGGTCGACTTAGGTAGTAGCTTCATCTTTGTAACGTTAATTTTTATTCAGGTATTTACATTTTAGGTTATTCTTACATAAGCAATACTTAATTGACTAAATAAATGTATACTATATGACTACTATTTACTGTAACGTAATTATGAAACCTATCTTTTTCTCGGATATCTACTACGGGCCATTCAGTTTTCGACATTGTGACACATGCCCATTTAAACCGCCATTCTGTATTATACAGCCCGCGGCGTTTCACTACTAATTTGCATATTCGAGTTTGTCTAAGCACTTCCCCGCTCAGTGAATAGCTCCCTAGGGACGCAATAGACAAGCTCTAAGAACGAAAGCCTCAGTTTTATGGCCACACCGAGAGTTCCGCGGAAGCCTCATCGGCACTCTGAATGGTTTGCAAATAGTGCCGTCTCTTAAAATATTTGACTAGAACCTTGAATTTATCCGTTTTTAAGTCACTATGCGTCTATTTTAAGTAGATTCACATAGAAAAGACAATGACATTTGCTGCTGCGTATACCCACTGAGAATACCCATAAGTGTACTTACATATACCTATATTTTGTCTTTTCATTGTACTTTATCACTATATTCGCAGTATTTCTCCTTTTTCTTCCATGTGAATAGACTGACTTTCAGGAGTGATGATTGATACAATTTTTCCCTTTGATTAAGTTAGGCTTTATCAGTTCTTCTAGACTACATTAATTTTAATATGACATACACAACTTTTCTTAATAGCAGTGTTTAAAAAATAACTTATGTACAATAAACTCTGCACAACTTAATACAATATGTACAATATAACTTTATTGAAAAAAACACAACATAAATTATATTACAAGTAAGAGTAAGCACAATATGCGATCTAATCGTTAAAAGCTATCTTTTCCAGGCAACCTTTGGGTGAATGAAAGACCTATGGAATAAATGAGGAAGGTGCACAGATATTGCATTTAAATAAAAGGAAGGAAGGCCTATTTACTTACTTACTGACAAAGTATTTGTCATCAGAATGTGCTGTAATTGATCTTATTTGCATGACGTTTGACTAACACTAGCCGAACTAAGTATAGACCTGGATTTGTCGCCGACACACCGTGGTGAAACGTTAGGACAGTCAGAGTAACGACTGTTGCTGACTGTCCAGGGTGCCCCAGTCATATTAGGAACATAACGTATGAAGAGAGCGTGTAACATATTTAAGCAACATGAACTCTTAATAAAAGTCATAGCTAATCATAATGTAGAGACAGGGTAAAGAGGTACGGTCAGCAAATACATTTTAATCCTTCGCGCGTCGCCGTGACGCGGGATGGACGCGGGTCGCGGGACACGTGGGTCAAGTCAGCAGCTGTTTGACCCATATTTATACACTTTCGGCTCAAATTTTACTCAAATCTAAACTATTTATTAATTGACATAAATTGTAGTATATTGTTTAATTTCTATTTAAAATTTTATTTGATATCGAAAAGGGACTAACATGGACTATGATGCAAAGTCGTGTTTTGTACACTTTGACTATCGCTATAACGTATGTATGGGGATCATATGTATACAATTTCGTTTAGAGGATATTGCGCCTTAAACTATATCATACGTCTAGATAACAATGTTATTCTATATTGTATATTATTGTAATAATCGAGCTTTATAAAGAGCTATACATTACGGTTATTGCAGGGCGGGTCAATATTTCACCGCGCGGTGCACATCGTTAAAATTCTGCTTAAAACTGGGTCATGATTTTAATCGTGTAACACTTTGTTACAGAATGATTTTGGTAATAACGTACACGGTATCTGACGCAGAATAAAATAGCTTTATAGTGTCCGCATGATACATGGCGACACGCGGGTAGGGGAAGGTATTGTATGCGAGTAATATTTTTATGTATCTTTTGTTAGGTTTCGTACAGCAGATTTTGAAATAATCTGGCGGGAAACTTTTACATGGAGATACCTATATGGTTTTTTAAATCCCTTTTTGTGGTTTACAACTTGTAACAGATTTGTATTCTTAATTCAAATACAGCATAGCTGCCATGTTTGCGGGTAGGATTAAAATTAAATATATTAATCATACAGTGTACATACATTTCGGATAGTTACCTACATTTTTATGGCTTATGTTTAGTTTAATGTCATCAATTTTAAACTAGAATAAAGTTACAACCAAAAAATAAGAAAACACAAATACACATACACACGATCGAACACCTTATAAGGAGGAAAAATACAATATACTGAAGAAAAAAATGAAATGTAACAGGCAAGGGGGTCGGATATTTGCAGCTACATCACGTAACATTGTTATCGACTATTTATTTGTTTCGAACGAGACGTTTTATCATATATGCGTCGTTCTGAGTCGATCGGCGTTTTCTCTGAAGTGTTGCCGGCGACGTGACGTGACGGAGTGTGCTGCAGGATCGCACCCTGTATAAAGCGCATTACATAGGATGTCAGTGAGATGCTCCAGAAA
Organism: Plutella xylostella; assembly: GCF_932276165.1. NCBI lineage: Eukaryota > Metazoa > Arthropoda > Insecta > Lepidoptera > Plutellidae > Plutella > Plutella xylostella. The sequence continues at coordinate 12,230,638 of NC_064002.1, forward strand.
AATAAAAAACTACATTTTTATTACATACTAACTGTTCCCGCGAGCTTCGCTTCGCCTTAAAAAGTTTTCCCGTGGGAGTTCCGGGATAAAAAGTAGCCTATGTTCTTTCTCAGGGTCTAGACCATATGTATACCAAATTTTCAACCATTCACATCCGTTCAGTAGTTTTGGCGTGAAAGAGTAACAGACAGACAGACAGACAGACACAGTTACTTTCGTATTTATAATATTAGTTAGGATAAGAATAACATCTGATCACAATAAACAACTTACCTATGAAATTATCTTGCTGCTGTAAACTTAGGCCTAGTCCACCACACTGGCCTAGTGCGGGTTGGTGCACATACAAGCAAGCTTGTACAGAGAGATTTGTCGTGTAAATGATCAACCCGAGTGTGAGACTAATGCTGGATAAATTGCCTAATAGTTTGTCCTCGGATTTCTTCATCCATCCAACGCCAGCGACTGAGCTTAAACTCCAATTTTGCTATAGTCGGTTGGATCGTAACCAGGGATTGGTTCATCAATTATACGTCAACTTCATATTTAATTCTAGACAGATGTGTAAAAAGTCAACCAATAATCCCTGGTTATGCTCTAACCCACTATGGAGACATTAACACTAAGTGTAATTGATCAACCTTTCCCTGGTTACGATCTTACCGACTATGGAGGAATTGGAGCATAGTCTCGTAACTCTGACTTCAAACAGTAACAAATTCATATCCGTCCTAAACTTTTAACAGTACCTGTAGGTAACTGCTGGAATTGACAATACAGACACGGAATTCCATATTTCCCGCACGCAAACGATATTGCGACTTTACCGAATGATTTAGGAATAAGCGTCCGCCAATATTCCTAGAATACCAGCTAAATTGAACTGTTCGATCACTGGTTATACTACAGAGACCTATTGTTGTACAGTCGGCCTTGCAGTCAGGTGACAATGGCTTGAAGTTTGATTGTTCAGATAATTATTGTAATTTGCTGCGTAATCTTGAGGCCGTTATTATAGCTTGGTCTAAGTATATACTCAGAAAATCTGAATGGTTTTTCCGTCAATCAAAAAAGTATTATTTTATATGCGATCAAATTATTCTGTATAAATACATTACATTTACTAACTCTTGTACTATGACCTTTGGAAACTAGAATGAGATCTAATAGAAACTTTATTGGTCACGTGACTTTAAACTAGGTATATGATAAACTGTTTTTCATAAACCAAAAGTTTTTCAGAATGACCACCTGAGTCACCCTTTTTCAGCTTAGTATACCACTTATGCAAAACACTGTAGAACAAACTGTATTCTTTTAAGAAACACATAGAAAACTTACCGGAACTTCAATTGGGTGACGATAAATGATGTAATGAATGGAGGAGCAATAGCAGTGTACTCAGGGTCGAATCGACTCTCCGGAGGAATTATGCGACAGCTGAGTACACAGCCCACAATCACGACGACGGGAGCTCAGGAAGGTTACTCTATACTGACGAAAAACGAACGAACGAGAGAGCTGTCGTGCAATCGGCACGTTTAATACAACGAGATAAAGTCGTGGCTTGCTCAGCAGCGCTCCGAAACTTGGATTTTCGTCGTATAGAGTGACCCTCCAGTCTCTGCAGATTTGTGAATTCTATGCAGGGTTGAACTTTATCAATGATCGTGGCGAATGCTGTTGCTTTAGATAAGCTTTAGCATTAAGCCCACCTTTTGTACACTTATATTTCATTTTTGTGCAATAAAGTATCAAATAATAAATAATAATAATAACCATTTAATCATTACTGTAATCCCTGAAGGGTTACTAAGCGGTGACTAAAAAGCGTTACACACTATTTTGAATAACGCCGTTTTGGAATGAGTATCGACATAGCTATTGAAACGGTTACACTTTTGTACCTTGACATACTTAGTATAAATTCAGAAATTGACAAAATCATTCCCTACATATCGCATTCAGATATTTGAAATTTTATTTAAATTTAAGCATAATATACAACGTTAAGACTAAGTACACTAATTTAAAATTAATAAATAAAAAACAGCTAATTTCAAATTAAAAATCTAAATTAAAATAATCCTTTTCTTATCACACTTATTTTGTTTTATCTCTATTACCAAACTAAGCTTCCACGTTCCGTATTTTTTCGTCACAGCATAAAATATTGTGCTATATCTTTAAGTGTACGCTACTGGTGAATGGGTACAGCTATATTTTATATTTTTATTATTATTATTCGGGTCGTTCACAGTTATTACCTACGGGCCAGCGTGACGAGGGTAAATCCCCTTTCTTCATATTTGTGTCCACTACCGCTGCGCGCCTGTCTGACTCACTAAATACAATAAAGGACACTTTAAGCGGGACCTTAGATAAAATGTTACTACACATAGATACACAATCACCTTGGGCTAAGTGTCGCTTCTGGGTAGTTCGCCATCTAGGAGCCATGTTTGCTTCTTAGAGTGTTTTCTGGTGCAGAGGGTATTTCTAGCTATACATTGTATAAAAGTGTTGCAATGTTGCTGAACCTACACAACCGTGGGCCTTCATGTTATAAAATTTTGCATATATTTTAGGGCGGAAATTTTACAAATATTGACGATTTTATGCAGTTAAGTTACTTAAGTTTTATCTATATATTTATCTATTTTTATCAGTTTAAATAATTAGTATCGATAACTTCTAAATTTTTGTGAGACTGTTGCTTTTTATCTACTTTTTATCGTGTGTAGTAATATTTTAACTGAACTAGCTGTTCAATTCAATATATAAATTTGTAACTTTGTTGGTACAAAGAACATACATACATAATAATATTTAAAAACATAGGCTAAATCCGTCTAAGAATATATTTTTGCTAACAATGTAGTTTATTTATTCACATAAAATCGTGTTTCCATCCGAGTCTAAGTATCTGTTCTAGATATCGTTATCACCACTCTCGCTATAAGTATTTATAAAGCCCGCTCCTATAAATCCATCCATATTTTTAGGAATACCTATCTGATTACTATTTTTTACAATACTCATAGAACTATAGCTGACTGCTGCACTGAATATACCCTTTTAGGGTATTGTAACCCTTTTTGAACATGATAATAGTGTTGTATTTTGAACCATCAGCACCGGGTCCCCTGGGCCGCTCTGCTGGCTATGAAACCCGACGCTCTGTTTGTACTGTGTCTAATTAGAGTAATGTATGTATCTGCGACGCCAGTATTGAAAACGACTAATTCAATATAAGCTTGTTATTGTGTTTTGCCGATACTGGGGCGGGAATTTGTGAGTGCTCCGGCGGGAGGGTAATATACCCTGAATGGTAACAATTTGTGGTAGAAATATAGTTGAGAGTGAAGATTATTTCATTATACACAACGTTTGGAGAGAAATTTTATGGTTCTTACATGAGAAAATCATTCATCAATAAACAAATATTAAGCTTACTAATTGTATACACGTTACAAAGTATTGACTGTGTAATTGTGCACGGGCTTATGGATTATGGATGGTGTTATTATTATTAAGTCTTAAAATAAAAATTTCTTCGGCTATATCATTGATTAAATTTCTATACTAAACGCAAATGACACGAATTATATCAAATTAGAATTGCTCGACGAGTATTATTTTATTATCTGGTGTTTTACCGCGAATCCGGGAATTAATCACGTTGTAAAATTGTGATAAAATAAACGTGTTATATAGTAAATTATAATTTTATTTACTACATTGAATTTTGTTTTTGATGGCCTAAGAGTAATATTTTAATCGCTTTAAGGGTTTTCACAATATATTAAGAGTACGTAATGTGAAGACTAGGCTTAACGTGGGTTAGAATATAATTAAGGCAATCATAGAGCCGTGGATCAGTATTCATCCAACCCCTTGCCGCAATCCAGCCCAGTTCACACCTCCCCGGGGTAAGTAAATAACAAAAAAACAGTGTCGCTTACACAAGCAACAGCAGTAAATAAAATGCTATATTTTTAGACGAATAAAACTCCAGTTATATTTCCCGAAGGAAAAATATGATATTGCTTTTAAATATGAAATATTACGCTTCCACTACGCTTGTATATGAAGAGAAAGGGTTTACCCTTGTCAGGTCGCCGGGAGTGGGCCGTATGTGTCTTCATGCCGCCTCTGCCTTTTAATTTTGAGGTGGAACAATAAATTTCTATGTAAGGTAACGTGACGTGGATAGTTTTGGTGTTATTGTGTTTTCTTTGGGCTTAGGTTAACCTTTTTAAGCCCCGGCTGAGAGAATTGATGTTTAGCTTCGGCTATGGATGTTTAGTTACTAAACGATACATGTACCTATATTATCGTGTTCATGTCCAGCGATTTCTTCTTTATACGATCAAAAATGTTATTTTTAAATCAAAATTAATGTATTTGATGAGTTACGTTAATTTAATAGGTAATTTTCTTTATTATTATTATTATGTTTCTTGAAAATGTATATATCTGTGGAGAAGCCGACCAAATGTAATGTAATCTCATAATTTTCCGTTATTTTTAGCCTTTTTGTTTGGGGAAGGTTATTTTCATAATCTAAACTGCACCTATTTTCTAATTTACTTTAGACAATGCAAAGCCATACCGGCCCAGCTGCGTGGGTAGTAAAGCTGTGGCCACATTGTAGCTTTGTTCGTGGCTTTTGGCCGCGTCCGAATGAGAATGCAGCCTTACAAATGCTAGTAACATCCGATATGAAGAGCCTTTGTGCTCGCAATGACTGAGCCAATCCAAAATTGTTACACACATACGTATATGATGTAGCTATAGATCAAAGAAAAAATCGTGTGAATTTTTAACGTATTTTGTTGGTATTACGAATTTACGATTAATATCATTATCAGTTAAATCACGAACAGTACAATACAATAGCTAAAATTAAGGTTTCCACAACTATGGCTTATCGTTTACGTTAACGTTTACGGAGCCACGTTTTGCGAATTACATCGAGTCCACATTGTTCTACAAGGTGTTGAAAAAAGGATATGCTAAGCCGAAATGGGGTGACTCAGGGGTTCATTCTGAATTTGTGAAACAAAAGTTGATCAGAATAACCCCCTGAGTCACCCCCTTTCCGCTTAGTACGAGTATATCCTTTTTACAGCACACAGTATAGCGAATTAGCATGTTAAAAAAAGGCCTACACTGCAGCCAATCCATTATAACTCTTTTAGGCCTGGGTCTCCTATTTACGCCGTAGGTCGCGTCCAGCGTCACGCCGTAGGCCGCGTCACGATGCTCACTATAGAAATGTACTGATGCGGTCTCCCTCACACGCCGACGTTGGCGCGTAGACGCCGTAGGTAGGCCGTAGGACGTTGATCGAAACGTTTACGCCAAAGTCGGACGCCGCATATAGCATAAAATATCAAGGTGCAGTGACAGTTTCTTGCGTCATAACTCAGACCGTCACATCTCCTATGCGCTTCAACTGCTACTAATAATAAGTGAGGGTGCAGTTGCGCCAAGTTTAATTAGCTGCAGACTGCGGGGGCAACTTGCTTGTGCTGACACGAGCTGATTTACCTCCTGTAAGTACATGTGTGAGGATATAATGTAATTAAAGTACGACATAGACGCATGATGTAAACATAAACTCTGAGATTTGTAATAAAGAAGTTGATTGCAAGATAGGTAGAGAGATGGATCTTTGCACTCTCTTTTCGCCGGTGACGGTGATGTTATACGAGACGCCTATTGATCTTTTTGGCAAATATTTATAAATTCAGTAACAATGAACTTGAATTCGTACCTATGTTAATGCTGTTAACGCTTACGCAGACCTGAGCCCCTGAGGTCCACGGGCGAGCTTATTTGTAACTCTTGTTACCCATGCCTACCTATTTCTGATCTGATGTTTTCGTAACATGAAGTAGACACATAGTACTTGTACATAAACATAATAGTAAATACTTGTAAGCGCAGTTTGCGGTGTATCGATCGAGTAAAACGCATACCTCCGCGGAACAGGTATTCGCTTGATTTGCTGATACAGAGCCGCGCCTGGCTACAGAATGTGCACGGCGCGTGTGTTTCTAGGCCTATCTATATCTCAATAAAGCGAGTTATTTTGATCTCTTTGTTAGTTTGATTACCGCTGTACGCAGTTTTGTTACTGAAGTTTAGGTTTATTAATCTGAGCTATGGTTAAACAAAAATTTAAAAGCTAGGTTCAGGTATATTAAAGTTTAAATTAATTAAAAAAATACAGAATTCTGATTAATTTAAATTGTCCGTCAAAGTCAAAGTCAAAGTCAAAATTTTTTATTCATCGTACAAATATAAAATTTTCTGATGAACGTCAATTTTTACAAATTACTCTCCGTTCGGATAAGGGGGGGCTCTTTCTATCTAAGGAGAAGAACGGAGGCAAGAAACTCCTGAGCCATCTTTTCAAAAAAAAGACTTAAAACTAGTTGGTATACAATAGGTACTTATAAGCTTAATAATGATTATTATAATAATATGAGCAGAGCTAACTACTTATCACAGCCATGCATTAACGTCCTCTAAGTAATCATAAATTTTATAATAAGCTTTTTTACAGAGTTTCTCTTTAATGTAACACTTAAACTTATTCTCTGGCATTTGAGCAACTTCTGTTGGAAGCTTATTATAAAATCTAATACAGTACCCTAAAAACGATTTATTAACTTTCGCCAGACGCATCGCTGGAAAAGCCAGCTTATGCTTGTTCCTAGTATTAATGTCATGATTACTGCCAATTGTATCAAAAGTTGAAATATTCTTTCGTACATACATTAAATTGGAAAAAATGAACTGACATGGAACTGTAAGGATGTTAATTTCTTTAAATAGTTCTCTAAATAAAGAATAAAGCCTCTATAAATAAACGAGATTTAAAAAAAAAAAAAAAAAAAAAAAATAGTTCTCTCAATGAATCCCTGGAACCTAGTTTGTATATAGAGCGGATGGCTCTTTTCTGTAATACAAATATAGTTTCAATATCAGCGGCTCTACCCCAAAGCAAAATGCCATACGACAATAAGCTGTGGAAATAACTAAAGTAAACTAATCTGGCGGTTTCAACGTCGGTCAGTTGTCTAATTTTCCGTACAGCAAAAGCCGCGGAGCTCAACCTTCCAGCCAATTTTTCAATGTGAGGTCCCCACTGTAACTTTGAATCTATAGTCATCCCAAGAAAGACAGTATCATTGACTAGGTCCAATTTATTCCCATCTAGAATAATGTTAGTATCGCATTGTCTAACATTCGGCAGTGTAAATTTAATACATTTCGTTTTCTTAGAATTCAATAGAAGATTATTAACGGTAAACCAATCGTGTATGTCAGATAGAATAGAATTAATTTCATTAAAATTATTTTCACTTCTTTTAACTTTAAAAAGCAAAGAAGTATCATCAGCAAATAAAACTATATTAGTCAATTTTTCAACCATAAAAGGCAAGTCATTAATATAAATGAGGAATAAAAATGGTCCTAGAATAGATCCTTGAGGGACGCCTATCTTTACATGAGCCCCCTGTGATTTAGTATTGTTAATATCGACCCTTTGTTGCCTCTTGTCTAAATATGAAGCTATCAAATCTAAAGCCTTTCCTCCTATTCCATAGTATCTCAGTTTCGAAATTAAAGTCTGATGGTCTACACAATCAAACGCCTTCGATAGATCACAGAAGACTCCAATAGCATCGTGATGGTCTTCCCAGGCGTCAAATATGTGCTTAATTAACGCAGTACCGGCATCGGTTGTTGATTTGCCTTTTGTAAAACCATACTGTTGGCTATGAAACAATCGAGCTTCATTGAAATGCAAAAGCATCTGACTGAGTATGACCCTCTCAAATATTTTACTCAAAACTGGAAGAACCGAGACAGGCCTGAAATTTGCAGGGTCCTCCATATCCCCACTCTTGAACAGAGGTATAATTTTACTCAATTTCATAAGATCTGGGAACACACCTTCAGCGATACATTTATTAAAAATGTTAGCCAAAATTGGGGCGATTTTATTAATAATAGAAAGAACAAATTTAACTGACATTCCCCACAAGTCTTCAGTTTTCTTCATATTTAAGGACTTAAATGTTTTTATAATAGTTAATGTATTAATATATCTGAATTTAAATTCCTTATCGGTTGAAGGTGCGTTCTCCTTCGCCAGGGTTTCAGCTAATGTAGCTGAAGAATCTAGGTTGCAAGTAGTCTCTAAAGGAATGTTCGTAAAAAACTCTTCAAAGACTCTCGCCACCTCGTCATTTGATGTTATTATGTCATTGCCTACCTTTAAAGATAAATTAGTCTCGCGTGTTCGATTCTTCCCCGTTTCGTTATTAATTATATTCCAAATGGCCTTAGATTTGTTAGCCGAGTCTTTAATCTTGTTATTAATAAAAATTGTCTTCGCACAGTGACAGACACATTTGTACATTTTGCTATATTTCTTCACATAAGATTGAAAGTCAGGGCGGAGTATGAATGTTTTCATCTCATACAGATCATATAATGTCGCCCTGCTTTTGCGAATACCATCTGTAGCCCAGTCACAAAATTTAATTTTACTGTCTATCAAAACTTCCTTCGTTTTAAAATTACTCTCAAACTCATCAGCTATTATCTTAAATAAGTTAGTATACATCTCATTAGAATTGCAATCTACTTTAACCTTCGGAAGTTTTTCGTCTAGTTTCTTCAAGTAATTGTCAATTTTCTTTGTAGTAATCGGTCTGCATCTCACCTTAGTTTTATTTGTCTTGTCAGTGTTTACTAAGGTAATGGTCTGCCCACTGTGGTCTGACCTCAGACAATTTATCACACTACTGTCTTTAAACTCACAGTTACAGAATATGTTATCTAGACAAGTGGCAGACGTGGATGTAATTCTAGTTGGTTCCAGAAAGACATTAAAAAGATTAAATGATTTAAAAAGTAACAGTAATTTCGACCTATTAGGAGAGTCACCTAATAGGTCAACATTAAAGTCACCACACACTATTACTTCCTTTTTACTATTGGAAGCTAACCTTAGAACATCCTCCATGACAGTCTCAAAGGTAATGAAATCACCAGTAGGTGGCCTGTAGGTACATACTATTATATACTTGTTTAGCTCTGCACATGAAATTTCTATATGGTGTTTAACAGAAAGAGCAACTATGTCCTTTCGTTCTTTACATTTACAATTTTCTTTAAGAAATATAAGTGACCCGCCATGCTCGTTGCACTTTCTGTTAAAACAGCTTATAAGTTTGTAATTTTTCAATTGGAACATCATTTGATTCTCGTCTAACCAATGTTCTGTGATACATAAACAATCAATGTTAAATTTTTCCGAAAATAGTTCTATTTCTAACAATTTAGAAGAAAGACTCTGAATATTCTGATGTACCAATTTAAATTCATTCTTAAATGTTTTGTCCTTTAATATTTTTGAGCCGAGAGAGCAGTGAACTGAATCAATCTTTATATCAACGCTATGATGCGCTCCCGTTGTCTGGGAATCTAATTTAAATCTACTGTACTATTACTATTATCAGTATTACTACTGACGGTGTCAATAGGGACACAAGTTTTCTTCGTTATAATGCTTATAACTGAGTTAATAAGATGAGCTACTTCTGTAGCTAGACGTCGTTTCTGATTTGAGGACAAAAATAAACTCGCCCAAGTCAATTTAAAATTATCTACGTACAAATTAGTATCAAAGAAATTGATACAGTCGGATTTATAACAACCGTATACAAGTTTATTACAGAAACTCAAAGGCTTACGAGTATATATTTACTGGTACCGAGAATTTATTCAAAAACAAATATGAGACAGATTGATATCATTTCAAAACGATAATCGGAAGTGCGGGCCGGGTCAGGGGGTCACTCTATATGGCCAAAAACCAAGTTTCATCGCGCTACTGCGCGAGCCAACACTCTATCTCGTTGAATTAAACCTGCCGATTGCACGACAGCTCTAGTTTGTTAATTTTTCGTCAGTATAGAGTAACCCTCCAGAGATAAGGCTCGGCGTCCAGTGAGCGCTCGTAACTCGCAGCAGTAAATAGCTTCACAGCGATCGCGCGCGCGGCCGCCCGTGTAATGTCCCGCTCTTGACCGATGTCTTGGACACACTTCACTGCGTACGATTATTTTAAATTTTTCCATGCTTCTGCTTACACCGTGGAAGGGAATGTTATTGATTCTTGTGTGTCGTGTGTGATGTAAATCAAATAGGAATTATCATAAAAAATAATTTAGTTCATTATTCTGACTTATACTACTAAATAGCCAAAAGTATTTAGATTCCATTTTGACATAAAAAAGAAAATAAGGTACCTACATCAGTAAAAAAATCATCATTATTCATAAGTTAATAAAATTAAAAATAGTGTCTTGTGTGTCTTCACAATCGCTACCATTATTCCTGCATACTTAAAAACGCTATACAGATAAAAAAGTAACTAAAAAACCCCAATGTAGTAGTAGTAATAATAAAGGCAAGTCGTAACACTATCTCTGTGACACATCAAAATTTCATAACATCGTCGGGTGAAGATATCCGTAGATATCCGGTGCTCGGTGAAGCGTGTGATTTGACCAGTGTGCGTCGCCGGCGCCGCGTCTCATATCCGACCTACTGCTTAGTCGACCGGTTTATTTTTCTTGTCTTCTTCCCTTTAGTATGTTTTATTAATAAAAAACATATTATTATACATACCTAGATAGCACATAGAAGTAGCTCTAGGTAATGTGAAGACTCGTGATCACGTCATCGTCAGTAGTATGTATTTTTAATGCTATTAATTAAACCATTTTATCAGCACCTTGTTCAATCATGAAAACACCAAGATGTGTAGGTACTCAATACAACATGTTACCTATAAGGAAATACTACTTCTGTTTTAATTTTTCATACCTTGAGCTGTCCAACAATTAAGTCAGGAAACACAACTAGGCCTCAATCCGAGCCAATCAACTGACCCGGAGACTAATAATAACTAGAAATCCTGTCAATTCGGGTATAAGCCGTGGAAGTCATCAACGATGACTCGATCCGGTGCCGTCCTTGTGTCGTGACGGTGACGTGCCGTGTAGGTGGGTAGAATTGAAGCGAGGCTTATCGCCAAGGCTTGCAGTTGGTAAGTAAACTGAAATTGAAACATGAGTATCTTAAAATGGATTAATTGGGATTATTTTTAGTTGTTGTTTTGTACAAAACACAAACGTACATGCCGTAAAAAGTCAACGGGCTCGACATGGGCCTCCACGGCCATGGTTGACAGCCTGAAAGTTACATTTGTAAATTGTGTTTCAAAACATAATATACAAATAATAATACCTATAGGGTTACAAAAAAATAAATTTACAGGATACTTTCTTTAATCCGGATCAGCTATATTATAATTACCATCCGGTAATTCTGTAAGACATTCATCGTAGGTATGCCTTCGACCATTTAGGTATGCTTATCACACACACAAAAAAACACGCACTCACGCCTTGTACTAATGTACTCCCTTGCGGGGTAGGCAGAGGAGCATTGCTGCACCCACTTTTCGCCAGAGTGTTATGTTAACAAACAAACAAATAGGGGGCGGGCCTATTGCAAATTTTACGGGCACATCCAAGACCCGAGAACAAATATCTGTGTTTAAACAAATATGCTTATCAATGTTGACATTTAAATTATTAAACTCATCGATGAGCCTACAATGAATCCTTACAGACACAACGAGCAGTACAAGACAGTGCTGGAGACAGCTGGCCCGCAGCCGCCCGCCCACCGCGCCGCGCCTGGCTGGCTCCGGCGGCGGCGGCTAGTCTGTTCTGCGCTAAACTTGTATTGCTCTGTAGCTTCTGTTGTTTGTAATGACGTGGACATAGATAGGGATTTTAGTTTTGACAGGGGCTTTTTGTGGAACGGTGGAATAGAAATATTATGACTATCATGGACAAATAATTGTAAAATGTTACATCGAATAAGCAATCTTTAATTTGATTTCGTTTATTCGTGTTTGTTTTTGGTTTCCTATTTGGAGTGCTTAGAGTTATAGCTAGAATTCGTCTGGTAGGTATTGAATCTGCCGAGAAAATTGACTTTAAACACACATTCATTAATTTATTTATAAATACAAAAGTACGAACAGAAGTCAAAAAACATCATTTTACTAATTATATCGACAGAACTTTGAAATTACTATTATTTATTCAACGCGGACTTATCGCCAATAATTTTAATAATTTATTGTACATAGAAACACATAAAAAACACCTACAAAATCTGTCTAGTCTTCTCCGAGAGCACAGAGTATACCGTCGCATCCGTAGCCTGCAGTTATTGTGCAAGTCTGGGGCTCCTTGTGTCAATTAAACTCAAGTTCTCTGAAATGTGGTTCCCCCCCCCCGCCTGGCCGCTGTCCCCCCTTTGTTTACTCCCTCTGTTGTACCACGGAATGCTTTATTAATCAGGTTCACAGATACCTTATCGTAGACCTGACGGCTAATCCAGTGAGAAAAGTATGCAGTGTCGTTTGATAGTTTGCGTTATAAATGATCTAACATGCGAGGCGCAATTTTTAATAGATATAAGTTAGCACAAGAACTTCTAAAAAAGATAATTTTTCAATAAAGGTATTGCGAAAAAGCAACTTAATCCGTAATAGCTAACCCAAATGTATTTAATGATACCATTATAATTATCTAACTAAATGCCACTTTCGACACGCAACAAAAGCCGCTAAAATGTACAACTAACTATAAAGGTCGTCCACCCTTATATCTCCGGAATAACGCGATCAATTATTCTGTCCACTTAAGTGGGTTTTCTTTAAAAGAAAATTCGTTAAGACCCTCCGCTACTCGGACGGAATTCCGATTAGAAAAAGACAAAAGGCCGATTGTAAAGTGGGAAGTGGAGAATCAATTAAAGAGGCCATCGATACTGGGCTGCGATAGCGTCTGTCAGAGGCGCGATAACATTCTGCCGGCTCCCGCACTCGTTTAATTATCGTCTTCGATTTGTGGACGTGTCCAGAATATGTCCGCTTTATAAACTAAAGTTTTCGTGTAGTGTTGGCACGTAGAAAAAAGTGTTCCTTCAGAATTAGTCCAAAATGTAATTAGGTATTATCTATTATACCTATACAGGGTGTTGCAAAAAGGGTATACTAAGCCGACACCAGAATGTGCAGCATGATATATCTAAGCCCGAAATTGAAATCAGAATTTCAAAATTCGCGAAAAAAAAATTTTATTTTTCATAGAAACTTTGTTGGTCACGTGACTTTTTACTATGGAAAATAATTTTTTTTTTCGCGAATTTCCAAATTCTGATTTCAGTTTCGGGCTTAGATATACCATGCTGCACATGTAGGTTTCGGCTTAGTATACCAATTTTGGAACACCCTGTATACTTAGTAACATTTAGTGACACACTAAATTATTTGCAAAGTTTTTCCCGTGAATATTTTATTACCTACAACGTTTTCTGCTGACTCTATCTTCGGGGAGTACTTATACCTTAGGCTCTTTATATGCTATAATTTTATTGGATTGGGGCCTCTTTGTACATAATATAGTGCTTGAAAAGTACATTTTATCGTATAAGATTATACTTTCCCTACATGAATAACTTTATTTTATTATTCCAATTGTAGATAGGATAACTTTGTTAAACTAAAAAGGCCAAAATCAAAGGATATATACTTCTGTGAATTTTATACTAATTTATTTAATATCTTCATTTACAATGTTAAAATCACACATCATAATATTCTGTACAGAATTTTTACTAAGGTATAATTTAAGCCTAGTGATATATTCCTTTATTCTTAATAAAGATACATATTTTACACTTAGCTAACATATTTAGTGGTTAATGTAACAAATCATTAGTAGGTGACAAAGTTGGTGCAAGACTTTTGTATATTTACAATTCAACAAGCGTGGGGGCAAGCTTGGATAGTTATAGTTATATTAAAGTTATACTAAATTCTTAATTACATCTTAATGTTACACAATAACGTTATATTACCAACAATATTAAATAAATACTCACCTTTTTGTAACAAAAAATACGATTCCTCTAGACATTATTAACAAAAGTGCTAAAATTAAAACTTAGTTTGTATATATATATTTTTGGCACATTTACTAAATAGACTATAGTATAATGAATACCTAAGTTAGGTCGGTAATGTATTTACGATATTTAGCGAAGCTTGGCGACATTGATGTGAACTGAATGTGTTTCTCATTGCTGGATACAACCTTTCATCTCTAAGGGCTGCCACACACGTGCAGATAGCTAACCCTCACTCTTGGCCATGTTCATTTAGTAAGGACAATTTGGAACTATTTTTAATAGGTAATATAATAATATCAATAAATAATTTAATTTCTTGTGATGATGATTTAGGTATTTTAATGTTTTTCATTCTGTTCTGTGTAGGGTAGGGATACTTACCAATACAATCTAGGCAAATGAATTTTGCATCATTTTACAGGAAGTAATTTTCTTACTACTTAAAGTTTCTATAATAACGACGTCTGAGAATCTCAAAAATTGTGGGTTATCAGGAATTATTAATGGGTTAACGGCCGTGTATTGTAGCCCTAACCAATACGTTGTAAGCAATCTCGTCACGGGAACCACTAATAGATTTGTAATGGATTACGAAGTAATAAATTTATACAGGACTTTAGGAAAGGAGAAAGTAATAGCGCCAGTGATATAAAGAAGACGGAAGGGTTCATTCACTAACTCTGGAAGGAAATAGGTATTTTCCAATTACACAGGTTTTTCGTGTTAATACACTTTCAGTTACACGTGGTTATAATATATGGTTCATATACATACAATATAAAATATGTAATCATTTTATTTTGTTTATAAGGAAAACACGGCAATTCTGGGAGGGCTATGAAAAGAGCTCGAAATAATGATGTAGGTATTCGTGAATAAGTATCGGATCCAGATACCTAGTAACATTATGTTACTCTGGTATAGGTATTGTCCCAAGAATTAAAGATAGACTCATATAAATTAAGGGGAAAAGTACCTATTAATTTACAAACCATAAATATACATCTTTCATACTACGTGGTCACACCATACATTTTGTCTGCTCAAATTTCGATCCGACATTCTATGTATGTACTTCTATTTGGCCAGCAATGAATATGAAAACTAAAAAGGTGTTTGCACTTACACTACCAAAGAGCAAGTCTTTTTGTTTTAACTGGTAACACTAAATCTCATGGTTCAAGAATAAAAACCTGAACCAGACACAGGAGGCCTTCAAGAGAGAACTTGGTAGCGAATAAGTAAAAGCCGTACGTAAGCCGCGTGTGATCTGCGCTAAACTTGTATTACGTCAAAATAATTTAAAACTTTGCGCATTTCTAACTCAGACACAACAATTTATCAAAAAGGAAGCCACTTTAGCAATCTGGAAGTTATAATGACAAAACTTCTTGGGGTAAGACTTTTAATCTTATTAGCTAATATTTTGGAAGGTTTAACGGAAATTGACCGTAAAAATACACAGTAATTAATAAACTATCTCAATCCGTTTTTGGTCTATGGAGTTTGAATTTTTACTTTATTTCTTACAATAATGTCAAAATTCAAATGATATAGTACTACTACACGCATAGTTGTATACTTGATTCTGTAAAAATATCGATGAATGTAAATATCAATACGAGACTTTTTCATATACTTAGGTATTCGGCCATTGCTTCGGGGATGCCTACGATTATATTTTTACAGAATTAGCAGGATAGCTTGATTCAAGATAGGTAGTCAATGGGGGCGGTATATTCATTTCTGACATTATAATCGTTGATATGGCACATGTTTCGGGCTGATATGTCACTAACCGGGTAGGAAGATATGTAGGTAGGTCACAATACATTTTAGTCTACAAATAATTAAAGTAGGTATTTAAGGAAATAAAATGTTGGTAACAAATTAGGCCAGCACTTGATAGTCAAAAGTTTGACATCAAATTATGAAAGGGACAGCCTATAGTTTCTGTGGTTCGCTTTAAAGTATATTGAACTTAAAGATTTCAGGTGATATAAGATCAGACAAGGTCCATGTGTACGAGGAGTATAACCACGAGGAACGGTTGTCGCCAGCACCTCAACTGACGACCGCCTGCAACAAAAAAAAACCACATAAGAATATACCTATGTTTACCTATGTTTACTCGCTTGCGAGTCACCTCTGACTACCCCTTCGAGGATTACAGTCGTGAGCATATGTATGTATGTATGAATGTATTCTTACTCGTAAACACTACAGCTAGCCTAAGGAGAAATAAAATTATCCAAGTTATTTCTTACAATGAGATTTTTTTTTATGGTTTGTTCAAGGTTTTAAAAAATTTTGAACAAATTACCGAATTCTACGAAACCTATTTTTTTTATAGAGACGTCCAGTCACTTATTTTTTGGCTGTACCCTATTTTAACCCCCTATAGCACCAAAACCAGCCCTTATATACCCAAAGCCCTGTTCTACATGAAATCCCCGATGCAGGAGGTAAAGTAACAATTTATACGACAGCTCTTATCACTCGCGCTTCACTGAGCGCTCCTCACCGAGCATTGTCGCAGCTGCTGTACCTTCTTATTGTTGACTGAAATAATATTACGAGCCACCTATTTACTGCTGTGCTCTACCTTTTGCTGAGGAGGAATTTCTGTGAAGTTACTTTTGTGCCGTTTTTGTAGCGACTTGAAATTGAAAAGAGGTGAAAGAGAGAACGCGTTGGACCCAATAAGTGATTTAATGGAACACGATAAAAATAATGTGTTTTTCACGTAAACTAATTATACATTACACGGATCTATACCTATGACGCTTGTTAATTTTAGGGTTAAATCTCACATTTTATTTATTATTAAGTAAGCACTTATATGTAAGTAATAAAATATTCTGACATAGCGTATGTAGACTATATCCCCAACACCCTACGAGACTCGTGGACACCCTCAATAGTAGAAACACAGGCAACACAGCCTTAACCTAATATTTCTCCTAAAGGCTACCAATACAAGTAAATTGTATTTTATTATTAGTTTTCGGCGAACATCAAAGCTTCGGCATCACGCCTCACTATTCCCCGACAATAAATATGTACGCCCACTTGAATAAATTTACTTGTCAAAACAAACCGATCGCAGCCCTATTTGTAGGCAATAGAAAAATAACCCAATAACATTATCATACTGAGTTTCAGCGGGCGCCGACCGAAATACTGGATCGACCAGGTGTAAGTTTCGTTCTTTATTCAGAAATTTACGATGTTCCGCTTATTATGCTCATGAAATTCATAAATAGCATTAAAAATATGTTTTTGTCGGTTACAATTACTAAGTTTTATTTTTGGTCAACATACAAGTTGTGAGCTTACAAATAGGTTCTACGACCTACTTACATAAATTCTTTAAGCTATAAAACTCGTCTACTTTTTACCGTTACAATTTTGGGTAAATAAATTTCTTAACTTTACAGCAACAGATCAATCCGCAATTCCACATTAACCCTGCACCGCCGCCACAGAATTCCGTCTCGCGAAACTTTTCCGCGAAGCAACCGTCAGGAATTGATTGTGTGCGGTGCACATAGAATATTTAGCAGGGTTAAGTGTGTATGCGAACTCGTTGAATGTTTAATCCGAATTGGCGGGAGAAGGCGACCGTGGCTAGGGGTTACTCCATATGACGAAAAACTAAGTTTCAGAGCGCGGCTGCGCGAGCCACGACTCTATCTCGTAGTACTTAACGTGCCGATTTCACGACAGCTTTCATTCGTTAGTTTTTCGTCAATATAGAGTAGCCCGTGGGTCACGTGACCGCGGCCCAGTCTTGGTGTTGCCACTCGTTTACTTGCCGTTTCTAGTGGAGGAAAGTATTAAGTAGGTACTTAAATACTTAACGTCGATGTTCAGCAGGAAATGCTCTGGTCAAGTGCCATGTGTTATGCTGAGTTGGAGGTTATTTTGACTCCGTGGTGCAGCGGATAGCCTTTTCTATCTTTGTGTTTATTCTGTGATGGTCTTGTTAAATTTAACCACTTCATTTACTGATTCACTTCATTTTCTCCCTCCCCGCCCCTTAACCGGTGTTGACGTAATTTGTTTACTCCCGAACTTAAAAAATATTTTGAGTGATTTAAAACAGTTGTTTACGATTAAAAGTTAATAATACGTATTAGTCAGTGAAACGTGCATACGCTTTAAGTGTTAGAAAGTGAAAATCCTGAGGAAATCAAGTAAAAACACTTAAAAACCCATACAAGTTTTTGTGACACCTACCTACACAAAATACTTCAAGTGATACGTGCACCTAAGTGCCTGTCGTAAAAGTTTTGCAAAGTCTCGTATCGGAAACAAACATTATCAAGATGGATAAATTTTTAAAAAACCAGAAGATCCAGGACTCGCCCTCCGCATCAAAGGTATTATCTACTCCTGCAAGCAGTTTTTCAGGCTCTGCCCCCAACCTAACTGCAACGGAAGCATTAGAAAATGTAAATATTCCTTAATGAAAATGGAAATATATCGGAACAAACAAGTTTTCTGGAACAACTACAAACCATGTTCGATAAATGGGAGGAAAAACAGGATAGAAGGTTCAAAGATCTTCAAGTAACCGTAAAGGAGATAAAAGAGCAAAATGACTCAATAGCTGACTCTGTAAATTTTCTAGCAGCTCAAAATAAAGAACTGGAGGACAGACTTAATAAGCTTGAACAGGAACGCAAAGCTCACTTATCATACATACAGACCTTGGAAGATAAGATGGAGGGACTTGAACGCAGCTCCAGATCGACATCCATAGAAGTAAGAAATATTCCTGTGAAAAATCCTGAAACAAAGAGCGACTTGTGTAACATCATTATAAACGCAGGTAAAGCCCTGAATGCCAATATTTCACCAGCAGAAATCAAGGACGTGTACCGAGCGTACTCCAAACCTGGAACCACTAAGCCCATTGTTGTCGAGTTTACAACTAATATAAAAAAAGATGAAATACTTACTTCCGTTAAAAAGCACAACAGAGACCACAGAGGTAAGAAACTCACCACTGCCCAGCTGCGAATAACCGGTCCTGAAACGCCAGTATTTATTTCGGAATGGTTGACCCCGAAAATGAAAAGAATTCATTTTCTAGCCCGAGACTTTATGAAAACCTATGACTATTCCTATTGTTGGACCTCGCGTGGATGTGTCTACCTCCGGAAGAAGGAAGGTGCCCCTGCTATACGTATCATAGGGGAAACTGACCTCAATAAGCTAAAGGAACAGCAAAAATGACTATTACATTTGTTAAATAATATTTATAAAGTTCTTAAAACTAACTATTTAAAGCTACTTTGCTTTGTAAACAGAATCTTTTCAATTTACCTTTTGAAACTAAGTATTACATTCATAAATTGTTATCAATTAAATACTGATCATGTAAACCTACACACACACACGTACACATACACTACACACATACCTAAACACTATGAAAACTGCACAATAAGTACTAGTTATTATTCTGGGACAATAGTAACTTACTTTCTCAATATGTATTTTACCTTTAAAGCTGTAACAAGAAACCTGAATACGTATTCTCCATACCTATGTCTACACATACTTATGTACATATACCTACCTAACTTATACACAAACTGAGACATAATTACTATATTATTTTATTACTATAGTATGTCTTTAAACAATAATATAATTAAAATAGCCGCGGATCTGGACAGTATGTCGGGATCAAACGCGTTCATATGCACACCTGAACAATGCTCCTCGTATTTAAATAAAAAACGTTGTTACCTAAACGTTGTACATTGGAATATTCGTAGCATTGGACATAATTTCAATGAGTTAATAGTTTTACTTAGTAGAATAGATATCTCATGCGACGTTATCATACTTACTGAATGTTGGCTGAGTAAAAATTTGACGCTTCCTGTGTTGGACGGTTTTTGTTGTTATTGTTCCAATTCTAACAATCAAAATGATGGTGTGGTGTTATACGTTAGGAAAAAACTTGACTGCTGCGTTTGTAATTATACCTTATCAGATGCAAACTGTCTTATTCTAAAATATAAAAGTGAGGTGGCATTGATAGCAATATACCGATCACCCCAGACAAACAATATAGGTAATTTCATGAAAAGTCTAAATGGGTTGCTACCGACTCTATCCCAATTTAGATCACTAGCCTTAATAGGAGATATGAACATTAATATAATTCCTGACCCGTCAAATCGTATAGATGCTGACGACTACCTTGAACCGCTAGCGGCCTTCGGGCTTCTCCCCGCACATCAATTCCCAACTCGCGAGAAAACCTGCATCGACCACGTCATGTTAAGAACTAAATCAGACTCCACCACCCTTGTACTTGATATTAGCTCTCCCCTTGACCATGCCCCTATCTTTTTTGGTACTGATATTCAGACAAAAACTACAAAGACAAATGAATCAATTACTAAAATAGATAGACCAGCGATTATCAATGATATAAAAAACACTGATTTCTCGCCTGTCATGAAATCTACGGATCCAAATCATGCAGCTGAGTTGTTGGTTGCAACCATTTCTTCAATTATTCAGGAGAATACTCAAATTATTAGATTAGCCAGACGGAAAAGAACAACAAAACCGTGGATAACACCGGGTCTACTCAAATGTATCAGAAACCGTGATAAACTTCACAAAAACTCAAAAAAATATCCAGAAAATATGACCTTACATGTCACCTTCACAAGATACCGTAACTTCTGTAACAATCTTTTAAAGAGAGTAAAACGAGCTTATGAGCAGAACGAGTTCGACAAAGCAAAAAACAACCCTAAAGCGACATGGGAAGTAATTAAAAAAGTATCAAATTTAGAACGACCCCGCTCTCCTCCTGTGGAACTTTTAAAAATAAAAGCTGACCCAGCAGCATCTATTAATGCTGTTAATGATTTCTTTGTTAATGTTGGGAAAAATCTAGCGGAAAAATTTACGCCAGCCACCAAAAAGGACAGAAATATAAACTGTGCTGAGCCGAACTGTGATTCTATGGCTATAATCGAAACATCTGACGACGAAATTAACAGGATCATCCTAAGTTTGCGCAGTGATTGTGCGGTTGGTTGGGATGGTATATCATCTTCTGTCATTAAGGCATCGCGACAGTACATTGTACCACTCCTGACCCATATCTGTAACCTATGCATCAACTCTGGAGTATTCCCTTCTGTCTTTAAAAAAGCCATAGTACACCCTGTCTTCAAGTCAGGAGACAGGGAAACAGTTAACAATTATAGGCCGATATCAGTCCTGACTACCTTATCCAAAGTCCTGGAAAAGGTATTAAATTCAAGACTCGTAAATTTTATGACCAAATACAATATTATATCCAAAAATCAGTACGGTTTTCAGGCAGGAAAATCTGCGGAAGATGCTTTACTTGATCTCACAAATACTGTGATTGAATGCGTAGATGAGCGAGTTAAAACTATAGGGATCTTTCTTGATTTATCAAAGGCATTCGACACAGTATCTATCCCCATACTGTTAGAACAACTATACCACATAGGAATAAGAGGAATGGCACTTGATATTTTTAGAGACTATCTGACTAACCGTTCGCAGTGTGTCACCATTGATAAATTAACTAGTGAAGATAAAAACCTATCTTTTGGAGTTCCACAGGGGAGTGTCCTGGGCCCGACCCTCTTCTTGATTTATATAAACAACCTCTGCAAACTGCAAATTCCTTACTGTAAGATCATAGCGTATGCTGATGACACAGCGCTCCTAATCAGAGGGAAGACATGGGAAAAAGCACATCAAAATGCCGAAAATGCTATTAAAACAGTAATGTCCTGGTTTTCTGCTAATCTTCTTACACTTAATATTGACAAATCTCAATTTATTACCTTCAGCGCCAGAGCCTATAATCAACCCCCATTAGAATCTTATCATCTTAAAGCACATAACTCCACATGTACTAAAGTAGAACAAGATTGCAACTGCTTAAAGCTGGAACGCTCCTCATGCGTCAAGTATTTGGGTGTTATGATAGACAATACACTAAGCTGGAAGCAGCACATTGAGTATCTTAAACCTCGTGTCAGAAAGCTGATTTATGTATTTAAGAAACTTCGATCTTCTGCTCCTACAAATACAATTTTTATGGTTTACCATGCGCTTGCTCAATCAATCTTATCTTATGGGATTTCTGCCTGGGGTGGTGCCGGTATTACATCATTTCTTAGTCTTGAAAGGGCACAAAGAGCTGTGTTGAAGGTATTATCAAATAAACCTTTTATATACCCAACAACCAAACTATACCAGGAAAGTCGAGTTCTGACCGTCAGACAGCTCTTTATTCTTCAGATAGTTCTAAGACAGCATACTTCCATTATATATGACCTAAACCATATAAAACTAAAACGTAGATATGACCTTGTCTGCAAAGTTCCCTCACATAAAACAGCCTTAGCACAACGTCACTTTAAAGTAATAAGTGCACGTCTTTATAATAAGATTAACAAAGAAATTAACATATATCCCCTTCAGTTGCGAAATTGTAAAAAATCTATTACTGAGTGGCTTTTAAATTTGACAGCTACTGAAACTGAAAATTTGCTCACCCCCATAATTTGAAAATGAATAAAATACTTACATACACACACACACACACACACACACACACACAACACACACACACACCCACACACACACACACACACACACACACACACACCCTAGATTAATGCATGCTTTTAAATATTATAATAAATTTATTTAGTTAAGATACTTACTGCGCCAGTGCCACCATATTTATAAACTGCCTGTACCCTATGGGAGAAACTGGTTTCTGGAACACAGTTTTTTAACTACTCTAGGAGCTAGTTGCTCAATTATATTATGTAACCCTGTATGTTGGTAAATAAAGATTTTATTTATTTATTTATTTAAATTGAACAACTTGCTCCAAGAAATATAGCCTTTTTCTTAACTTTTTCTCTGCTGGTTCTGTCTGTACTAATCTAAATACTGGACTATCCTTTTCTTTGGATGCAAGCCTCCTTTTGTGTACGCCTAATACTAGTATGATTATTTCATTATTGTAAAGTAAGTGTGTGCTAAGCCCCGCCTCAGTAGTTGGCACAGTAATGAACGCACAGTCACCTGGCGGCTCCATTAACCTAATCTATGAATAGTAATTATCTGGTAACGTGTAATCTGCGATAGTGAGCCAAATTTGAATATCGAATGGATTCCGCCGTGTTGCGGAAGATTATTTTGATTAAATAGACACCTCCGGCGCCCGTTGCGGTGATCCTCAATTACAATATCGATGTATAATATCCTAGCGATGGAGTAGTTTTAAGATTCACAGTGTATTTGCATAATACGATAAGCAGGGTGCATTTGCTTATTATTTATTTATTATCAATTATGTATATAACTAGCTAGGTTCAGGCTTCTTCTTCTTAGTGTATCTCGTGTTTAGTCTAGTACTAGAGCTGGTCTAGCGTTTGTCATCGTGGTGAACGTATTAGCCTCTCAGTTAGTTAGTCGGTAACTGCCCATTGCACGTCCGGCGTATAGGTACATTTAAGGTACAATGGATACATTACTCGGGAAATTTTGCATTGGTTTCAAATTGTCACTACTTAATCCAATTCATAGTCCCAAATCGTCTTATGACACCTTCTAGAGCTATAATTGAGCGAACTTTAAATTTCCTTGACATGGCAGTAGCTAATAATTACAGCATTAATGAGTAAACTTCACATCTCTTTCCTTCAAGTATAGTCTGATGTTACGCGGCGGGAAGAGAGCAAACAGTGAAACAAGTAGCAAGTCTGGCGCGCCGCGTAACACAAACACAGCGAGCGGCAGACGCACTCAGCTCTGAGTCTGTCGCCGCGAGCCGCCGCCGCAACTTCCAGCGACCTACTTCTGTAACGCTATTTGGACGTTTAAGGCTGTATAACACAAGATGGCGTCGGAGTTTGTGTCAATCAAATTAGTCAAAGATATCATAATTGCCAACTGAAAAAAACTTTCATGGAATGGCCCATGAATGGCCCATCCATTCCATGAAAGTTTTGTTTTTTTCCATCAGCTGACAAAGGCAGTAATAACATATTAGTGACTCTCAATAAAAACCTGAACATAATGTCAAAACCATATAAATTATGTCAGCTTACAGATAACAGAAAGGTATGAATTACTATTTTAACATCAAACGCAACGAGCGCTCGCTACGTAACCAAACAAAAGAGACAACAAAATACACGAATGAGACAGCAATACCTGAGACGCTATGCAGGTGCGGGGGGCGGTAGACCTGCTGCGCGTCGCGCTCCGGCGCGCGGTCCAGCTGCGCGCGCAGGACGCTCGGCCGCTCCGTGCCTGGCGAGCGCGTCGGCGCCCGCGTCTGATTGGCCCGCCGCGCACCTGCAACACGCCTCGCGGTTATGCGCACGACTAATTGCAGTTTTTACTCCTCTCTTCAGCCCGGGTAAAATCCGTACTATAAAGATTTTGATAATAAAATTCTGATACTCTATCTGAATCATTAGTTTATAACTTCTATGATCTGAATTATAGTTGTATTTGTGCGTCGCCATTTCTAACACAACTCGCGTCATAAGAGATAGTGGTGGTATTAGAGACAGTGCAACAATTATAAGCAAAGTAGGAACCTATGTCTAATATTATGGCATCGATAATAATAAAAAATAAACGGATAAACACTTGTCCTGAGAAATGGATGCTCACTTACTGCGTGCAATCACAACATTATGGCTACAACACCATGGACTGCACATAATATTTTGTATAAATTGTATTAAATTGGAGAAATATGCGAAATAGCGTGATTTGTAAACCCTTGGGTCCATGAGAGGGTTAAAAACTACAATTTGTCGAAAACGAAGGTGAACTTATGATGAGATAGGAAATACATTATAATTATTATTATCATGCTTAAATACTAAAGGTGAATAAAAAAAAGAAACAGTTTAGTAGGTAACTTAAGTAATTATTTAAGTAAAACATCAAACGATTTGTGCAATACTTTGAATAAATTCTGAATTCGGTGTAAGGTAAACAGATAGAAAAGAAATGACCTAAATGAAAAACTTACTTTCTTTATTTGCATTACTTTTCATTTCTGTCGCTTTTGGTGAGGTTGACGGCATGGGTATTTCTGTAACAAAAAAAAACATTCAAGTTTATAGGTACTATTTTACTAATACAGATCGCGCTGAAGGGCCTACCTAGGAGTAGCAAACGGTCATATACCAGTTGGTCTTCCCAAATACCGCTATTATAGCTATGAAATCGGCAAGGAACACCAACTACAGGTAGCCAACTGTATGATACATACAGTCGTATATAAAGAAAGAGACGTACCATACAGTTGTATAATACAGAGACACACGTACCATACAGCCGTATATACAGAAAGAGACGTACCATACAATCGTATATACAGAAAGAAACACATGTACCATACAGTCGTATATACAGACATAGACACACGTACCATACAGTCGTATGGAGCCCTCAGTCTCCCCGAGCAAGTTCTTGCTGATGCAGCGGTAGTTGCCGACTGTATGATACATACAGTCGTATGTACAGACAGAGACACGCGAGATGTACCATACAGAGATAGACAGAGACACACGTACCATACAGTCGTATGGAGCCCTCGGTCTCCCCGAGCGAGTTCTTGCTGATGCAGCGGTAGTTTCCGAAGTCCGCGCCCTGCAGGTTACGCACCGTCAGCTTCATATGCGCCCTGGAGACAAACACATAGTTTTAGACTTACTGCCTTGATAATAATTAATAGTGTACTAAAAATATAAGGGTGTAACGACCATAAAAAATAAGCACTATATATTCTTAATTTCACCAATACAATAATAGTATATTGAATGTACATATTATTATGTCTATTGCATACTGTACATAAATTGCTGAGGAAACTAGCAGTTTATAAGTTTATAAGGCCCGATTTGATACCTCGTAAATACAGTTGAAAAGGTTGCACATATATCACCATGAATACTAACGTCTTTAACTCCACTCACGTATACGATAGTGAGCATTAATTATTGAAAATAAACACACGTGAGTTTTTTAACTTTTATCCTTTTATTTTTTAACATTAAATAGTTGTAATGTGAATCGTAATAGTAAACAAAAACATATTACAAAAATATGGCCGATCAAATAATATTAATAACCTAGATCTGTTATGGACGAGAACAATAAGTTCTAGACTAAGATAGTGAGTTTCTTTTGTTGTCAGATCAAGTGAAGCTTGATTTCCCCAGAGAACCTCTCAATATAGCTACAACAGACTTGTGTGGATCAACCAATTAACTAAGTACGTAATAATTTACTAACTCATAACAGACATAACTGTATGAAACTAAATGTTGTCAGCCCTACTTATGACTTTATGACTTAATATTTTATGAAACGAGTTGAATACTTATATTATTAATTAATTTAACTTATATCATTATTACTTATATTATATTATTATAATAGTAAACGGTAAAAGTTTTATTTTTATGTATAATCAAGTATAAGTAGTACTGATATTTATATTTTTCATCAAATAAACATATGGCTAAATAAGTATGAGTGGCTTAGTATTAAATTAATTCAAACATAGGTATGTTCCTGTTCCTGCCCCAATAAATCAGTTTTGAGGGTGTTCTATAGCATACACATATCATGTTCCTTCACTTTGATTAAATTTACCTCAAGCACTTACCTCATACGGAGAGTAATTCTATTACATGTAAAATTACTACCTACCAACAAAATACCCGTCTTTTATGCTGGAAATATAAATCTAAATAGCTTTAATAATTCGCTTTTATTAATGGTTGTGAGGTTTCAGGCGATCCGATGTCATGTGAGTTCAATGTTGTTCGCTCGAGTAGCCTAGCCATCCGTTATTGCTACAGGATTGATACTAATACAATTTACATGTTTGTATTATATGACTGTAATCGCTATTCTATTTTCATTGAAGTACTGTTCACTATCAGCCCGTTATCGTCCACGGTAAGACCCAGGCCTCTACCAAAGAGCACTACAACGAAGGATACGCTCGTCTGGACGTTTTGTCAAAATATAATGACACCCGCGCGCTCCCGTATTCATAAAAATTATGACAGATTTATGATATTTTAGGGCAACGCCAGAGTGCCTAGCTTTAAATATAAGAAAAGCATAATGAGGATAAGAAATAATTACACACCTGTAAGAGTTCTCCTCAGTATTAATAGCATACTTCTTCGTCGGCAGCACCATCACATTGTCGTAGACCCAGTAGGAGATGGCGCGCGGGTGCGCCTCCGTGTGGCAGTCCACCGTCACGTCGGTGCCGGCCGGAGCGCCCACTAGCTGGTTCGGCACCCAGATCATGGGGGAGACTGGGGGGAGATGGAGGGGTTAGAAACTAAAATTATTCGAGAGACTGTGGGGGATAGATGGGTTAGACGTTGGGCACCTAGATCATTGGAGAGACTGTGGGGAGAAGGGTGGGATAGAAGTTTGAAGTTGGGCACGTAGACCATTGGAGAGACTACGGGCGGACGGTTCAGATAGCCGTTGCAAAGTGAAAAGTATCAATATGGATAATGATTTGGAGAAAATGCGTTTAGCATCTGATTTTATTATATTTGTACAGAAAATTATTCAATAACAATGATTGTTTAGAAACTAGCTTGTCGCAGAATATACAACATTATTTTCTTTTTCAAGAATTGTAGACACTTTGTATATTAAATTGTTAATTGAGTAGTTTTCTAAGCCATTATTGTTTCACCATAACAGTCGTTACTAAGTAACACCTAAGTATTTACAGATGCTGTTAGCACTAACCTGCTGTATATACCTAATAGTAACGACTATCAATCTAACCCTAACGTTTCCACCCACAAAACCAATTTCAAACAAACATTCAGACCACAAATAAAATAGTCTGAAGTGAAAACTTATAGGAAGCAATTTATAAAGTCTCGAGCATGATCGATGGGTGAAGTTAGTGTGTGGAGCCCCAGCGCCATCTAGTGTGGTTCATAGATATACAGGATGAAGTTTTATCAATGATGTTCAGGTTGTCAGGTCAATGTCCCAACCCGACATTATAATATTGAGCAAGTCTAAGTATAGGACTAACTCGGAAATGGCAAATACATTTAATATAAGACTTGATATCCATAATATATTTCGATTGAGAAGATAGGTGTTTTTTATATTAAGTTTTATTTAGTTGATAACATTCCATTGTGTAATTGACTATTAACTTTAATAAAATTGCAATTTGTATCAGTACCTTCATTTCTTAAATGCCATTAAAAATACCTAAATCTATTGCAATTTCTTTTGAAAAACGGTACCCTAAAAGTAGAAAAGCATAACCTCTCTGCGCTATCTCTATCAAGCAGGCGCGATTTGCTGAAAAAATATTATCTTTCAATTAACGGGTTCCGCAATCTTGCCTTTGTAATGTTCCCTCGGCCTGCTCAGTGCTCGGTGCTCGGGGAATTATAATTTCTTTCAGTAATGTAATGTCAGACGTCCACTGCACTTGAATAGAGGTTTTTTTTTAATTCTCTAGCCTAAAAAAAGCTATTTAAGTTCATAAAAGTTGGCTATAACTGTTAATTTTAGCATATATTAACATAATTATTTTTATTATAATAATTACTAGTAGAAACTGGACATTAATAACCCTTATCGTTAAAGTCTAGCTTAAACATACACAAGCGAAATATTATCTTACACAATACCTAACAAACTACCAATACATTTTATTTGCTTGTAAAAACTTACATTCAACATCAACAATGATCCTCTTGGACACGGAGGGCGGTACCGCGTTAGTAGCGATGCACAGATATGCACCCATCTCTGTCCGACTGATGCGCTGCAGACTCAGTTGCTCTCCCTCGTACACGGTCACTGGAACAAAGCTGCAGGTTAGTGGAGATCGAGGATTATCCTGCGAGTCATGTGACCCTGGTAGCTGGATTGGGTGTAATTGTTTTGAGATTAGCTTTTTATCCGATCTAGTTATTATTTTGTCTTAATTGCTAATAATAAACCACTTATCGAAATAGTTTTAGTACCGATGAGCTTTTAATAAGTAAGTAAAAAGTACTGTTAAACTCTAGATAGAGAGTAAGGGCGGACTGAGAATGGGATACTACTATAATTAGGTACTCTACATTTTTACTACAATAAGATTAAACTGGGTCCGAGGTATTGATAATAGACTCGGTACTATTAATAGGACCTAGCTCGGACCTAGTTTACTCTCGTCGTGTAAACGCCGGTCAAGATTGAACAAAGTAATATCCTGTAGCGAATCATAAATGAATGGATATAAGTTAGTAACCTAAAGATAAAGCCAATACGCGTTCCCACTTTATTCAAACTGGGTTCCTAAATTTTGTTCTCCAACATTCTAACAATGAAAACACTGAAGGCCAAAGTTCAGTCCAAAATACGTCCTTATTAACATAGTCACAAACTGGCCATTAGACTGCATAATCGGCTAGTTTAGTTATAAATTCAGGGGCGCAACTTCTATCGCTGCATTCAGCGGCTGCAGTGCTGTAAATTTAGCGCTGAATCGCTGAAAAACGGCAAAAAGTTACGCCGAGTTACGCTTGACTGATTGCTTATTCTTGTTGCCTCGACTATTTTATTACGAGTAAGTTTAAATGTTGGTATTCTTAGATTTATCTGCGATTGAAAAGTCAACGGCCAATACTGATAATTTAAAAACTATATGTTTCATATTTCTTCTATAAATAGGTACACGCTTTTTTATTATTCTGTGCGAGAAAAATATTATAACGAATTCAAAGTTCTATACTTAGGTATAATAATTGGATATACATATAACCTAAAATCATAGAAACATCAGAAACTTACGACATTTCATTCTTCAAAGCAACAAACTAACGAATACTCCTGTAACCGACCAGAATATGCTTCCTAACATTCACAGCCGGGGAATGGCGAGCGCGGAATGAAATCCCTTTAGAAATGAAACAAAAGGGCATGCAGCATGTAGCATACAGCTGCATACAGCATACAGCATGTAGCATGCATCGCGCATTGTTGCTTGTAGCGAGAGAGCTCCTAATATGATGGGTAATCCGCGGGGTTTTTCTGTTTGGTTTTATCAGGATGGGCACACGGTACAGGGTATCGTGAAATAGGGTGGAAGTTGCATTAATTGCCCTTAGGTAGAAGGAAGGTTGTGTATGTGTTGGGTATTTATTGCATTATTATTGTCTCTTCAATTCATAGGTTACACAGTAACTAACTTAGGTATTATAATGATTTTTTATGATGGCATATAATTTATAATATTTTACTTTTTAATGTACTTAATAGATTTGGTCAGTTGTAGGTACTGGTAAAACAATATTTACTTATAATTCTTTTCATTTCAATTTTAAATGACTTCCTAAGTTTGTGTCTATAAAATAATCAAAGGAGTGTGTGTGACTGTGTATGTGCATTGTTTAAAATGTTAATCTCGTTATCCGTTTAGAAGTAAAATGTGTACAATTTATGTGTACTAACGTAATTATACAAATTGCAAACTATCTACGCAACTCAAACACCAACTCAGATTTCCCTACCGCAGGCTAGGTAGGTGAACTAGGTAGTTGGGTAAAAAAGCTACGTATAAACTTTCATCGTTTGGAACTAACTACCAATTCTAGACATTTTCCGTGTACGTGCGAACTTTTCTAATAGTCATCTATCCCTCTCACTCTTGCGTCCCACGTAAAGTTTACGTGAAACAAAACACTCGATATTACTGCTTACGCTGTAAAATTGCTACGAGTTATTGCCAATTTGAAGTTGAAGTCACAATTATACGCGTAATTAAAACCGTGCTGGGGTCAAAAGTGTTGCTATTAATTAGTTGCTTCATCTTTGACCATAAACATGGAACTAATTAGCATATCTAGTTGCTTCGCTGGTACAATTATGCTTATTTGAATAAAGTTTTTATTGTTTTGCTACAAAAAAAAGGAATTAAATTATTTATTTACTCTAGCGTTATATATATTGCCTATATCTTTTCGTGTAGAAAAGGTTTTTCCTCAAAGGATATGGAACTATCGCCTTTAACTATACCTTGCACTGTAATTTATCCTTATTTTTATCTTTATTTTGCAGTTTCAAGCTTTATCTGTAGTGACCATTTTAGTTAAATAAATAATAATCCAGCTGTCCAACCCTGCATTGAACCAGAAAAAATATATCCGACAGGAATCCTGCAACAGCCAAACTTTTAACCACTTGGCTAGAAAAATACAGTCGCACAGTGGTGCAAACAAAAGGACAACGGGCCATATATTAAATGCACACGGAACTTTTCTAATCGCCGCCGGCCGCCCTCTCCGAAACAATACACATTTAAGCCCGATATCACAGTATTGTAAATTTAATGCGCGCAGTTATAAAGTTGTGGGGGAATTATGGGCGATTTGTGCTGATGCATAGGGGAACTTCGCGCGGCGCAGTCGCGTGCGGCTGGAGTGGTGTATACTTTGTACATTTCAGGATGTGTACGAATTTTCAAAGGTAATAATATGTTTACATATTATTATTTTATATTTTTTTAAGTTTGTTATTTTGATTCGCTGAATTGTCGCTCAGTGCACTAAAATTAATACGTAATTATGATTATGGTACATCATCATAAGCAGCTTAGCAAAACAAACACGTAAATATCCCAAATAACATTAGACATTCAAAACGCGTTCCCAAAAAATCTCACCTTTTTCTCTCATACGCGAAACAAAAAATTAAAAAGATATCAGCCTATCGCATAATGAGCGGGCCCTCATTACAGTACAAAAGGTAACAGTGTAATTTAATAAATTCGGTAACTGGTTGTGTGTGGCGCGACCATGCGGCAGCGGCCGGGTGTGGGCGCACCTTTATTAATACGTTCAAACAAATGTAAAGCTAAAATCATTTTAAAACATGTCATTCATTAAATATAAGAAATATATTAAAAATTCAACAAACTGTGTTTTTTTAGTATGTAATTTGCTGAAAACGGATGAGCCAACCGATTTAATTATTTTCTTTTCAAAATTTAATACTAATTCGATCAAAATTTAAATCAATACAGATCAAACTCGAGGATCAGTAAATAAATGAAAATAAATTAATAAATGCAATTCCTACCCTGCATGGGAGAGTTTCCTTGTGATTAGTAAGCACACGGCAAGTATTTCTAGTAGTAGGTAGTTTACTGACTTAAGTAATTACTAAAATTCTAAATAGAAATGGTGTGTTCATCCGCAACCCTACTACAGAACACAGAGGATGCCAACTATTTCCGTTCACATAATATATTCAATTACGCATATTCATTCACATCGTATGTAAATGTTGTACACTTCACGTATAATAGAATGAGAACTCCAATGTATTAAGCAATTAGCGTTTATGCTCCAGCAAAATTATCTTCAGCGCTCGCCCAAGCGAATGTAACGTTTATTATTTGCGGAACAAGAGTTTTTTTTAACCCTTAATTTTTTGTTGAGGTCGGGTTCATGCAAGTATATTTTGGGAGGAGGGAAAATACACGCTACGCTTTTGACTATAGAGGTGACATATCCACGTTGAGTGACGGGGCTAGGATTGTTCAGAGGACTCTTATAACCGAATGAGGGGGAATACAATTAGTAATTACTTGAACGGTAAACACGGTTGTTTTGTTATTTTTAATAATAAAAACACGACTGCAATATCATTTAAAAATAACGCTTTATCCAAGAGGAAAATGTAAACAAGCACTGCGTTTCGATGCAATAAAATTGTGCGATAGATATAACGGTCGGGGGAAACAAAACGTTTTTATTATTTTCGGCCGTTTACCGCCACTACGCCGCCGCCGCCGCCGCCGAAATGCGAATTGAAAGCGGCGGAGGAAAACAAAAGAACAGCTACTTTCAAACTACGCTCCGCCAATCGGAGAGCGTGTAGCACTTTTTGGAATTTACGATTAGAAGGGCTCGATGACTCGACGAAATCACTCGTAATTGCTGAAGCAAATCCATTCAGGTATACTTTCCAATTAACAGCGCGGCTAAAAAGGGGATTTGGGCCGCATTCAAACAAAAGCTTAACACGCGGCGAATTGAAAACCGTCCGAGTTTTCGTAATTAAAACATTTGTGTGAGGGAGTAATGACGGCGCGTGGAGGCGACATGTTGGAGGGCAGAGATGTGCCGGACAATTAGTGCGAGCACCCTCGACGCCGGTGGGCCGGTGGAAGGAAATCACTCTTTAAAATTAAACTCATTTTTCCGTCCTCTTTGTGGCGCGAGTGGTCGCGGGTCACTCATTTGGCGCACGACGCCTCCCAGTAATTATCTTCAAACGGGGGTTTTTCTTGAATGAAGTGCTTTAAGCCACTTGCTACGTGCGGATTAACAAGGGTGCCAAATCGCGGTTTCATTTACCTCCGAGGCTCGGGTCGGTAAAGAATTTCCTCGGCTGAAGGTGTTTTTCACCGCGTAATCTCTGTGAATGTGGTGTTGTATTCCGTTTGGGTTCACAAACTGTTTGGGAAAGGCTTTTAAAACGGATTTATAATATTTACGTGAATTTAACTGTTTTTGGCTTTGAAGCATAATCTGCATTAACCTAGTAGGTTAGTTACATTTACAAAATTTAAAATATTAAAATTTATATGTTTACCTCGGGCAGAATATTCGGTTAGGCAGAAGCAACTTCGTTTATCGGTTATTATATAGGTTATTGACAGAGATGAAATCTTAATACCACGATGTACATTCTGGGACAGTGACATCTATTACATCCATTGAACAACGCGGACTCAGGTGTACCTTACATGTATTGAAAGCTATTTGACAACTACCGTACCACTACAGACACTTTAGCAATTAACAATCCATATGTAGCGTCGTTCACCTCCTACACTTGCCCGATCCATACAAGTTACGTCAGATTTGACAAACGAGCGACGCTGATTAACCCCTTACATCCCGAGAATTGAGAGACGATAAAAAATCTATTGTTCCGGTTTACCAATGGGTCACCGGGACGTAAGCGGTTAAGGATTGTTTATTGCTAATGTTCGGTGACGTTGACCTCACTGAAGAGCTACCTTTCTTCCGGCGGTCCACAGAGATGGGCTGTCCGTCCTCGCGGCGCCACATGATCTTGGGCGCGGGGAAGCCGTCGGCGCGGCACACCAGGCTCGTGTTCTGGTTCTCGCGCACCGCCACCGCTGACTGCGTGCTGTCTGAGTCCAGGATGTTAGGCGGCACTGCGGGGGGAGAGGGGTTAGTAGATAGATAGATAAAACACAGTGAGCAGTCCAAATGAATAAAAAACCCTGCTATCCTTAATCAATTGAGTTAAATGTACCCTTTTTGTTTGTTTTTATTTTATTTATTAACTTAATACTTATGTATAATTAATATCTAACAGGATAGATATACTTGATCGAGCCTTATTAAATCTTTGAAAAGTAATGATTTCATAACCATCCTAGTAAAGTCTCATGACATAATTAAGCTCGTATGTTATCATTTGGTTTAGTTATCGCAGCTGAGCTTTCATTTAGATTACTTCTATTATTTTAAGAGCCAAGATATTGTTTTCAAACTTCTTATTTCAAGTCAAACTAATAAATCCCTCTTATAAAATATACTGTTCATTAAAATTTGTATTTTCATTTTAAACTTCTATGTAAAGTTTCCAACTTGGTCTAACTATGAACGAGCATGAATTTTATTAAATTTGTAGACTTAAGTTAAGATACAGATTTACACAATCTTTTGTCTGATCTTAATCATTTTCATTTTAAATGTCGCGTCTTTTGGAAGGTTAAATGTGTAACTTGCTATTATCTTCTACTTTTATGTTTATATTGCTAATGGTACTTTGTTAAACTTTACGCATCAACTTATAAATAAGAAACTTTCCAGATTCTGCAATAGTATCTAGTTTGATGGCATCCATCCATCTCCGTCTCAGAAAAACAATGTAATTTAACTATTGTCATCAGAACTTGCCAAGTAATTTAAAAGTAAAGTAACCCATCTCCGAAACTCGAGACATTTGTAAACAATAAGAGAAAACAAAAAACCGCTTGATCAGTGAAACAAAGCGAGGTGGAGTCGTCGGGGACCCTTCGGTTTATTTCCACTTAAAAACTTCTCCAACGACGCACAAACGTTAAGTCTTCGTCCTTTCCGATGTCCTGGCAGATCAAATATCAGTTGCACTGACAGTAGCGAGTAGAGACAGGCTGGTCATCGTATTTTTTACATTTCATAAACGGATTTAATGCACCGGAGGAATGATGCTGATTCAGGTCTGAAATCATTTCACAACTATGTTTGGTCTGTAACGTTGTCGGTAGGCATGGGCTTGAAATTGTTACAATAAACTATAGGTATGCTTGCTCTCTACTGTTTCGTTGTACATTATACTCATAATAGATATAAAAACACAGTATAAATAGTGTCAAAATTTAAAAATTCCCACTAAGTAACGATTTTACTCCAAGCTCCACGTTC
The DNA here is from genome assembly GCF_932276165.1 of Plutella xylostella. Classification (NCBI taxonomy): domain Eukaryota; kingdom Metazoa; phylum Arthropoda; class Insecta; order Lepidoptera; family Plutellidae; genus Plutella; species Plutella xylostella. Next base: position 12,266,298 of record NC_064002.1, read on the forward strand.
ATTGTAATCCTATAAAAGTGTAAAAAAACTGGCGATTCTCCTATTCTATCTTAGAAAAACCCAGCCAAGATCTGTTCGGACCAATTCAATCGTCAGTTGCCGCGCCCCGCCCTGCCATTTCGTGGATACTAACATCGGTAATCGCTTCGAGGTCTCCGCCGAAGGAATATCCGTCTGGAGAGCTCTGGAGTGAGTGCGGAACATTGAGATTGATAATCGCCGTGAGAAAAGGGTCAAATTTGTGAATTGGTAAAGTTTTGCTTTTTAATGATTTGTGATGAAGTTTTGAAAGAAATTAGATGCGATCATAGTGGATTATGATTAATTATAATGAAAATGAAACAAATACAATACGATAAAAATATAAAATAATAAATTATGTTTTTTGCAATATACATTCAGCTATACATAATCCTCTAATAAATAATCCTTAAAATTGAAAATCTTTGAAACCATGTGAAGGATTCTTCCTAACTATAACGGTAAGTTCGCTTTATGAATCTTTACACTGAGTAATAAGGTCTGATTTCACTTCAGAACCGCAATTCATCGGTAACTAGATTGTTAAGGATTATTCATACAATCAGGGGATGGCTGACGGAATAGGTACAATAGAGTTGTCTAGAAATTGTTATAAGTTTTAATGAGGCGTTTCTTAAGCTTGGTGGGCTAAAGCTGAGACTTGTAAAACGTGTATGAAAATCAGTTAATTATAATTTTATACCGTCTCCTTCGAATCGTCGATGCATTTATAAATAACATGCATAATATAAAACATATGCAACTGAATCATTAGTTTGCTTGCTAATACTTTTTAATTAAGTTTGTATGTCTGTATGTATGTATTTGTATAAAAAGTATACCGCGTTATTTAGGTACATAGACATTAAAACCCAGGACTGGTATAGTTTCATAATTATTTATTTATTTAATTTACACATATAATAAAACTTATCTCAGAGTTCTAACATAACTTTCTAGCTTGTAACTCTGAAACGGATTAGTTGATCGAAAGCGAAAGTTTCCTATTTGTTTATCCAAGATGTCTGCTTCCTACATACCAAATTTCATCACAACTAATGTAGCTACCTACATAACCGTTTTCTCGTGATCAAGTACCTAACATACTAACAAAAACTTACGCTATAAATTAGTAAAAACCAGCATCCATAACTCACCAACAACCTGCAGATAGCCGACCTGGCTGATCATCGGGTTGGTATTGACCTGGCACATATAGTACCCTCGGTCCTCCTGCTGCACCTGGCTCACGTGCAGCAGCCAGGTCATGGCGTTGTCGTGCGAGACGCTGAACCTGGCCAGGCGCGTGATCACGTGCCGGTGGATGGTCAGGATCATCTGACGGTCGATGTGGATCCACGCCACCTGCGGGGGAGGTGGAGTTAGTTGGTTAAGGAGAGTAATTATATATGCTACCTGCTGGGGATAGATAAAATTAGTTGGTTAAGGGAAGGTTTGACAGTTATGGGCATTGGGCTTATCGCGCAGTCAAAACGAAGTACATAGTCGCGATAGTGTCGATATCAATACAATTACAATCCGAATATCGTTGTCAAAATAAGTTTGCGATAGGGGCCAAGTTAGTGGTAAGATATAAACTAAAATCGAAAATAAAATAAATGTTTGTCACTTAGGTATGTTGTGAAACTTATACATATATGGACATATTTGCTCTAACCTTCCATTTACCGTTGAGTATATGATTTTGAAGATTAAAAGATTTTACTTAATAGTTTTTTCATAGCAGGTACGTAGTCTACTTTTCTATTCCATTTTTAATAATCACATTGAAAACAAAATACTAGACGTTTTAGAAGTAATTTCAAAGAACGTTTCTGTATTTCTGTTTGTGTAGACTATATATTTCTCTGCTTTACTATGTTCATAAATATACTCTGCATTACCTAGTGCAATATACAGTGTATCTTATTCTGTTTGTATGAGAGTTTAAATTAAATAAACGTTTATAACCTGACTTCTCGACCGGCGTGTTTTGTGGTCGGAATGCAATTTCCGCACAAAACGAGTTAAATTTCTACAACAATACAAAAAGTATTTGCCTCCGTTTCATTTACTAACTCTTTGTGTGCGGGGACAGCGGTTTAATGCTTTCATTCTATTATTGCTTGTGTTAAAAGACGCTCAGGAAAGTATCAGTTAAATAAAAGTCTTTTCGAAGCTATTTAGGGGAAATTTTCATGAATACCGAGACTGCTGTGCAATCAAATTAAGCTCGGAGAGTCAAGCTACTTTGTACAACAAGATTGCACAATAACTTCTCAGAGCTCCCAGTTTATTTTATTCGCGACGGCACCGCCCCGCGCCCGGCTCCCTCTGCAAACATTTGACACTAAAAATATTGCATCCGCAAAAATATAGACATCAGAAACATTGACACAAATCACCGCTTTTACTGCTCCTCCGATAGACCGCCGGCGAAAATGCATCGGGCTCGACGATTCCTTTGTTTACTTTGACAAAGTCGCATCGGCGTTAAATTTACCCCCTGAGACCGCAGCTGTGGAACCGTACCCAAGTACCGCAGTGCAGGCGTCCTAGTCGATACCCCGTGCATACTTTATGAGCTCGGGTCGACTTCACTGAGACTCTGTGTATGTGTGCGTGCTTTTTATATATGTGTGGCAGTTGTGTGTGTGTGCAAAAGAAATAAAGTTGGATTTTTATTTTATTGCAAACATATAAAATTCGCAGAGGAATAAAAGTCAGTCAGTTGTTTTATAGGCGCGCTAGGTGCTGCCTGAAATTTTAATATGTTCGAGGTATGATCTCGATCTCGAACTGTTACTGGTAAACGCACATATTTTATTTATATTTATTACTACACATAAATATAATACTGAGCTAAGTGGGAATCATAACCGAATACCTAGGTGCATACAAAACATGGATTAGAGAAAAATTACTACGAAAAATAATTAAAATGTGTTGCAGGCTTGCAGCATCCTTACAATTATTATAATAAACATTGAAAATTATATTTAAATAAATAACTTATTAATTAAATAAAAACCAAAATAGGGAGCATTTGCGCAATGCATGGTATATTTTTGGCTGAGTAAGATTTGCCAAATAAATAGTTAAAACACTGGCATATGCAAAAAAAATAACAAAATATAATTAATTAAACACAAAATTAAATAAGCACAGTATTTGAGACCTTTTAGATAATTATTTATTAACCATGAATGACGCACTTATATTTTTATAACATTGTTTTATAGTTAGTAGACACTTTAATTATTTATAGTTACAGTCTCTAGTCTGCCAGTCAGATATCGGGGCGGCAGGCTGCACATAACATAGCGCACGAGTATTAGCTGTCGAACAATAATTATTGACACATCAACTAGGATCCCTACATCAAACATAACTCCTATTTACTGCCATCTAATCGTAAACTACAAAATTACAGGCCGGGCTTAACTACCAGTTATAACTAACTAAAACCGGAAACAGGCAGTCTGCCTGCGGAACCCGAAAACGATAAATTATAACAACGGTTAATCACGAGATCATATCGTGTTAATAGTGAGGCGGTCACGGCTCGTTTGTAATAAGAATTAGTTTGTCGTTACTGGCGGGGGAAATATGATTTGATTCGGTAGGGATTCGTGATTCTATGTACTCTTTACGAGGGTGGTGCCTGCATCACCGCTCACAAAATTATCACTCATTATATTATCGCTAGATATTGCCTATCTGACCTTGTTATAAGTAGGCTTATGTTAATTATAGCTGAGGATCACTGTTGTTTAAAAATTTCTATTTGTTTATACTTATTTGCACTATTTAAGTGTAAAATATCACTGTAAACATTGTATTAAAATATTGAGTGGGAAAACCTTTGAATTCAATTTCAATAATTTATTTATTCAAATCAAAACTTACAAGCAGAAGCTAATGTTTGAGAAATAAATGGCTCAGGTGACTACGACCAGAGACAAACCACCGAATCGAATCAAAACTTGACCATCTCTGGTCATTAATGTTGAGCCGATTATCGATAATACTTAGTGGCTCTTCTAGCTTTCACAACCAGTTTCATAAACGTTAGTTAACTTTAAGTTAAAAATATAGGTACTTACGTTTATTTTTAAAATATTATTATTATTATTATTTAATTCTTTATTCCACAAATATATAATAAATGCACGAAAGGTGGGCTATAAAAATATAGTAATAACAAAGAAGTAAATACTGAAACACTTAGCTTTAAAGGCATAAATTTCTGGTTATTAGCTTATGGTTTCATTTATTTCTTTCTGTATTAATGTGGTACCTATATTATTGTATCTTATAGTATCTTGGTTAATATTGGTTTTACCATTAAACTTGAGTTTTCTTACTCAATCCAGTCATTATTATTATTATTATGGATACTCGTGATGTTATTCGATGGTTAACTTAGAACATCATTTCTGAAACTGGTCTGTGACGGTCTTTTTGACAAAGTAATTAATCTGGATTACATTCGGTCGTCCGCCGACCACCTGGGTTGAATTGTTCTAATCCGATACGTGGTTCAGCAGGGTTAAGCCTTGGTCAAAACTTGGAGGGTTTGTTATTTGTGTTTTATAAATAACTGTGAGCACAAGTAAACCTAAGAGTACTTATAGTATGTCCTGCTAAATACACGGTCCTCACTCATTAATTATCTAGTTATCGTTATAATTTTAACATACAAATTCAAAATATCTTTGATTGAAAAGGTGAACGATGTCTGCCTCTAGACTCTAGTGTGACAAAAACGAACGAACGAGAGCTGAAATGCAAACTATTGTGTCTTTATTTATGAAGTATTTGTAGCTAAATAATAATTTATTGTTAATTAGTATTCCTATTATTTTCGTTACGGTAAAGAACTCAAATGGATCAAAATACTAATTTTTACCCATTCCAGTGAAATTAGAAACTTCAGCCCGCACGGCCGTCGATTCAGTATTAATAACAATGGTTCCGAATTCATTCAAAATGGCGTCGTGTGCGCAGCGGCGCGGGGTAATTGCGCCGTCAACACGTGCACCAGTATGGACTAAATGGCCCCCATTTGCATACACAACAATAGAATCGGTGACTGAATTCATATTGAATCTAAGTTGTCGCTTTAAGACCTTTAGGAGTGGTTATGATGTACCGAATACCGAATACCGAAACATAGCCTGAGGAAACGACCCTTACGTTTCCTCGGGCTATGTTTCGGTATTGGTAAAGGTCAGAAGAAATTAATCCAAGCATTTAGATGTAAGTACCTATAAAATAAGATAGGGAATAGGAGCTTTGATCAGTTTGACCACCGTGTATTGTTGTTTGGAGAGAGCTTACTGAAAGTGAAGTTATCTGTTTTATGACTGAGCCGAAACTAGGTTATATTTTCATTGACAAACGTCACAAATCCGAAAGTGAAACACCAACAACGTGACACAGGAATAAGTGAGGAGGAAACTTAGCACGACGCCACGGTACAGTACACGAGCCAATAGTATAGAGATGCGAAATTAGCTTCCTCAAATGACGTATCAACTACGTCGAGTGTATCTTGGGCAGTCAGTGCTTGACGCTATTCTGACAGGCTAATCCATTTACCAGGATGGAAAACTCTAGATTAGCTTATGTATTTGTCACCGAAATGCTCAGAAGATAAATATTCATTATTCATGTAACTTAAAAAAAAAATGTCCTCCCCCCTTCTGCAAGCAGGATAAGTTAACCCGTAAGACCCGTAACCAGTATCATTAGCTTGTTTTTGTCGCCGACCTGCTAAGAACAAAATGTGAGAGTTAATTCAGTAAACATGGCCACTGTCCCTCACTACTCGCACTGTCTCTGTGCCCGCGGTAAGCCGCTTGCTGAGCGTTTTATTTCCTCAACACATAAGCACCGCATTCATTGGTGTTTGCTGATGCGATACACAGAGGCACTTTTTTATGAAAAATTATTTTATATCTAGGATTAAAATAAATGCAGTTTTTTAGATTTATGAAGTACCTATATAGAATATAGATACGGTAGCAGTTTCAGCTAGAGGAAAACTATGGAAAATTGTTAGATAAATTTGGAATTTATACTATTACATTTTTAACATTATTTTGTTGTGTCTTTTTTTTGTATATTTATTAAATGTGCATGTTATCATTTTATTTTGTAATTTTTGCATGGTTAAAATTTTATTGACATAATAATTAGCTAATAATGTATTTTTCGTATTATAAATAATTTTAAATTCAATTCATATTGATATATAAAAAATTTGTACACCCTTTAGGGTAGAATATAGTTTTAAGCAACATGTACCTACCTATTATAACACCATACCTACACCTATATTCAACAAATAAATAATTTTGATTTTGATTTTGAATGCGTCATGGTTCTATTTTATTGATCTATGTAAGGGCAGTGGGTCATATTCGTTACATATTTGCTATCATAAAATTTATATTTATATCTTTACTGCAAATTTTTATTGGATTCAGCAGACAATACTCGGTGACTGGTCGGGAAGGGCCCGAGCTCTGCCACTTTATCCGGCGGCTTCTTAAACTCGGGACAAGTTCGGGAGCAAGTATAAGCTACTTTCAGGACAACTCTCCGCCCCCCCTCGCCCCTCTCCTCCCCTCTCACACACTCGGATTACCTTCACCGAGTATGAGTGTCTTCGTGTAAAGACACGGCTCAAAGGATGTACGGCTCGTTGAATATTGACACGTATTTAAATACTATTGTGACATTGTGACAGATAATCTTCTTTTGTTTCGCATCTTTTGAAGTAGCCATCATCTTTATCCTATTGCCTGCTCTTGTGTTACTTATAGCACGCTGCCGCTGTGTATACGAATGTTTTCTGCCTTCCACTGCTTCCCTGCAACCTTGATCATGTCATCTGACCATTAGTCAGGTAGTCTGCCAACAGCTCTGCAATCACCTCTAGTCTACAATGTGCACTAGAAGAACATATAAAAATACGCCGCACTCCAAACTATTCGTGAAATTCTTTAATGTTACTATTTCACCAGGATGCAGTTATTATCACCAACAATTTATCGCCAGCCTATTCACCAAATAGTTAAAAACTGTGCCTATTTACATAATGCAGCTATGCTAAATACAGAACAAGCAAGTTGATTTATGTTTCATATAAAAAACAAATTTACACGAAATTAATGGTATCTACTTACATAAATATGCATGAAATTGTAGACCACACATAAAAGTATGATAAATGCTCGCAACTTGTAATAGATATTCATTGCTTCACCCAAGCTTTATAGAAAACGCTATCATATACCTACATTTATTGCTGCAGTACAAATATTACGTTTAGATGTGTATAATATACGTACATTTTATTAAACACATACATTTACAGGACCCATAAATTGTGTCCGTCGTAAAATTCATTAAAAATAACTTATAAGACCTTATACACTTTATCCTCGGCCCTCCTTATACAGCTACTACCTGACTGAAATAATCAGTAGACTATTCAAATTACTGAAAAACAACACGTTAGTTAAACAAAACGTAGTAGATAGCTGAATAGAATCTAAAATAGTTTTCGTAAAAGCATTTTCCCGTTTCATTTTGCTAACATTTATGTTTTAATACATTGTTGAAAGATTCACTCATGTTCTGTTAGTCTGACGAAGGTTACCTCCGACAAAGTATATATTTTACTTTAAAATGAGATAGACGTTCACGTGTATAGTTTTTCGTGGAAATAGGGTATTTAATTTCGTATTAAATTTGTATTCGTGTAAATATCGCTTCCAATGAACTTTTGTAGCAGATATTTCTAAGTTACAGAATAATCATCACGTAGGTGTTAGATAAAATTGTTTAATTTAGAAAGTATTCAGCGTTATGTCTGTTGTTTAAAAAAAATAAAACACTAAATTAGGTAGTTTTTTGGATTTTTATGTAGGTAATCGATTTGATGTCATCTAAGTTTGATATCGATGATCGAAATCATTATCGTAAACTATGTCTGTAGTGTTGTATAGGTAAGTACTAGAGATGCCACGAATATTCGGCAACTATTCGGTATTCGGCCTATTCGGCCAGTTTTTTCAGTATTCGGTATTCGGCCGAATAGTGCGTACTATTCGGGCCGAATACCGAATAGTAAATCATGTAAAAAATGACTTGTTATTTTAATCAAAATTGTGTACTTATTTCCAAATCACAACATTTTAGTACTTAAAATTAATCAGTATTAAGTTGTGCTGGATAAAAACGAGCATTTCAGCATTTGGTAGCCCACGATTGCGCTTTTCATTGTAACCATCCTCAGAAAATAACCTCTCACTATAGACGCTACTTCCAGGTGAAGAAAGATAAGTTATTGCAAATTTCAAAAGGTATTGTTTTTTGTTTGCTGACCACAACTTGTAAGGATCGGACATCCGATCTAGGCGAACTATTATCAAATAATTCCGCTCGTTTGCCATAGCATTCTGCCTCCTAATAATAAGAATTTCTCATATAATCTGCATATAATCTGTAGCGACTTCTTCAAAGCAGTTCCAGGAACAAAAAAAACAGGTTGTAGCGCCGAATATTCGGCGGCCGAATATTCGGCGCTTCGGCCGGCAGCGTTGCCGAATATTCGGTATTCGGTATTCGGCCAATTCACTATTCGTGGCAACACTAGTAAGTACTTATGAGTACAGCTACACTTTGTGAAAAAATGCTAAGTCATGTATGTGCAGTTAAGCACTGTATCACTGAATCGCTGCCTAACAACTCTAATACTTCTCGCTACAATGTGCTTCACATCGTCGCTTGCCCAACAGTTTATGATATTGGAAAAATATATATTTCATCCCAGAACGTGGAATTGTATCGTTCTAAACTATGGAACTTTCTGCTAATAGTGCTAATACTCACGAAATAACTCACTTTAGATGAAATATTTTATATTATTCTATCAAATATCTTATCTATTTTGATTATCTCCATAAACTTTGGTCATTTGCTACGTTTAGTAAACTCACAAGTGTTAGCGGTTAACTTAGGTAGTTCCTTATCTTGAGATAAAGAGTTATGACGTATATATATTGATGTTATGGACTACAAAATAATCCTATTCAAGCATGTGGGTTTTTATTAGTCAAACAGCATCCCAATACTTATAAAGCAGTGGACTGAAATAAAGCGAAACATTGTAAGTATTTAAACATAGTTCATAGAGTAAAAAGAGCATTTATATAGCATTGCACCAGTAAGTAACTTCATAAAATGCAGGGACAATAATTGTAAAAGCCACTACCTGCATACAGACATATTACAAAAAAAAACCCTTTAGCGTAAAGCTGTAGCCGTCTTGCTAAATAAAGTCCTCGGCTAAAAGAACTCGTTAACCGTGTAACTTATTTGTATTTGCTCGTAACGCCAACGGGATAATGGGTTTCGTAAAATAACGTAATTAATTAGGGATGCCGGCGTGTTCATGAATAAGTTAATTGTAGTTATGCAAGAGAGCAGCGCGCCGCCCGCCCTGCCGCCGCCGCCGCCGCCGCCCACCCCGCGCACTCGCGTCGCTGATGAAGTATTTAAGCGGCGAAAAGTGGTTTGTGCTGTACTTGTTATAACTGAGCGGCAAATTACACGATAACACCTAAAGTTGAAAAGTGCATTTCGGTTTTACTTTGCTTTCGAGTTGGGTTTTTTTCGTCGTTGTTTCACTAAAAGGATTGGAAATGAACTGATGCTATCTCGCAGATAGGATTGAGCTGTTAATAGGATCAAAGACATAGTTGGATTTTATCGCAATGCTTTTTCCGTCATATCAGCTCGAATGTTAGTTTTTATTCTATCTTATCAAAGGTATAAACAGATTTTCTTAATAATTTTATACAAAAGGTTCAAATGACAGTATCAGTAACGGAAGTACCATCGCGAGCTCATGTCTTGCCGTACCTGAGACTTCTCCGCAGTTAATTACCCGGGACGTGCTATTTTGACACCTAATACTCTAATTTCATAGTTGAAATTGTAATGTGGCATCCTCCCGCTTTATGTTTAATTCTGTATGAGTTGTTGGATGTTGGTTGTGTACATTGTAACGAAATGTCAACATTGTAGCGAGTGCTGTAATGACATACAAATACGCATGTGTTTTTTTTACGTTCGCTCCAGAAATAATGAATGAAGAGTTTATTTGTATAAGAATTTCACCTGAAATTATTTGGCACAGTTTGTTATGTATTGACGTTAACTTTTTATTCGTTTATGTATAAAAAATAAATCAATTTTTACGTTCAGATTAAACATTATCTGTTCCATATTAATACAGAGTCAGATAGATTCGAAAACACCTACCTTATTTTTGAAAATAACTACTTTAATTAACTAAGGCATCGTTAGATAGAAACCAAATTATCATACACTAAAACTGGCGCTTATGAAAAGCTCAAACTAAGGACACATATTATTATTTGTTAGCTAAACATCATCCGTACTAAAGTTTCTTCTAAACCGGAACCTCCAACCAGCCACCGCGCGCGAGAAACAAAATAAATATTAAATGAAGTCGACACTTACCATGTAATACATAATTTAACTGAGTCGTTCCGAGGACCATGAAACAGAAGCCGTAATTTGCACTTTTAACTACTAAAATCCTAGTTATCTCTTTCAGTATATTTTATTATCATAATTACCGCGTCTCCACTGCAATATGTACTCTAATACGTACATTTGAAAGTATAATTCGGCTCGTTCAGTCGCCTGTACGATTGCAGTGCTTCATAATTGTACGGTTGGACAGTATATTTATTCCGGTCTAATTTCTTGGCATATCATGCAGTGGTATAATTTTAATAAGTAGGTACCTACTAGCCTAAATTGGGTGAATTTTTGCCGACAGGTTAAAACAAAAACGCAAAATAATATACTGTTTAGATAATCTTCCTTTACATAATTATTTAGGTTTTTAAACGCATACAATAAAATTAGATACTAATATAAACAATATATAATACCTTGCACGAGCATTTATAGTCCGCAATATCTACATCTACCTCACTAATGTATGAAATAAGAATATTCAACCGGGAAACTTCTTAATATATTTAAATGCAATTTGCTTTTTAAACCCCCTGTAGCTCGGGGTTCTAGGAAATGTTCCAGCGAGGAGACGATAAAGAAAGGTGTTTTGAAATTTAATGTACAATGAGGGTATAATAGTACATTATAAGGTATTCTATCCTATTCTATTCTCTGTGCGCGTGTAGGTTTCTGTACCTAGCTCTCTCGAATGAAACCTTCATGCATATCCACATGAACTGTTTTTAAGCTATTACCATTTCTAATCACGCTGGTCCACTGCGCATTGGTTGTTTCACATAATCTAAAGATGCCATTTTTTATGTCATTTTCCTTAACTGTAAGAGCTTGTTGTATTGCTTATTGTGAGCCCGCCTTTGTATGCGAATAATTTAAGTTGGTTTGTAAATTTGCCTATTCCATGACTCCATGACGACCCATTACGTCCCTATACTGCTGGGGCACGGGTCTCCTTCCAGTGAAGGAAGGCTTTAGACCTAGTCCACCACGCTGGCCAAGTGCGGGTTGGTGGACCCCAACACAAGCAAGCTTGTGCTGAGAGAGTTGTCGGGTAAGGCTTAACGACTGCTGCCGAAGCAGCAACCGGGACCCACGGCTTAACGTGCACTTGAAATTGGTCACCCATCCAATGGCTGACCGTGTCAGTTGTTGCTTAACCTCAGGGATCAGTTACGATCACTGAGGCCCGCTCAACTACGGAAGCTTCAATTTTTTTTTTTTTAATTTGTCTATTATAATACACAAACTCACGCCTTGTACTAATGTACTCCCTTGCGGGGTAGGCAGAGGTGCATTGCTGCACCCACTTTTCGCCAGAGTGTTATGTTAGTCCCAATGTAATAGGGGGCGGGCCTGTTGCCATTTTACGGGCACATCCAAGACCCGAGAACAAATACCTGTGTTTAAACAAATATCTGCCCCAGCCGGGAATCGAACCCGGGACCATCGGCTCAGTAGTCAGGGTCACTAACCACTACGCCATTCGATCGTCTTGTCTATTATGTGTAAATAAATATACTTATTATAATGGTGGTGGTAGTGGTGAAAGAAGTATGTTAGAATCGTGGCATGTAGAGATCCATAGTCTCTGCCTACCCCTCTGGAAGACAGGCGTGAGCTTATGTATGTATGGTGGTGGTGATCCTTAATTGAAATAAATAAATAAGTACTCAAATAACTTATTTATAAAAACATTAGTAAATAGCAGGATATTATTTTGATTAACCCAGCCACAACCCTTCGAATAAGCAGAAATTAATAAATTGAAGCTACTTCGGCGTAGTAGCTACGGCGTAGCATCGTAGCAGCTACGGGCGTAGCATCGTAGTAGCAGCTACGAAGCGCTACATAGTATTTGTATTTTTGCAACGACACGTACAGCTTTCAAAGTATCGTAAAGTGGGTATCATTCGAGGTTTAAATAAAGAACTTACTCAAGAAAATTTTTGCATATAAAATAAATATCTTTTGCAACCCCAAAAAAAATATATAGTTTACCCGATTTAGTTCTACACTAACCTAAACACCGTGCATTTCATTTTAAAACTTTTATAAAAGATTACCGTTTTAATTTTATCCGCTCTGTAAAGCTAAAATTAGGATCCGAGTTAAAAATAAAGTGAACGTTCGGCTAAAACAAGACTGGTTTCACACCAACAGGAGGACTTTCCCTAAACCCCCGAAACGTGGAGTGTCTCGGCGGCTACAGATTTCCCGCGGGACCACGAGGAACTAATTGTACAGATGTGCATGATTGTCTGTGTGTTACAAGACTACCTACATTTTGTGTGAGCGGGTTTTTAGTCATAATTAGAACATATAATTGGAAGATTGTGTATACGTAAACAAACAATTTTAGATTTTGTTCGGTCCATTACACTAGAACACAAAATACAAAACCAGTTTTTTTTTAATAATATTTATTCCTTTCGTGCACCCCCGTTTACGTTCTGAATACAAATACTCTACACTAAACATTCCTCTATTCTATACTCAGCCGGCAAGGAGCCTATATGATCACTCGAATGGGACCCGTGTAAATATCCGCAAAAGATACAAACTACTACCGTCTGCGTAGATGTAGGTGCCTGCAGCTCACTCAAATACAACTCCTGCGCATTTCCAATTAAGGGCTATCCCTAGCCCGGAAATGTGTTCCGAGTTGTCCGTGTATACTGATACGGAACTGTGTGAACAAGTTCATACAATTTGTAAGTAACCGATTTTCTTCCCGAATTCTGCCGTGTTCCGTCAGAAACGAGTTCCCGGAAATGTATGGATAGCCCTTTATTATCTAAACAGCTACTAACCTTATAAGTTCCGAGGTGCTCGACGACGCAGGGCAGGCTGGCGTCGCGGCCCAGCGCCACCGTCACGTTGGGGATGGGCTCCGCGAAGCGAGGGTCTTCCGTCAGAACTGTAAGTAGAGCACACTGTAAGATATGCTGCCCTGGTAGCGTCAAAGCATCGGAAGGGAAGACTATGAGTGGAATCCTGGCGGCACAAAAGTATGCTGCCCTAGTAGCGTAATGGGCAGTGGAAAAGGAAGTAGGAAGTCTATGTTAAAATTATGTTTTTTTAATTGATGCAATAATAAAACAGCATTGCATCAGCCTCCACGAGCCAGGGGTAGGATTCTGTAAGATGCAACGTGTATGTTATAATTTTGTTGTTATAAACTTAGCACCATTGACACACTAAACCAAATAAATTTAAGTTTCTATCAACTGTTAAGGCATATATAACTATGATAAAATAAATAGCCCAAATACAAACGTTAAGTTGGAAAACAGATCAAAATTAAGTACTATTATTTTATCTGGGTTATAGGAACTAGATGCGGGCTGTGGCTCACACAACGCCATCATTCACTTATGATATAAACAATTCATAAAATTTACATAGTTATGAGTTTGAGCAAGGACGCTGGACAGGGAATAAATGAATGAAAAATACACGGACGTTCAGTAGGTGACATTTGTAAATATAATGAAAATTT